>NW_022060738.1:6042140-6646354 GCF_003285725.1 Scaptodrosophila lebanonensis
TTGGCAGCAACAGCTGCACTGCTACCAGTTGCTTCAGCCGTAATCGATAAGATATCGACACCAACAAAGTCAACAACAACGACAACAGCCCCAGCGCAACCTGTAGTAGACCAGAAGACATCACCAGCTGTAGCTTTTGCTGTCGACTCCGTGCCAGCAACTCCATTACCAACAGCAGCAACAGTAGCTGCTGATACTATAACAACAACAACCATCGCTGGTAATGAGCAGCTACGACAGCCGGCCGAAGTTGTTGAGCATGAAAATGCTAATGTGGTCAAACGTATTACAACTACAACAACTACGGTTACTACAACAACCACATCCGACAGCGATCTGTCCGAAGTTCCAACAACTACAACGACAACAATGACCACAACAACAACCAACGATCCCAAGCAACGCCAGAAGGTGAACATCACATTGAGCCATCGTTTATTCCTTATTCTAATATTTGCAGCTTTTCTGTGTGGTTTTGGTTTTTGTTCATGGCTTTTATACGGCAAATGCTCTTGTTGTTGCTGTGGCGTCCAGACAACATGCTCATCATCCTTGCATCCACCGCCAGCGCCCGATGGTAATGGCCAGCAGTAAGGCCGCCCATCGGCATTGGCTGTGGATGTGGATGTGACTGGCATATGCCTGTGGCGCCTCCGACTGCATAAACACAACTACCACAATACTAACATACTATACAGGCTGTAATGTAATATTTTTATTTGAACACTTTTTGTTTTGTTTTTATTTGATTTTTTATTATTGTATGTGTTGTTAAAATCTTATATACCTTCGTCTATAATTAATAATTATACCATAACACTATTCTTGAATGCATCCTTAAGTAATTATGCTGCCTTAAAAATATAAAATAAGTTTTCCTTACTAATTGATATTAATCTTTGTAAAAGCCCGTAGCTACTAGAAGTAGTAAAATATACTCAGCCGTTTAATAAAAACTATATTAACCAACTTGCACGTTTTAATAATATTACATTATTTATTCGTTTATAGATTCGTTCGCATCATTTTTTTCTACATTTTCATTTCGCTAAGGAATACAAAGGAGCAGCACTGAAAGCATTCTTAAAAACACTTAGAATATGCACACACGTATTTGCACAAATAGACAGACACACATACACACATACGCTCACAGTGCTGTGAAAAAGTTTGTCAACTGTACACCGCTATGTCAAGTCAGAATGGCCCGATTGCTAAATTGTGTACCATCTTATTTGATATACATATCATATTTGAGTTCATTGTCTTGTTTTTGTCGCCCGCTGCCCCAGCTGCTCCCAACTACTCAACTACTCAGATGTAAAGCATAGCCCGTGTAAAAACTATACTCGTACATACTACGAGTTTGTTGCAAATAAAAGCATGTTCCCAGTATTTAGTTTGCTAAAAATAAATTCCTGTCTAGTGTGCGCATAGAGGTGCACGGCATTTCTGCAGCTGCATTTCTGTTACCCGATTTACTCATTCAAAAATAGCTGTGTGCCTTTCGTCCGGTAGACTTGATTTTTTAGTTGAAGTGGAGTGTTTGATCTGTAATGTGCGCATACGTTTTACGACACGGGAAAAGAAATCCTGAGTAATTGGAAGGTGAACAATTTTGAATAGATTCAGAAAACGGTCATTTAAGAAATGTAAATGAACGACTAATATTCTGAAAAGAATATGAATGAGATGTACATATAGAAAATATAACCCCAATTTCTGCATTAAAATATATACGCTTTTCAAACTCCCTTAATTGTTGATCAAATAGTGGCAAATAATCATATTTCGTAGGAAAGTCAGATGCATTTGGTGCTTTGTCTATCCGCCCACTTCTGAATGTGCCTTTCATTAAATATAAGTCTTAAATGCTATTTGCGCATGTGTTACGTTATATGCAGTTACATTTAAGCTATGGAATGTTATGTATTACCATACATAATACTATGCCGTTTTCCATCTGTATAGTTATACATTGCATCCATTTCAAGTTTATATACATATAAATATATAATTTGCTCTATGTATGTATATACGTTGTGTGTTTACTCAAGCCAGCAACAATTATTTAAACATTAATATGCAAAAATTTCTTAATTCTAACACAAATTTTTACAACGTTTTCCAACAACATCGCACACATGCGACGCAATTTAAATTATAGGATCTAATTTCGCAAGAGCTCGACGAGCTACTACAATCGCTATCAACCGTCGAGGAAGGTATTGGAAATTTGAATCAAAACAGCCTGGAGGGTATGCTGCAAGGATTAAAGGTAATGCTATTGTTTGTATATTTTAACACAATGTTTGGATTCTTGACTAAGCACGTTACAAACACTGCAAAAAAATACTTAATACTTTTAGCTACTCACACTGTATATACGTTTTCTTGTAGTTATAAACACTTAACAGAAAAAACAACTCAACAAACGATTAATGGATGCAAGCGTGTGTCTCACAATTCCAATAACACATTCGCATCACTCCATACAAAATCGTATAAAATACATAAGCAGATAAACTATTTATCAGAATATATCTATAGTGTAGTGTTCCCCGACTATGTGTAATTTCCATATGTAGTAGCCGAACATATTTATGTCTTAGTAGGGCGGATAAAAATTAAACAGATTATTTGTTGCTAGCTTTTACGATTACTATAAATTTTAATCAACTCTTAGCTAATCGAAAGCAATCTGGAAGTACATGAAAAGGAAGCCAAGAAATTGAAAGCTCAAAGCAAAATACTGCCTACGGACCCGGCAACGGAACGCTCCCTTAACGAAACAACAGACCGCATTGACTTGCTACTAAGGCGAACACAGCAAGGCATCACAATGATTGCTGTAAGTCAATGAAAATTATCCAATCATCAAATTATCTGTTACTTAATAGCTTTCATAACAATTTCAGAATGCTATTCATAGCCAAAAGAAGCATCAGCAAGAGATCGATGAGTATCAAAACCATTTGCTGGAACTTGAACGTTGGATCAACGAGGTCTCTGCAGAGCTGGCATCATTCGAGCCGACTGCCGATAGTACCACAGATGAGCAGGTGCTCAAATCTCAAGTTGAACGTAGTCAGCAGCTATTGCGAACGCTCAAGGATCGACAGCAGTCGATGGATGATTTAGTCGAGCAAACGCGACAGCTTCAAGCCCAGCCAGATGTCGCACCTTTGGCCGACACTTTGATGGATCAGTTGCAGAGTATCATAACCATACTGCGAGAACAGATAACCGTAGCGACAACACGCATTTTCACCATAGAAAAGCGTATTGTAGATCTGCGCAAAGCAAAGGCCGACGAAGAACAACGGAAGCGTGTATTGGCGGATTCTCAAATACAGCCACCAATTGCAGCAGCTATATCCCGCGAATCAATTGAGTCTAACGAAAATACCATAGACTCTACGTCTATGCCCGAAGAGGAAATCAAACCGACAGGCATTTTTGTTGAGACGCAAACATCGATTAGTCTGCAGCAGCCGCGCATTGAAACATCTAATACCGAAGCACAAACAAGCTTCGCAGAAGCTTCGCCACCCGTAATAGAAACAGCCGAGATTGCAATGCAAACTCAGAAAGAACGCGCGCCAACCGAAAACATTGTAGTTACGCAAACAGTACAACATGGTCAGGAAACAATACAGATTGATACGACGCTCAACAAAGAGGTTCCCGAACTGCCAGAAGATGTGGAAATTGAAGCAAGATATCATCAAAAGCCCCAAGGCGACGTAGATCGTACCACCGAGTTGATAATAAAGAACGTGCCACAATCGTTTGAAACTACATTTGTCGAACCTGATGAGACAACCACTGAGGTGGTTGTCGGACCAGATGGCACCAAGCATATCGTTCTGAAAAAGGTGACACGTACGCGCCAACAAATTGTGCAGCAGCAACAGATCAGTTCAATTGAGACAATAAGCGATTCTGATGGCAATATACAAGTGCAATCGACGGGTCAAGTAAATTTAGAAAATACGGAGACCAGAGATACTAGCGGTGATCCCAAAGAGGGCGGCTATTGTACCGTGGTCACGCACCAAACTCGTGGCACAGTTGTGGATGGTTCCCATCCTGAAACCGTAATCGTGCAAGAGTTTGAAACAGAGCCTGTAGTTGAACAGTATGAAGAGCTCCACAGCCCAGACGTTCAGGTTCGCGGTGTGCCTTTACATGAGGGCGATGTGACATACCTGAACATTGAAAATTTACCCACAACCGTTGACACTGTTCAATCACAGAGCAGCATACGTGCTGTAGTGCAGCAGGTGACGCGCAAGGTCATACGTAAGACCCGCAAAATCATAAAACGTGTGGTAATTATCGACGGCAAGGAACATATCACCGAAGAAGTCATCGAAGAGCCAGAAGAAATTGAGGTAACAGAAGAAGAAACAGCGCCACATATCAATGTCAATATTGTGCGGACGGTAAATGGCAAGGTGGTGAGCGAGGAAGAGTTCCAACGAATGATGGCGCAACCGGGCGTAGTCATCGAAGAAGTTGCCACGGATCTGTCACAACCGACAGTTGAACCGCCGCAACAGGTATTTGCTATTGAGTCTACCACCATCACCCCAAACACACAAAAACAACAACAGACACAACCAACAACTGCAATAACAACAACAGAAACAACTACAACAACAAGAACAACTATTGCAAAAGAAGCACCAGTAGAATTTGTTGAATTGCCAGCACCTCAAGTAGACGTTGAAGAAATAGTAGACATTGCTACTACCAGTCCCGTTAATGTTGCAGAAAAGGAATTAACTGGGCAAATACCCACTACAACGTCTCAAAAAATTGTAACCACCACAACTACAACAACCATAGCAGAGTCGCAGCCAGTCCGTAAAGGATATCACTGAAATTTGGCCCTTGGAACACAATTTGAAGCCAACAAACATTGATTTCTCTCATCATGAAGATGAACTTGCACCTCCTGCTGCAGTTATAACAGAGATATCCATGCCAGTAGAACAAATTTGGCCGACAAGCCCGGAAACTGGTAACTCGGTATCTCTCGAATCATACGAATTCGAGCTGCATTCCCCATCTGCCGAAACCCTAAAACAACAAGAGCCTGATTATGTGACTAAAGCATCAATCGTTACCCCCGCAATAGAGCCAATCGCTGAACCTTTAGTCAGCGATGCACCTGCAGCTTTAGTTGTACCAGATGAGCCAAAGACTGAAGAGGAAACACTCTTACAAGCCAAGCATAAGCCTGCAGAATCACAAATTGCTTCAGATGATGCACCTGTAGAAGCCACTGCCCCACAAGTTGAAGAAAGTGATCATTTAACTCCAGCTACGGGTACCATAACAATAACCAAGAAGACTACAAGCATTACGACCGCAACTGAGCTACCTATTGTACCTTCAGTCAAAGATGTGCCTGCAGTTGCAGACGCACAGCCACAGACCAAAATCGAACAACCTGTCGTGTCAGAGCCGCAACCAATTTCAGATGTAACACGTGAAGAGGTCGTAAAGGAAGAACATATGGAAGAGTCTCCAGCTATTGGTTCCATAACAATTACCAGATCAACGACTATCATCCCTGCTGCATCAGAGCTACCCGAAGCACAAAAGTCTAGCGAAAAGCCTGCGTTTGAAAAAGAACAAAAACCAGAGCAGTCCAATTTCACATCAAAAACTGAATTGGAAGCCTTCTTGGAAACAGAACAAAAGCCTGATATTACAGAACCTCAAACACCGTCAGTGGTTGTAAGTAGCGTCGAAGAGCAACCTCCCCAAATTGATTTACGTGTTGCAACTCAAATGTTTATCTCTGGAGAGGCTACTGCTTTTGAAGCTCCCCGCAAATCCTTCCAAATCACCGCACCATCAATTGAGAACGAAGGTGCTGGTGTGCTGAAGGTTGTCATGAATACGCCCAAAAGCGATGTCGGTGAAGAGTCCGTTGTGCAGCCTACCAAGGTGAGCATGACCATTGTTCAGACCGCTACCGCCCCTGCTATAGGACGAGATGGTGATATCAGTACCAAACGAAGTCGAAAGAAGAAGAAAAGAAAGGATTCAGATAAAGACGAAAAAGTTAAGCCAGAAGTAGTAGAAGTTTTGTCTGAAATCGAAGCGGAATCTGCTAAAGAAACGGGCTACGAGGCAGAAGACAAGACCGTAGCTGACGATGACGATTCAACTGATTCAAAGAAAAGGCGCCGCAAGAAGAAGAAGCAAAAAGAAAAGGTGACAGAAGATGAGGATTCGCATATACCGGCGTCAACGGATAATTCGCGGCACGATGATACTGCCAGTATTGAATCTGAGGGTAAAGTACGCCACGAGTCTGTTGTGGAAATAAGCCCAGAGAGTGATTTGTCAAGTATGGATATAGATACAACTGTCAAAGTGGTAGAGGACGCCGTGCTTTCGTCACCTTCGGAGACACCACGCACGCCTATTATGGAATTGGTTATACCAACCGAAGTTGTTGAACTGGCCATAATTGAAGATGAAGAACAACAGACAACTCCACGTGCGCCTTCGCCAGCAGCGCCTTTAGAAGCTGAAACTGACATTAAATCTGTACAAACGTCACCAGAAAGGCGACCCAAGCTTGACGAGTCATCCGTTCAAACCAGCCTAGACATCAAACCCGACAATCAGGAAAATGAATCACAGACTTTGGTTATTGAGATTACAGATACTGAGGCACAAACTACTCCACGTACCGACGAGAAGCCAATTGAAGAAGCAGAGCCTGTCGAGGTAACCACCACTGAAATGCAAACTGACGTCAGTGGACAACCTGCGGAAACTGTCGAGATCTCCAGTCAGACCGTTGTAACGACAACCTTCGAAAAAGAGCTGCAGACCACGCCCAAAGAATCACCACGTGAGCCAGAGCCAGGAAGCTGCGATGTAGTGCAACTGCTTGTGACAGATTTGGTCAAGGAAATGACCACCGATTTGCCAGTCCCCACATCCGAGCAGTCGACCGGCACAGATATTAGAACCACCACAGATACGCACATGCAAACTTCAACACCAGAGCCTGTAGAACTCGTTTCAGTCGCGAAACCAGAGGTTAGCGATGAAACTACTACAACTAGCGAATTGGTGCAAGTTATCGATGGCATGGCGCAAACAACACCCCGTGAAGAGCAGCCAACATCTCTGGATGATACCTCAATCACCACAACCTCTGTTTCAGAACCGTACGAACTTGAAGTAAGGACTACTGTGGCCATACCTCCAGACTCGGACACTTCAGAAATCGAACCAACATTGTACGAATACACGCAAACTATGGAGCTTCCTAAGCAGGACAAGAAAAAATCTAAAAAAGACAAGAAGAAGCACAAACGTGAAAGCCAACCCGAGACTAGACCTGAACTTGTGGCTGAGGCACTGGAAGAACCCCACATCAATGTGACAGTTGAGATTGCTCCCGAGCTCCTCACAGAATCCGGTATAGTTGTGTCTACAAACCAACAAATTGAAGAAGTGCCACATGTTTCTCCTGTCGATGAAACAGTTATTGCGGTAGAGCCCGTTAAAATCGAGGAAGATTTACAAGAAAAGCCGCAACGTGTGCAGCTACACATCACCAAGACGACCGTCTACGATGAATACCCTGATCTGCCAGTGCATATAATTGAGCAAAATAAGGTGAGCATCGCCTCACAACAAGGTAGTGGCTCTAAGCCACGCACGGGTCCAACATCATCAGTAACAATCGAAGAGGTATCTTCGCCCACTGAGGAGTTGGTTGTACCTATTACGCCTGGTCCGGATAACATCAATGAGGAAAACATTTGGTTAACCGCAACAACAACTGTTGAGAAAACGCCACTGGAATTATCACAAGCATTAATCATGTCCGAAAGCTTGATGAACTATCCTGGCCAACATGTTGGAACGGTTAAACCAAAGGCGACCAGCTGGACTGAAACTACGGATGCTATTGGTGATCGCATTAAGCACATTAAGCAATCGGTACCACAACAGCAAACACCGCTTAGCAATGTCCTTCACTTGGCAACCTTGTCTAACCAGATTAAAGAGTTACCCACCGAACAGCGGTTGCAGGACGTCAATGAAGGTCTGCAAAACTTGGATGCAGCACTACGCTCTGGTGATCAGACTGTCATACAAACCACAGTCATCACAGTCGTAGAAAAGGTGTCGACCTGGCTGGAAACAATTGAGTATCGTGTATACCTCATACGTCAAAACTCCAATGAAGGTCCTTCTGAGCAGAAACTCGACAACTACAATCAGCTGAACGATGAACTGCATACAATAAAACAAAATGTGAATGTCCTGGAAAATCAACTGAGCCACGCCGAAAGGCCACCAGCACCGGAAGTTTTACAGTGTGTTGACACGCTAAAGGAACATGTAGAGGCAGTAGAGAAGGTCACTCAGACTAACCAGTCTCAGGATGCCAACGATCTGGAAAAATGGAACAAATTTGTAATATTGTTGCAAAGTGTTACCACAGTGCTGGAACAATTACATCAGCGCTACGAGCTTGTCACCACTCAGGACTATCCACTATCTGCTAAACTGGCCTATCTAGATGATTTGGAGCAGAAACATGCCGATTCGCAACAGCAGATTTCACAGCTTATGGCAAATGCGCGTGCTTTTCAGCGCGACTTCCCTGGCAAGAAAATGCCACAGGACATATACAATGCCTATGAGGCCAGCAAAAATATTGAAAACAACATTGCGACCGAACGTGAACGTCTGCTGCAGTTGCTCTCCCTGGCCGAGGAATACGAACAGACACTCAAAGAGTTTACCAACATCACAGTCCTAGCTGACAAGTTGGTCGAAAGTCCAATAGTCTCGAGCACGCTTGAGCAACTAAATAACGAAGTACAGAAGCAGCGCAAGTTCTTTGTCAATCTGAGCCATTGCCGGGCCATGCTCGAGTCTCTGGAGGAAAATATTGATAGTGAGACTCGCGAAAAGCACTCCGAACTGCACAAAGAACTTTACAATCGTGCCACACAATTGCTGGATAAGGCGTCGGAGCGCTCATCCAAACTGGTGCAGGCCGCTTCACGCTGGACGGTGCTTGAAAAGGGAATGCGCGACGAATTGCAATGGTTGCAAGTGGCCCAACAACGTGTACCTGATCTATCAGCTGTGACATCCGCCGATTTCGATCAGTACACCACGCTATATCAGTCGCTAAGCAATGATATCTCCCATCATTATGTAAAGATGACCCAGCTTTCCAACATTGCGAACAAATTGCAGCAGTTGGTCCAGGCTCCAAATCTGGTAGAGGAAACTAATGAGGCACTCATTGTGCTGCTCAAGCTGCGTGAGGAAGTTGGACTCTATTTGCATCGTCTGCTCGTATTCAAAGATATCTGGGTACAGTATGAGCAGCAGACCGATAAAATGGAAGCATTTGTACGGGAAGCTGAGCAAGAGCTACGTAAAATCCAAATACCTTCAGAGCCCACTCAGGAACCAATTGAGCATATGCGTCAATTCTGGGAGATCAAGGCACGCTTCGAGTTGCATAACAACATACGCAACGAAGCTGGACATACGTTCGAGAAATCCCTACAGGTCATACCATTGGCTGACGAAATGCTTCAGAGACAGTTCCATGCACAGCTCGAGGATCGCTGGCAAGCCGTTGCCCAATCAATTGAACAAATTCAAAATAATATCGTCAAATGCCTCTCCTCCGAAGATATGCCCGCTGATGAGAAACTGAAGTTGGTCGAACGTGAGTTACAGGAAATTTACTTGACCATGACCAGCATGAAGGGTGTAATCAAGAATGAGGAAGAACTTTGTCTATATATAGAACGAATCCAAGTGCTGCGCACTCGAGTGGGTTTCATTGGCAATGAATTGGGTCGTATTGGCCTACAGGAACCGGCTATTGAACCCGAAAAGGTCGGCCAATTGTTTGCCTTGTCCCACAAGATCAGCACCCAAATCGCCGAGGAACTTGAGGGTGCCTCTGTGCTGCGTGATCAACTACAGGCGATCCAGGAGGGAATAAGCAATCAACGCAAACATCAGGCAAAAATATCCGTCATACTGGATGAGTGTGAGACTGCGGAGCGCCAAGGCGCAGATGTTCTTGAAAAAGCAGTCGTCGATTGTCAGGGTGCAGGAGAAGAGCTCGTTTCCAGCTGGCAAGAAATAATGCGTATACGTCAAATGCTTCATACACTGCCTATGCGTCTCAAGATGTCCGTGTCGCCTGTCAAGCTGGAGCGCGACATTTCACAGCTACAAGACGATCATGCTTTCCTCGAGAGCAAATGCACCAACATTATGGCTATACTTCGCAATCGTTTGGCACTTTGGCTGCGCTATGAACGACAACTAGAACTGGTACATGGCTCAGTACAAGAGACGGACTTCATGATGGAACTGATACGCGTGCATGGACAGGTCGACTATGAACGTCTTAGAAAGGCCACCGAAAGGCTAGAGGTAAGTCAAAATAGAAATATAATTTAACATTTTGAAACTTTCGATGCGGTATAAAGGTTATCTTAAAATACCACATTCTTCTTAGGATATTATATTTCGTAAACAAAACAAGGCAACCACCTACCTACCCTACTACCGAGACTATCAAGAGTATTTTTGTTTTTCCTCGTTTTGATTTATGACGGGATAGATTTGTTGTATACCTGACGGCATTGTTTTTTCGCGGGCTTATCGTCTGACTTCTTATCAGTGAATGAAAATGAGCGAAGAGAGTCGTGCCGCGCGTATTTCAGAACATTTCTATAAAGAGCATGAGTTTTCTGAGCTCACTTCCTAGTTTACATGCATCGCTTTATATGCTGCACGTGCTTTCAGAGAACCAGTGTAAATTATTCGAACAAAACAGTTGTGTGCTTAATAGTGGCAGCCCAATTGTCGCGTATTCCATTGTCTATATAAAATTCAAATTTAAAATAACATAACATACTCGTAGCACAGCTAAAGCTCAAAAACTTTAGCCGCCAAGCGAAAGCTCTTTGTGTGCTGCTTTGTTTCGGGTTCGGTTTCGGAAAAGCGCGACAACCTCAAACAGTTTACGTTAGTTTCGAACGGTGTGTGTATCGTTGAAAGAAGTGCCTGCGGTAAAAATTTTTTGTTCATATTTTCATTTTCAATTGGAACGTTCACTAGATTATTTATTTATCGTTACATTGTTCTCTTCTCGTATGCAGGGTCTTGCCGGCGATCTACATAATCGCGAAGCGTTACTCGATGAGCTAAAGGGTGCCGCAAAGCCGCTGATTGAGACCTGCGATGTGCAAATCGTTGAACAAATCGAATCGGCAGTGCAAGACGCTGTAGTATCCTGGCATGATACCTCTGAGACCCTCCAACATTTGTGTACACGGTATCAGCGAGCTGTGGAGCTGTGGGATAAGTATCGTAACGCTTCGGCAGCGGTCAAGAAGTCCATTGAACAGCAAATGGATAGCGTCAAGTCCTTGGAGCAGCCCTTGGATGCCAGACAACATGCCAAGGTGAGTTATGTTACACTTTTCATTTGTGTGTGGGAGGGGGGTTTTCAAAGCCCAAATCAAAAGTTAAAGTTGCCTATTCGGTATTGGTGTTAAAAATCATTGAGCATTAATTGCTGGCCAGGTGGGAAACTAGTAATTACATTGATTTTTTTATACGTGCCGCCTACCCTATCAACATTGGGTGCGTCGCTTGTAATCGGTTGTAATAATTGTTGGGCCCCAAAAACCCAAGAACCTTAATTGTGTGAGGTAACTTTTATTTTTAGAGTTTGGTGTTTGCTGTCATAAATTGTTATGCTGTGGCACAGTTGTTGGGTGCTTCAGCCCAAAACAAATAAATAGACAAACAAGCGCACTAAAAGACTACGCCGATGCGTATTATACTTACTAGTATTTAGCATGTTACCATACAGGTATTTGCCGAATAAATTAACGCATATAGTTGTATGTAGTATTTCGGTGCGTTTTTTATGGCAACATAGATCATTAACGCGTTTTCCATCTTTAAGAGCAGCGCTTGGCTTCGGCAATTATGCATACATATATTTAGGCAGTCCAATGGCCGAGCAAACAGTCAACTGTTGTGTTTCACACATAAATACAAGTATAAGTTTATCAACCCGAAGCTATATTATCTCCTCCACATGGAGGAGAATGAGAATGACAATAATGTTAGCAAAACATTATGAAAAATGGTATGCCGAAATGCCTAAAGCGTTAGACAAACACTACTGCTGCTTGTGTATCTGTGGAAATATTTATGTGGACTTCAATGTCACAGCAGCAGCTAAGCTGCAAAGCAGATAAAGTTTCTATTAAATGCTACATAAGTAGATGATGATATCATAGGCCGGGAACACACATAAACAGTTGCAATTGTAAAGGGCACATGCCTAGGGCTGTAATTGAAATTAGAAATTAGATTTGGTGCCCAGTGCAGTCATTTAAATAGAACACAATCCATTCGACAAATAACGAGACACTGCGCGATAGGCGGCAAGGCGCGACGCATGGTGACCTGTTTTCTAAATTGAAAACGAAAGTACGAGTACCATACAGAAAAACAAAAACTGCTGTGGTGTTAATTATGTATGTACATACATAGTAGAGATGAGTGAGTGTAGCCAAGACAACGAAACACTGATAAGTACTCGTCAATGGAAGAGGAAAGAGTCAGTCGGCCGGCTTTAGCTCTAAATATATACAGCAATGATATTTTGCGTGCGAGATTTAAAGAAAATCTCTAAAAAAAAATGAAAAGAATACTAGAGATCGCATAAGGCGGTGGGTTACTCTATTCCTTTCAACTACTAATCCAATTTAAAGCAAATAATAATCATTTACATATTATTACCCGCAGGTCTGCCAAGAGAATCTGAATACACAAAACGAACGTCTGCTGGAGTTACGCGACATTGTCTCGAAAATTGCAGCGGATGTGGGGCTGGATGCCTCGGCTCTTATGCAAGGTGAGCTCGATGCCTTGGGTCAGCGTTTGTCCGAATGCAAGGATGCAATTACTACGCTGGCCAATGTGGCCGAAACACAGGATAAGGAGCGCAAGGCCCTCGACAAGGAAATGACACAGGCCAAAGTGTACTTCAAAAATGTGCAGCAGGTGAGTGGAGAGGGCAGGATGAAGCTACTATTATATAGAACACCTACAGAAACCGAAACCGATTATCGATTAAAATGATGATAATTTCCATACATACTCGTATGTGGAAAATCCCTAGCTACCTAGGCAAGCGACCGACCTGTGACGGCGACCACCACAACAACATAATAGCAGCAACGGAAGTAGCTATTGCTGTTCCTTGTGTTGTGGTTGTTGTCGTTATTGTAGTTAATCCAATACGAAGGACATGCTATTTTAAGTGGGTTAAAAGTTGAAAAACTCTTCTATTTCACACGCCAGTGCTGGCAATCACCGTGGTCGGCGTTTTTTTGGAACTTAGACATACCTATGTATATTATTGATTTATGATGACAGGCGCGAAACTGTCCGGTCGGCTAATGAAATTGTATTTCACATACGAGTATGTGGTAAGAACTACTCGTAGTATTAGTCACATGACTTCGACAGTGGCAACATCAACGGCGCTTTATCGACCAGTTGGTGTTTAGGCTATTCCATTTATTAAATATTTAATGAACAGCAACAGGCACCTACTTGTACACTCGGAAACTTTATTTTAGCTTTAGCTTAGCCTCACCTTCAAGCTTAAAATAACGTAAAAGAAATGAATGCAAAACCTAAGACATATGATGTCCGTAATCGGAAGCAGGCCAACAGGGTGGACTGTTCAACTATAATGTGGAATTGTTCGCAATGTCTTTCAGATTGCCGATATAATATCGAGTAATTACTGAAAGAGCTACTTCCATATATACCTATGTTGTTCGAAATTCGAAATTATTTCATATAAACAGATACTGGTTTTCCACTCCTTTTGGAGAGTCTGTGCACCACGGTGCACATTTTTCAAATGCACATGCAAACACGTTGCAGCCGCTCCACATTTGGCCAGACAGACAGTTAGACAGCGCGCGTGTTTTGTTTGCATGAGGTCATTGCCAGTTTGCGGAAAGAGTTGCAGCGCTTCGGTGTTATTATTGTCATTATTATTGTGCTGTTGGGATTGCCACGCGAAGCCATGCATTGGCCAGCGGTAACACGAGCTGGTCGCTTGTATATTAGGGTCAGCTAATTAGCCATGCACAAAGCGTAGCGAGCAGCAACCTGCTACGTACTTACCCATAGAGTAGAGTGGCCAATATAAGTATCTAATATTTCATCTCTAATTCTAGGACATATCGCACGAGGTCCCACAAACGCCCAAGGAAAGCGAGGAGCAGCTTAATGCCTTGCGTGCTCATTTGCAGACTCTTGCCCGCACTGAGGAGCAACTCAAGCAGCTGCGAGAACGTCAGTATGAAAATGACACTTTGTCTGCACCTCCCCAAAGCGATGATAGCATCATTGAGGTCCTGGAGTTGTGGCAACGCATATTCCAGGATACTTTCCAGGAATACCACCGCCTTTCCACACGCTTGGTTCGCACCCAAAATAGCGCTGAAGCATTGCGTCTGTGGCGTCAATATTTGCAGCATGTGCAGTCCTTCCTCTCTTGTGCCATACCCGAGGACTATACGAGTCTCAAGGAACAATTACAGTTGTGTGCAATACATCAGAATTTGTTGGTATCCCAACAGAGCGTCCTGTCCGATACTCAGTTGGAGCCGGATATGACGGAGCAATATAAGGCGCTGACTAATTTGCACAACGAGACGCTTTCACGTATCATGCAACGCAATGGCGAATTGGAACGTCGCGTCGCCAGCTGGAATGCCTATCGTGTGGATCTGACAGACCTGCTTGACTGGTTAAAGGATCGTGAAAAGGAGCGTAGTGCCCTACAATTACGCTATATCCATCTCAAGCGTGTGCCCCATCTGAAACAACGCCTGGATGCTTTGTTGCAACAACTACCACAGGGCGAACAAATGAATGCTAAGCTCAAGGCTCAGCAGCAGGAATTGCTCCGTTTCTGTGATGATGCCTTAGCCACCTCTATACGCATGGAGCAAGCCAGTGTGGCACAACGCATTAATAATTTACGAGCTGCACTCGAGACCTGGCAAGGCTTCCTCACTAGGGTGAGTCAATTGTCGAGCTCATATGACAAACGCGTGGAGCAACTGCAGCAGGAATTTGGACGAGCTCAGCAGCTGGTTGCCAGCACTGCGGCTCAACTGCCCACTCAGCCACAGGCAATACAAGAGCAGTTGGGGGCCTTGCGATCACAACGCATTCAACTGAATGGTCAAACACCCGACTTGGAAAGTCTTACCGTCGCCCAAGAGGAGCTTAAGGAGTGCATTAGTCCGCACGACATGAAGGCCATACGCCAAAGCGTTTGGCTACTCTGGCAACAGCATGCCGATCTCGATTATCAGCTGTCCACGCTCATTAATGCCATCGAGGAGAGACTATCTCTTCTCTCTGTGTACAACACACGCTACGAACGCATCTCCCAGTGGCTGCAGGGTCTAGAACATCGTGTGGAACGTGATTCTGACATATCCGCCATCGCCAATCCCGAGGATGCAGCCAAACAGTTGGAAAAACAAATCAATGCTGAACTGAAGCTACGCGATAAGGACCGGGAGTGGCTACTATCCACAGGTCGAGAGTTGCTAACACTGTATGCGGACGCGTCGCCAAATGCGGCAAGTGTGCGTGCCGATGTGCAAGAGAAATCTGATGCTCTACTCGATCGCTGGGAACGTCTGAAGTATTTGTGCAAACAGCGTACCAATAAGATCAATGATTTGAAAATGACGCTGTTGCGCCTAGAGGAACGCATTGCCCTAATACGTGGCTGGATGTTTGAAGTGGAATCCCAGTTGGACAAGCCGCTCAGCTTTGATTCCTACACGCCCAACGTAATAGAGGCCAAGCTCAAAGAACATGAGAAAATCCAACGGTCTATTGAGAATCACAGCAGCAATGTGGGCGAGGTTCTGAATCTTGTCGAAATGTTGCTCAATGATGCGGACACTTGGCGCACTCACGTGAATACTTCAAATTTGGCATCATCTGCCCAGAATCTGGAGAAACGCTGGAAGAATGTGTGCAGCCAATCAGCAGAGCGTAAACAGCGTATTCTCAACATCTGGAATATGCTACAGCAACTTATCAAACTGACCACCGAGCACAAGAGCTGGTTGGGTAAACAAGAAGCAGACATCACAGCTTTTGAACGAGAACTGAAGAACCCCAAAAAACAAAAGTTGAGCGAACGTCAACAAGCACTTGTAGCTAAGCTCCATGAGCTGGAAAGCCAATCGCCGAATTTACGGCAATTGGAACAAACCTATGCCAAATTAAGTATGAGTGCTGGAGTGGACCCGGAGAACATTCAAAAACTAACGATGCCCACAAAGGTGATGTTGACCAAATGGCGCCAATTGACACCACGCTGCAACGCTGTATTGGATACCATTGATAAGGATGCCAAAGTGTTACGCGAGTTTAACAATGCTCAACAGGAGGCTACAAATACACTGACGGCCATACAAAGGACACTGGAAGAAATTCCCAATGCTGAAGATACGAATACAAGTGAAGATCCCAAAGCGATACTAAAGCGTGTAGAAAGCATAGAGCGTAAGCTTAAGCAAGCCGAACAGCAGGTTCAACAAGCTGATGCGCTAGCTCAAGATGCAAAGTCAAGTACGAAACAGCAGGATCAACTCTCCCAACTACTCACTCTAATCACCACATATACTACGCTCTGGCAAACAGTGCAGATGCGATTAACTACACTGAAAACGAGTTGGTTGGCTCGTGCCGCTGCAGCTGTTCCCGAAGCCGTTCTGAGTGCTACACGCACCTCCGTTGCGAATGCGGGAGTCCAGGTGAGCACGCTATCACAGCGTCGTCTACGACAAGCACAAATGCAACGAGAAACTTCAATTACGGCAAAAGATGCCTACATTATGGAACTGGATACGGCAATAGGCGAATGCAAGGCCAATTTGGATGAGCTGCAACGAACGATTGCGGATAAGACACGCAAGCCGGGACCGCAAAAGATCTCCAAATTGCTGGGCAATGCACAGTCCTCAACGGAACTTGTCAAGCATTTAAGCAACCTATTGGTTACCGAATGCGAAGCGAGTCCGCAGGCCGCTCAGGTTGAGACCGTGTCAGAGCTGGCGCTGCGCTTTGATACGCTGCAGTCGCAGTGGAAGGCGCGCCAGCAACACGATCAGAACGCTAGGTAAGTTATATCATGCTTATGTTGATCAAAAAGCAATGGAAAAAATGCTTAAATCTCTGCGTTCCTACGAAGCTATGAGATCTTGAATGTGAGAATTATCCGAATTCTTCTAAAAATGGTCAAGCTTGGTATAAGCGTAGTTATTTAGACATTTTCCCCATCATGCCCCTTATGATCCCATATGTTTTTGGTGTTGGCTAACAAATTGTGTGTTCATTTTATCGCTTTCTCGCTCGCTATCTTACACTGAAACACACACTATCCACACATTTACAAAACGCTTTCACATGCAACATGCGCATTCATGACGATGTTGAGCGCAGATCTCTGCTACCTGCATCCTACAAATACACGTGTACACAGTAAGTGTTAACAGATGAACGATCTAATAGCCTACCTAACAAGTTCCCTTTCGTGCTGTGTGTGCTACCTGAATACTCATACATATATGTACATACATGTATGTACGTGAGTCCACTAGACAAAAGCTAGCACTTGGACTTGTTATCACTGCTAGACTCCATTGTGGACCACAGTAACGAAAGGGGACTTGCGCATGCGCTGCTGATCAAAGCTAAGAATACCTGCTTCGATCAGCTCACATTAAAATAATCGCAAGCTAACAGAGTGCTCTTAAATTGTTTTCAATAAAATAACTAATGTTGTTGTTGTTTTTTTTTACCCCTATTAGCGAGGTCGGCCGCCTTACGTGTCCGCTCTGCACGCAACGCAACTGGCAACAGATCGACAATGATCTGTGGCGTCTTGAGCAGTGGCTACAGTTTGCCGAAAGTACTCAGAAATCCCAAACATCGCCGCCCTCAAATATTGAACTCCTGGAGGATGTAACCCAGGATCATCGTGAATTCCTGCTTGATCTAGAGAGCCATAAATCGATCATTTCATCACTGAATGTGGTCGGGGATCATTTGGCCACTCATACATTGGACACGGAGAAGGCACGACAGTTGCGCTCACGCCTCGAGGCAGACAATGAGCGCTGGAACAATGTGTGCATCAATGCCACGAAATGGCAAGGGCTCTTACAGACCGCACTCATGGGCAATAGTGAGTTCCACCAGACCATTGATGAGTTGGTGGATTGGCTGCAAAAAACAGAAGCGAACATCAAGGCATCGGAACCAGTAGACTTAACCGAGGATCGCGCTGTTCTTGAAAGTAAATTTAACAAATTCAAGGACTTGCGAGCCGAACTAGAACGCTGCGAGCCTCGAGTTGTGAGCCTACAGGATGCTGCGGATCAACTGCTGCGTGCTGTTGAAGGCTCTGAGGAGCAGTCACAGCACACATATGAGAGGTAAGGTTTTGCTGGCCTGTGCCGAGGGCGGAACGAAATTATTCGTGGGTCGTGGCTTAGTTTTTGTCGTCGTCGTTGTCGTCCTCCTCCTTCTTGGCATAAGCAACATTGAATGTATGCGGCTAGTTTTGGGCTAAAATGGGCGTTACGTTAACCATTTCCTAGAAGTAGTTGTAGCGCTCGAATTAAGGAGAGTACAAGTATTCCTTCCCCTCCTTAATTCTAATTGTTTTTATTATTGGTACTAGTAGTAGAACACTATCGTCATCCATTTAATTTATCTTCACTTCTTCTTTCCCAACTCTCATCCACAATTTTTTGATTGGTAGTTTATTGCTTGCTTCCGCCCAAATTGTTAATATATATGTTTTCTTCACATTTAAATATCCTTGCAAAATTATACTAAAAATGTCTCAGACAATCTTATTTGGCACTATACTATATGTACATCTTTACAAATAGCAGACAATATTCATCGACTTATTGCTGTTTGCTTTCACGTAGCTTTATTCTGATTTTTCTACTTTCAACACATTTGTAAGTTTTGTAGTTAAAATTAGTAAAAAAAAAAGACACCTTCGATTGCTATTTTAAATGCTTACACAAATTTTTGTTTGGCGTTTTGTGTTGCGTATATTTTTTGTGTTTTGGTACTCAAAATTATTTCGTCCGCCCATTCTAACCCTTCATCCAAACTTACCCCGCCAAGAGCCGTATGCAATTGTTTTAAAAATTTTAGAACACTTTCCAGACTGACCGATCTACGTTTGCGATTGCAATCATTGCGCCGCCTCTCTGGCATCTATATTGTCAAGCTGGGCTCTGTGCTTGGCTATGAGGGCGAAAATCTGGGCGTGCCTTTGCACATGTTGTCGAGTGAGGTAAGTTATTATTAGTTATTATTCGTTATATGCCATTAAATTGTGCGAGTTACAAACAAAAGTTGTTCCGAAAGATTAAATGTTTATTTTTGATTAAGTTATAAGCGCACAAAAGTAAGTGAAAATTGGCTAATTAAAATAAAATTTTAGCGCGTCGTGAATGAAGTGACGGTGAAAATTTCCAATTGAATTGAATTACATTTTAATTTATGTTTTTAATTTCTATAAATTAAGATTTGTATGTATTTATTTTTTATTTATATATTCTTTTGCTTTTATTTTCTTTCTCACACAATGTCGAAAATTCTAGCTTTTGGATAATCCTACATTATCAACCTCTTCTATACAGGCCGCCGCACCAAACACAGAAAATGCAAAGTAAATATTACTTGAAAATTATTTATTTTTATTAATTTGTAGATGAGCATGGCAGTAGTGAAGTTTTCATTTCTTTCAAGCAATAATATGTGCACCAGGCGAACATTTCCACATCAAATGTCCGTCTCCAGGGCACCCTCTGCTAATACTATTACATATTTATTTATTAATGCACCGTAGATTGTTGTTGTTTAGAGAATTCTGTCTTCCAGCCATTAACTAATAAATCTATTCGACCCTCCTCAGCAACACCAGCACCAATGGCGATGCTGTCGATGGAGATGTCATCAATACCACAGTTCTAGCGCGAGGTGCTCGCTTCCTAGGACGCGTTGCACGTGCCTCGTTGCCCATACAAGCGCTCATGTTGTTGCTTTTAGGTGTGGCAACACTGGTGCCCCACGGTGAGGACTATACGTGCATGTTCTCCAATACATTTGCGCGTAGCTTGGAGCCAATGTTGTCGTATCCGAATGGACCGCCGCCGACATAAACGACAATTAATCCAACAATTGGATTAGTGCGCAACCAAATATTCAAAATCTATAATTTTACCAAACCAACCTGAACATACTAACAACAACTAAGTACATATGTACTTATATGCAAATACTCGTATATATGTACATACATAGTTGAACAACATCAAGAATATGCCTTTTGAATAATGAATGAAAGAAGAATAACGAAGAGTTAAATCAAAAACAAAACAAACACTTTTTGTAAACAAAATTATTGTGCAAGCACACATGTAAAATGTTACGACTTTGTAAATTTTTGTAATTTTCCCTCGATTTGAAACAATGTAGTTTATTTGGTAGTTAGAGGCATGTACATACCTATATGTAATAAAGAGATGAATACAACAAATGTGAATCAATATTAATGTAAACAAACTCGACGAGCTGCAAAAAGAGACACTTAATGAATATATGAAAAAAAAAGAAACAAAAAACTAACGACAAGTAACGAAACATTTTTGTAAAACATATATAAACGATATATTATACATATATACATATATATTTGCACAGCAAAATTCTATAAAACAAAACATTTTGTATATAAAACTAAGATGAACAAAAAAAAAAAAACGAAGACAAAATACGCACATACGAAACTTAATCTTATAGGCGCGTCGCCCAACATAGGAGCTCACTCTGTGTGACCTTTGAGTCATGACCCTCCAGATTTCGTGGAACATTTCTGCAGGGTCATGGCGCAAAAAACACACACACACACAAACGGCTAGCTAGTATTAAAATAGAACAACAAAACTTAGAAACCTCAAAACAAATCATGACCCACATAGACCAAAACATGCCCGGTGCCGCCAACAGAAACTGCAACTAAGTAAAATGTTCGCTCATCTCCCAAACTATAAGTGCGATCAGTTGACTTAGTTGCAGTGTCTTTTGGCCTTGGCACTAGCACAAAGTTAGCTACTACTTCAATGGGCAATCTCTGCTATAAGCCAAGCTCTCTCCCACGGCCTATTAGCAGAGTAGAGTTGGCCAACTGTTCACAAGCCACATGTGTGATACCTTGGTCACGCCTACAACAACATCTGGTAGTAGTAGTTTTTCAACACAAAGCATTCCTAAACTCATTTCCAAATTTTTTAAACCATAGACTATTTTATTCGTGCTTTTGCTAACTAGCTAAATCAGCCCGTTTACTCAACCATTTCCCATTTTGGGGGCGCGCCCAAGTGAGCATTGAACAAAAACGAAGCAAGTGTCCTAAACCGGTGCTAAACCACAAACATCAACAAATTTTCTACAAGTAACAGATTAACGTAATTTGCGTATTTGAAGAAGAGAAAAAAAACAGAAAAGTTGAAAAGCAAAAAAGAAAAAAATGTAAACGATAAATGGCATTAAATAATGGCAACAGTCCATCCAGTAATGAAGAGAAAACTTTTGTTGTTGATAATTTTTTGATAAACTTAAATAACTCTATTTGCCTTAAAATTGTTTTATTAAATCATACGTTTATTATTTAATTCTTGACAATTATTGAAAACAATTATTTATTAGATTTGTCTAAATACATACATATTATTTAAGTTGATTTACATGTTAAATTTGCTGCTTCTATGGTAACAAACAGTTATGAAATTTATTAATAATTTATGTAGCTTTATAAGATTTCCTTTCTTGTGAACAGTTGTACCTTTATATATGCATATATTAAAGAAAAATTATAAAGAATATGTATACTGTTTTTGTAATCGGGGAAGGAAAAGGGAAATCAATAATCAATTAGCTTAAAATGTACCCAAACGGCTGAAAACTATTTGGACAGTTTGGCTACGCCCTATTCTATATTTGTCCAATAGTCTCAAAACTAGGATGGATTTCTGGAATAAAACTGTTCAACTTGATGAAGTGAATCGAAAAATTGTTTTTTTTTGGGTAATTCTGAACTACTTTTTTCCTCTATTATTCAGAGACGTGGGCTTGAACATATACTCAAATCGAGTAGACAATTCACAATGCTATTTCAAGAAAGATAACAAATATATTTTATTTACCAAAGATGTTTTTTAAGCACTTGATAAGATATACATTTAACTAAAATTTTGATTGATAATTATTACAGGCATGTATGATTGCAATTTAATGAATATTTAAATAAAATTGCTCGATCCATCTAGCTATGATGATCGCCTCTTTAGCGCGTGCATCGAGCACTGAAGGCGGATCAGCGGGATTGCTTTCACGCAGGTCAAGATGATGAGCTCCCTCCGGTATTATAATGACCTGAATGAGATCATTTGGGGCTTGCAAAACGCCACCGCCACTCCATGGATCAAGCAGGCCATTGCTAAATATTATGTTGCTGGCTGCGTTCAGATTCTTTCCTCCATATCGCATTATAATGTCATACGGTCTGGGCGTGAGTCCGTAGTTCTTAATGCAATTATCTACAGTCTCTTTGAAGTTCCATGGCTTGGTGCGAAACATGGTATCGCTGCTGTTGGCACAAAAAGGCATAACCATCTGATTGCAGACTTGTATATTCCAGCCAAAGCTGTCGGCGCTGGAACCCTTATTAACGTCCTTGTAGTCAAGACACTTAACGCTGGCCGTGTAGTTGGTGTAGACGGCTAGAGCACTGCTTATAGCATTAAGCAAATCGGCATCATTCTCATGGAGATCCTTCAAATAGAAGCACACTTGACGAACTGGATAGGCGGGCATCGGCGCCAGGAATGATGAATTGTAAGGATAATTAGCCATGGCCAAGTTATAGTACACCTCCTCCAGGTAGTCTAGGAACTTTGTCAAATCATCGCTACTTTTGATAGGATCGCACAGATGAAAGGCATCAGCAATTTGCTTCTTGCCCGCATCACTGCCGGCCAACTTCTCAAACAGCTTCCACGAGCGGCCAATATTTGTAGTGCAGTTCGCATTGTAGGCCGTCTGGAAAACCGATGTGGTTATCTTGTTGAAGATATCGCAGGGCGTCAAATCAGTAAACTGCCAAATAGGTGCAGAGGCGGCTAGTGCTCCGATCACCATATGTGGATATTTCATGCGGAACCAGGCCGCTAGCATACCACCATATGATCCACCAAAAGCCACAACTGGCATTTGGCGATCTCCACGCAGGAACGTTATCAGCATGGCAAAATCTTCCAATGTCTGTTCCACGGTGAAGTAAGCTAAATGCTCCGGCTTAGTACAGTTGAACGTGTTGCTGCCAAACGGCATTGATTTTCCGTAATAGCGGTGCTCGGCAAACACAACAACAGCCTTAAATCTAGCGGCCTGCTCCCAGACCATACCGCTGTTCTGGGCAAACCATTCGATGTCGCCTTCGTTGCCAGTGTAGAAGAAGATCGGCGGTTGTGGATTACTCTTCTCGGCAAAGGTGTCGTTGTAAAGATAACGAAGGTTGAACGTTGAGTTGTTCGAAAAGCTAAAGTGATCCACCGGCACACTTAACTGTTTAATCTCATATTGGAAATGACGCTCCAATCCATTGAGATCGTGGGCCTCCGCACCAGTCCCTTTATTCCAGGACAACAGCGCTGAAAATCCAGACAGCGCAAATAATACAAATATCGAAATGACCTTTGCGAACATTTTCGGATTATGTGATGAACAGATTACTCATTGGAGGCGTTTATATGCGTTTTTTTTCGTTCTGATTTACGATTGCGCTGCCAATTTCGTTCTCAGCTTATCTTTTTTTTCAAGCCGGCCTATCGATAAGCCAAATCCGGCGATGTGTGCTTTAGAAAGCTGTATATTATCGATGTGTATTAATAGTGGTGTTGGTATTTTAAAACAATTTTTGATAAGCTAAGCGCTTTCTTTAATTTGAAAAATTAGTTTGTTTTCGGGGCCGGCATAAAAGTATTTACAAAAATATTCATATTACTTTATTTAAATATACCTATTTGAGTTAATCAGTTTGCAATATCACCCGCAATCTTTTGAAGAAACCCCGTATTAATATGGCTTGTATCTTTAAAGATTTTATTTACCATTAAGACTAAATTGAATCGTAGTTCTTGGCTATGTCTGAACTTTTCTTAGAGTGTTAAATAAAGTTTTCAGTGTTAATAGTATTGGGAACTAAATATTTCTGGCAAATTTGGGATTAAGCCTTTTCGATATTGCTAATTTAAATCATATATAAATATTGATATAGAAACTATTTAAAAGTAACGAAGGACATGGGAAAAGCAGAATATCTCTGTAAGACATGGGGATTGTACTAAATGAACGATTTATTTTTTCGAATTGCTTTTAAGATATTTTTGTGTTTCAAATAAAATAATTAATTATAATGATAAATCATACTTCTCTCTTCGTTAATTTTTAACAACCGAACAAATACGTAGTTGTGGTCTTTGGAGGAGGTAATTTATTTCTCAAACAAATGCAATTTCAATTAGTTTTCAATTATCACATATCTGTATTAGTGTTCTATGTTCGTTGGATATACATACTTAAACACCTAAAATAAATCGTTGAATGCCGCACAATCCAGGCTTGTCATTAATAAAATGCAAAATTGTAATTAGGTTTCCTTAGCAACGTTTTAAACCACTAAGAATGGTGCTTTAAGGTTTCATTGTTTATCAAACTTTCATATATTCTCATAATAATAATATTGTCTATAATTTTTGAAACATTTAATGATTTCTATGAAGTTTAGCTAAGTGTGGTTAGACATGAAGCACTGGTGGAACCAAAAATAATACCGACAGACCTCAGAGTGTACTGACAACCTCCATGTACTCTCAGTGGCAACAGCATTCAGGCGGTACTGAGACTATAAAGGGGTTTTGACAAAGCACACTGTAGCCTACAGTAAAAAATAATTGCAACCCGTTAATAGGGCTAGCTAAATGGCTTTACAAAAATGATTTGCAGTGCATTTTGCTATATTCTAGGTGTCGTCTCAACTAGAAATTAGCATCAGACGAGTCATCAGAGTCTTTTTTCTTCCCAAACCTGCGAGTTTCCGATTGTGCGACTTGGCGCAGCTTTTCTATTAGCAAATCCGTGTCCAACTCAGGCGACGTTTCGTCCTCGAACACAAAAGGCGTCTTAGGCTCATCAATAACCATATGACCGTAATCCTTGTTCGCTGGATGGAAAGTTTCCAACAAATTCAATTCATCAAACTTAACCCTCTTCAATGGTGTGGTCTGTGGAATTTTGTCATTGCCAGGATCTTCTAATACGCCCGGCACAGAAGGTTCACTGTCGCTGTCATTCATGGTAATCTTGAGAAAAATTGTGTAAAAAATGTTTGAAATGAGTTTTTTGTACTGAAAAGTTTGAAATAATTTTTTTGAATGTATCAGTATTTATAAGTTTTTTGTATTAAGATATTAACGTTACTAAATTGCCTACCTTGTTTCGAGTATGAATTCTATCAACCTTCTGATTTAGTGGATCTATCTACGTTTCTTCCCTTTATAAACGTTTGTAACTAGTACTTGGAGAGTGCTTTTGATTTTTTAAATGAAACCGCTTTTACGCGGCGACTTTTCGCAATTCCTCATTTTTTCTACCATTCTCCATTGACTTTTATTACTATTTGAGATTTTGCTTTGCTACGAAGTAGCAATATATATATTTGATCTTCTTTAGCAGTTTTCAAGAAAATTGCCTTGTTTAGGACTCATTCTCAATTGTAGACTTGCTGCTTAAGTTTCTTGAAATCTTCCTGCGAATCTTTAAGCTTTTTGCTGTTATTTTCGTACTACACCTCTTTCGCGTCAAACAAACAAAAGTATGGACATTTTTTTTCTAAGCATCTACTGCTGTTTTATGTTTAATGTCCATTGCTAAGGGACTTATTTCATGCCCTAGTCGGTTTATCAACGCCAAGTCTGAAAACAGTCCCTGTGATTGTGGCCTTACGCATAACTTGTTTACATGAAGAAGTCGTTGAAGTCGCAAGTTTTGAGTTTTTTCCGCAGTCATATTTTACAAAAACAATCATATTTGACCAGAAAAAACACAAAATTTGCATTACTGGAAGAGAGCACGGATACGTCAGATCCCAGTCGGCTGAGTCGATTAAATTAATATAAGGCGTGTTTAATAGCCATTAGTTTATGCACTAAACCGGTACCGGTACTTGAACCAGCTGAACTCGGAGAAGCTGAAAGTGAAAGTGTGATCATGATGACAAGACAGTTCTTTAATGCTTTTATTAAAAGGGGAGGGAGTGTGATGCTGGCTAGGTTGATCTATGCGAATGTGCAACTACATCACTAAATTAAAATAACTAAGAACAGCTGCCTGTACATGGCGTTGGATTTCGTGTGCGCATGTGTGGCCCTTGATACAGTCAAATGTGACTAACATCGACCGTACAGTGAACTTCAATGATATTGGACACAGAGGAACATCAACAAGGTGTATTACTTTTGTTGTTTAGCTGTCCAGCCTACCAATCAAAAGTTATGGGAAAGTTACTCTGCCTTTGAAATACAATTTAGCCAACAGAGTTTTCTTTGTCTAGAATGACATTCCAAATGAAATTCGAGTTCAGAGCGCTAGCCTGTAGCAGAAATCGAGTGAAATCAAAAATCCCAACCTCAAGCATACGAAGATGACCAAATGCGCGAACCTTTTCGCAAAGCCTCCGTCTACATTACGCTTTTGTTAATACTCGAGGCTGTGATTGGTTTGGTAATCGTCATAGTAACAGCTATCTATCAGTCACTGTTGACCGGCTACCTGGCGGAGACCGAGAGTCGTATGCTCTACGGATTCCTGTTCAACATCTATATCTTTGGAATCCAACTTATTGTGACGTTCCTGTGCAGCAATTCCATGTGGAATCGGTTGTGGTGTCGGCGTTGCACTCCAAACGTTCGCCTCCTGCTGACCGTCTGGCTCTTCTATTTGTGTGTCATTATAGCTTCGGGCGTTGCAGCTGTATGGAATTTTTACCGCAGTGTCGATGTTTTGGAGAGTGCTGCGGAAAACTCGCTCATTCGGGGCATTGACATGTATTACTCGTGTCCAGAGTGGAAGCTGCTTTGGGATGGTCTCCAGATGCGAAGGCAGTGCTGCGGGGTGCGCACCTATAAGGATTGGATGAATGCGGACTGGATGCCGCGGCCGGACGATAACTGCACAGACATTGCCGGTTCCGTTCTGGCCCCCTATGCATGTTGCAAGCGGGACTCTGATCGATGCTTTGCCAATTACATGCCCGGATCCGAAGAAATCTCACATACCAATAGCAGGCAGCCGTTCCCGACTCTCTCCGTTGAATACATTAATACTAACGGTTGTCTACCGGTCTACTCGGACACATTGTGGCGTTATATTTATATTCTCTTGGTATTGGCTATGTTATCTCTTAAAGTTTTGGCAAGTACTGTTTCATCTCAAATAGTTCATAAGTAACTTTTGAAACATCGTTTCAGATACTGCTCTGCTGCATGACCAAATATATACTACATCGGCAAAATGTCGGCGATGGTTGCGACAATGTGGGCCTCACAGATGAAGAGGGACGTCCTCTGGTCGTGGTGGTATGTTTTCCATCTTATTGATGTATGCCTGAATAAAAGACATTTGATTCTTCAGAAATATCCGTGCAACGTGCGTTGCATTACTATTGGCGAGGACGACTTGGCCTCCGATATGGCACCCGATGTAAATTATTGCAATTGCGAGGAACCAACTGAGGATAGGTGCAATGCTGGTTACTACGAAGGATGACTGACGGATATAGTTTATATATTTTTTATTTCTTCATTTTAAATGTTGTGTTTATTCAACACATTTTCCATGGAAATCGCTATTTATTGATGCCTGTTTCAATAAATTAAATTCAATGCAGGCCTAAATTTGATTAATTTAGGGGCAAACGAAGGAGTTCTCAACTACCTTGTTCTTAGGATTATTCTAACTAACTATCCTATAAATTCATTGTTGATCCAAACAGACAACTAAGAAGCCATAATACTCTAGCCAGCCTCAGAAAAAAATTGCCGTAAATTCGGAATTATTGTTTATAATTATATTTATTTATTTATAATTATAATTAAAATAATATAATGATTATAATTTTTAAAACCTATCATGTCAACGGATTACCTTACACGGAAACGACATGGATAGAAAAGATATAGAATTCAACTGGTATTTTAAGAATATTGTGAGTCCCGAATGCATACTAAATGAAAAATATATAAAGTGGTTTTTATAGAAGAAATTATGTAGTGCGGACAGTTTGGTTTTTAGAGTTCGGTATGAAGGCTTAGAGTGAAAATTAAGAAAATATTAAGATCGTGAGGAATGTCTTAAATATGAGGTATATACATATGTACATTACAACCTTTCCAGCATTAGGCTTTCGGCAATTTTGGGTAACTTTTTCTGACCATCCTAAAAAGCGTTCTACGAATTATCCGAATTAACTTTAATCCACTTCTTTACCTTTTGTGAAAATAGAATAGAGCTCGTTTTTTAACAATTCTCAAAAGTCAAATTCATTCAACAATTTTAGAATTCAATAGATGCCCATACGAAAGCAATACAATAAAAATGTATAACGGTTACGCATTTAAATAAACTGGAAAGTTTTTCAGTTGTTTCCTTCTGTATTCTAAGTGAGACGTCACAGCATATGAAGACGGCTCGATATCCAAAACAGAATGCAAGATAATATAAGATCAACAAAATCTTTGTTACTATTTAAGTGTACATAACGTACCGCTATCAGGTGTTTGGTATTGCACAATCAATAAATTTGTAATGTGAAATTCACATTACATGTGATAGAGAGCTTGTTCCTTAACGGCCGTTCGACAAAATCACTGCGATCGCATAATTTGGCGTTGTCCAGCACTGAAACTAAATTCCCATTTGACATTTTTCATCGTGCGTCTGCTTTGTGCATGCCGATTGTTTCATACAAAGTTGTGTTTTCCCCATCATTGTTCGTGTTCGACGCGTTTTAGAAATGTGTGTAAATTATAGAAAAAGGAAACAAATTTTTATATCCATTAAAATTTGTTTGATTGCAGGCCTTTACAATCGAAAATACTGCATATTGTAGGAGACGACGATGGGGATATTGAAGAAGAAAATGTAGCCATGGCGTGAGTACATTTACATATTGAAAGCATTATTAAATAATATTAAAATGTTTATATTAATTATGTTCAGGCACGACCGCAAAGCCTGGCGGGCTCCACGTTCCCGCAAAGTCTCCGAAAGTGATGAAGATGACGACGACGAAGTATCCTATAATTCTGATGAAACCAGGTGACAAACATACACACACAATCATACATACATACATATATACACAAACACACACATGCATATGTATTAAGTGCGTACGCAAAATGAATCCTTGATCATTTACTACAGTGACGACGAGGAATCTACTACGGATGACGATTGGTCCATGGACGTTAATCACATTACTGGTAATCCGTAAGTAATCGCCGCAGCGCAAACAGTCGATCACATTATATTTACATACATACATAGGTCTTAATATATGCTGTTTATTTTTCAAATAGGCATCTTTCTGGAACTGAAATCGTGATGGGGAAGCAGTTGATTTCGCCGGTCGCACCAGATGGATTGCCAGTGATGGGTGTGTCATGCGATATCGCCGTGCAAGGACAACAACCTGCTGTGCCACTGGTAGACGAAGCTTTTCCAAAAACTGAAAACCAAATGCAGGAAGATATCAAGCCGGTGAACTCAGTTGATGTTAAGGCTCCTACTGAGCAGATTACAGACATATCTGCTGAAAGCGTCGTTGCTCCTAATCAGGAGCAGCAGCGGGAGTCCGAAAATTTGGTCGCTGATGGCGTTCTGATTCCGGGAAATCCGCCGGTGGAAATCGCTCCTAAAGCGCAGACGCGTCGCAAGACCATGCGTGTGCCTGCTCGTAATCAGCCAGTGGCTATACCAGCCTTTAATCCTGTTGATAAGCAGTCTCCATCATCGCCTACAACAATAGGTGGACGTGTGGCCAAGCGTGCCAGGCGCAGTGGCGTTCAAAAGATTACCCCAATCTCAAAAGTTTCCGCGCACACATTGGCCAAGCCTCTGGAGGTTAGTCAATATTTCAGTAATGTGGCTGCCACATTGGTGAAGCAACGTGTATGCTTGTTACCTTTTCTGCATATGCGCGATCGCATTGATGTTCTGGTTAATGAGGCCATGTTAAAGACTAATCTGCAGCGCCGATTGTAAAAGCAATTTGTAAACAGCCATACATTAAATAAAGGCAGAGCTTTCGACATTTATTAATAAAATACATGGAGAAATACATACATTTATTTATTACTATTAAATTCACAGATATTTTGCAGGTTGTGCTCGGAAAGAAGCCTATTCGTTGTAGTTCAGTCAGAGATGATTGCAGTTTCTTTAAACATATTCTAATATTGTAAAATCCATTAAAATTGCTCTTTGTATAAAATTGGTTAAAAAATTTGATTATGCTACAAATGTAAAAGCTTTTAACTTTTTAATATTAGTGGGTTTTGTATTATGTATTTTGAGGATCTGCAAATTTCCCACACATGGCACACTATTTTGTTTACATTTAGTACACGCCATCAAAATCGTTTGCACTGCGAAGCTCTTGCTGTTCGCCATCATGACTGCCGTGATCGCTGCGTGAAAAATCGGATACGGCTGCGCTGCTGGTGCTGATCAACAGACGGCTGGGCATTTCACCAATCGATGGAATTGTGCTGCTCTCGTGCGCCAGCGACAACGAGCTCATTTGTTCCCAGCTAATGCCAGAGTCACTGCTTGATTCGCGCATCGAAATTGGAGTGGCGTCGCCATCTGCAGCCCTTTGCTCTGGCACAGCCAAAGAATTTGCATTATTCTGCAGCGTACGCTTCGCCTCATGTTCCTCCGTGCCCCCATCTGCCACACGTTTACGCGCTGTTCGTCGTTCTGGGTTGGGGGTCCAGTCAATAGAATGATGCACCCACGCTGCCACAGTGATATGCACGGGCGAAGATGGTGGACTGTCGCCTTCGCGATGCTGTTGTTGCAAGTTAAGAAAACTGCTACCAGCATCATTACAGTTGCCACTGGACATCTGTACCGAAGACGGCGCGATCATGGTGGAATTCAGCATTGCATTGTATCCTGGCTGCGTTAAAAATTCCAGTTCGCTTTCCTGTGCACACATTATGACATCATTTGCATATTACTGTCGTTATTGTACTTATTATGCACTCACCATTATAGCGCGCTCCAGATCATCGTCTTTGGCATGTGAGGTAGACAATTCAATAGCCTCTGCAATCTGGCGCATTTCTTCGACTTCCATTCCTTCTTCGTATACGCCGGCGTCTGTGAATGTGTGTGTGTGCGTAATACTGCGTTTTATATGTATATTTATCGGACCATCACTTAAAACTTACTTTTTAGCTGCTGTGCTAACATATTGTAATTTTTACTGCGCAGCTCCATGTCAACGATGGCACTATAAAATCGGAAGCCACAAATATTTGCATATGTAGCAGAATTTATTTGATAACGGTTAATGTTTGACAGTTGTGTCTACATATGATGAAGGCAGCTAGAGATGTTAAATTTCAAAAGACTGGTCAAGTAGAGATGATACGCGCTTACGATTAGTTCCTTAATTATGAAAAATCAACGCAATAGGAAATTAGTAGTAAATTATTTGTAAAAATTAGTAGTAGTTTGTATGCATTACCTGGGATATTTATTATTCTAATAAATTTTCATTATCATTGATATAAACATACTTTTTTAGCAGCCCAATTGTTATGCTCAAGCACACTGCCCCAATGAAGATCAATTTCAAGCGAGTTGGCAGACCGATTAAGAAAGCTCCGATACGCACAGCAGTGAGCTTTTGTCAGTGTGCAACTATAACTGTTACATTTTGAACTTAAATAGCTTTAGCCTTGCTTTTAAATCAAGTTTATTTGAAAATTATTTTAAATTGACTATAGATATAATTTTCATCTTTGTTGTTGCAAATTCATGTGAACGGAAATTTTTTATAAAGTTTTAATTAATTTTTTGGATGAATCGGCTTGCTACGGAGACAGTACTAGTGGCTTTTGGTTCTAACCAAGGTATCAGTTTTGGTATGCATTATTTTTTCTCTCTAATTTTAAACTGCAACTCATTTGGCTTGGCCACCTGCATCCTGACCCTAGAGCCAACGGCAGCAAAGTTGAAATTCAACAAAATGTCAAAATGCCACTTGAAGTCAGAGTTTCGTTCTCTTTTTGTTCTTTTTCTCTGCGACAATTTTGCTTTGTGTGTAGCAGTTTTTCTGCATGGGTTTTTTTTGTTGTGGGAGGAGTGGGTTACCATTTAATTTTTGTTGTAATCCTTTTGCAACATTTTTCTATGTGACCAAACTCTCACGTTGATTTTCCAGCCAGCCAGCCAGTCAGCCAGCTACCCAACAGCGAAAACAGCATGAAAAACTTTGTGTTGTCGCCAACGTCCACGTCGACGCCGACTGGCTTTTGCGAACGCTGCTGCTGTTGCTTCTTTTGCATAAAAGTCGCCATGCAGTCCAAGACCAACGTCAACTGCAAGTCCCTAACCGCCGCCAAAGCCGTTTGTCGTTTGCGTTAACCCGCATTTTGTACAATTTTAGCCTTCATTTAAAGCCTTTTCAATTACAGTTGAGCATTTCTTGCCCTGACTGCGCTCAAGCGCTCCGATGTGACCAGAGATGTTGGGGGTCAGCAATGGTGCTGACTCTGGGCAATGGGCATGGCAGTAAAAACAACAACGTCAAGTGGTGAAGCAGTTTTTTACTTAACCACAACATTTTAGATTTATTTCGTTCTTACAACACATTGTTTTTGTAAAATTTGTTGTTATTTTATTTAAGGAAAATGATATCACTGGTCTGTCTATATACATACGAACAAACATATATGCGGGCTAAGTTACAAGGAAAGATTGCTACCAATTCCATCCTTCAACATCTGTGCTGTTATGCTATATTTAGAATAAGTTTAATACTTGGACTTATTACTAAAATACTTCTCTGACTTTTCAAAAAATTCGCTTAATAGATAATTGCTATAGAATCGTTCCGAAATTATTTTTTTTGTAGCAGCGGTCTTACTGAGAGATGTATTCTAAAATATGCCAAGAATTCTCTGAGCGTTCATATAATGCTATAATATTGTAAGCAGAAATAGAGATTTCGGAATTAATTTTTAGATGTGCTTTAAAATTTGCATAAAAAGTGAATTGATTTCGGCTTGGCACTAAAATGTGATCCCTAAAAGTATGCTCTTAAATGTTTCATATGTATGCCATTGCCTTTCAATAGGTAATTGCTTTAGAATCGTTCCGAAAATAAATGTTTTGTAGCGGTGGTCTCTCACAGGTGAGGTGGAAATTTCAAAGAATTCGGAAATAGCTGAATAATGCTAGAATTTGTACAGAAAATTGGGCGCTATGTGTAGAAAGTAATTAATGTTTATAATGGTATGGCACTTTCGAAAAATTACAAAAAGGAGCTGATTAATTAACTAATTAATTTTTTATAAGATATTGAGGGCAGCATTCATAGTTGCATAAGTTCAGAATAATTGCATGCAACACACCACATTTAAGCAATATACATAGCATATTAATTAATTATAACTTCTTCTTTTTCCCCCTTTAAATGTCTAAATTGGTAGTGCAACTTTTGGTCTCATCTTGGTTAGAAGGCTTAGAATATGTCCGTTTTATCATCTGTTCTGTAACTGAATTATAATTAGGATAGGAAGCTTAAGTAGTTGAGGGTTTAAAATATATATTTTGATACCGTTATTAAAGTAAAGTATCTAAAATAATATTTGAATAAATTTGTTCCGCACAGCGCTGACCTTCTTTTTACTAACACAAAGACAATGGCAAACAATCCAAGCAGAGAGCGAATAAATTTTCTTGAGCATTTTACAAGCCAACAGAGAGGACGGAAAAAACTGAGAAGCAGCGTGGTAAAAATTATGCTATAATTCAAAAACAGCGTTCGCACACACAGACAAACACACACATGCCGTTCATTAGCACAAAACCCAAACATTAATTCTATATGTTTGAGTGTGTGTGTGTGTGTGTCTGCTGCTAATCTTGTGGGAGTAAGTATGCAGCTCTATTCTATATAAGGGCATGTATGTATGTATGTACGTGTATGCACTGGTTGTGAGTGTGTGTGGCCATGAAGGATAAGCCATGTTTTTACTACAATGTCTGATGTGTGTTTGTATGTCTGTATAGGTTGCTTTATGCTGCGACATTGCTGCTGGAAAAAAAGTGCAAGCTTTGCCAGCGCCGGGCCCGACTCAGCTCGGCCCGGCCCGGCCCGGCCCGCCGGCAGCGACTCAGCCAATTCGCCAGCCAACTGGAGAGCCATTGCGCCCAGCCAGGCCAATTTCAGTTTCGGTGATAAATTTCATATAATAAAGAAGACATTAAGCAAGCGTTTGCAACGACAACGACGACGACGACAACGACAACGTAGACTAGGACAGCAGCCAGGACGATGAGGGCGACGAGAACGATGACAACAAGGACCAACCGCTGCGCCACACATTTTTCACCTTGTTGCAAAGACAGCGAAAGTGGCATCGCTCTTTACACTATAAAGTAAAATAACTATATTAGGGATGAGAAAGCGAGAGAATTATTTCAGCTATTTTTGCCCTCATTCGGGAAGTAAATATTCAATTCCATTATATTTACACTTGCAAACTATTCATACTTACTTGTATTTAGAGTGCCAGTTTGTGAAAAAAATCTATGACCTAATCAACTATTCGCTATAGCTACTATTACATCAGCTTTGGCAAATTGTATCGAAAGGCTTATTAAATGGGGAGAAATGAGGTGTAAAATGCGACTTTAAAATGTTTCTTCAGGTGAATAAACATTTTCCATTTAATAAGAATAGTTGAACTATTGAATTGAAATAAAATCTATTCATTAATTCACAATAGGAGTCTTAAGTGTATTACGTCATTCGAAAAATATCAACCAATCAATTAGTACAACAATTTCTAGTTCTTCAAGTAAACAAAATTTGTTGATTATTCATGAAAGCTGCTATGTTGAAAGCAATCTTAATTATATGATACATAATATACAAATAATATAAAGTATAATAAACAATCGTTTTCTTCTAAAATAAATCTATTAAATGGAAGAGAAGATGCATATTTGTTTAAAAAAAGTGTATGTTAAACTTTTATTAAAAGTTTGTTGTTTTAATTTATTTTATTCATATAACAACATCTTCAGCTGGAAACTGAAAGTCTTATCAAAGAAACTTGGAAAAAAAAGATTAAATGTAGGGAAGTGTTTGGAGTTCTGGGTTTTATTGACTTATTTTGCTATCTTCTGTTAGATAAAATATTTCCATTCAGAGTTAATAAAACTATTAATTTACAAATGTATTTGATTTCAATTTTTTACAGTCAGTGGTAACAGTTTTCGAGGCTCAATCGTGTGACAGCCTGTCGCCGAATTTAATTTGTACTCGTAATTAGCGTTTAATTTGGCAATTTTTAACAATTTAAACTGATTGGTATTTAGGGTGTTTATTGTTTGTTTTAACATTGCATATTCAATCACATACAAGTACTATGTGCTCATTCAACCTTGATGGGCTCCAACAACTCGATAGCCGGCTAAACGAATGCAATGTAAAGGCCATAAATGAAACATAATCGAGATGTGATGAAAAGTAAATGCTGTTTAATGTTTATGCAAATTTATTATTGATTATGCTGATTTGTTGAGCGCACCGCACCGCACAGCACATGACGCCTTTGGGCATAAATTCATAGGACCGAGCTTAAAAACGCTTTCAAATCGAGATAAATTAAAATTGCCAACATTTCGAACAACAATTGTGATTACCTATACAGTAAATGCATATGTATTCGTACATTGGCAGTATTCAGATTAGGCAGATGCAGGCTTACACGTTTGAATAAAATATCCTTTTTTCCGTTTTAAAATTCAAATGAGAAAAAATATACTCTTTTGTTATTTATGCAGGACGGATTGCCTTCCAGAAAAATAGATACATAAATAAATCTAATTGAATAATTCAGGTGCCCAATGATGCATTTATTATGCTTTTTGTTAGCACTGACACTGCATATTCCAAAATATTTAACTTTGTTTTTTTGTTTTTTTAACCAAAAATATGACCAATATATTTCAAATATGAATTGTGGTCTATACAAATGAGAAATTATACTTTATTTATGACAATTTTGTAAAATAAACCTATTATTTAAATGGCTTTCAATAATTAACTAATAGCCTTAGATTATTAGAACTGCAATACTGGACTGATGCATATTTGGAAATTTCAAAAGCCAGTTATTTTATAATTGTTGCAATTTTTTTCATAAGTACAACTTATATATTTTGATAGCAAGAAACGCATAAAAAAGAATGTCACATAAATGTCCATTTGGTGCGCTATACCCCGATTCACAGCTATTCACAGACAGAAACACCGACATAGCTAGGAAATAAATAATAAAAAATATGAATTCCCTATGCAGCAAAACTATGAAATGAACTGAAGTCTAGTTATACGTTTGTCAGTCTTCCTAAGGAAAGCGGCATCTCAGTAAATAGTTTATTTTTTATAATAAAAATTAAAAAAAAAAATCTCAAAATTAATCTTCTTGATAATCTAATATTTGGCATTTTATACTTAGTTTGAGCCCTAATTCCTATTCAGAGGGAAAACTGTTTAGTCGTTTTTTAAGGGAACTTAATGAATGAATGTCAATCTTGGAAAATACTCGCAAAGTGGTAAATTGTAATTGAATTGGAAAGAGTACATACGAGTGAAATGATATTTTTTTCCGATTTTTTCAGTTCTTCATATTTATGAGAGAGTCCTCCAAAAACCATAATTATTCTCAAGACATGTTTATTGTTTTCCAGTTGTAATAATGAATGAATTTCTGAAAAACTGACAGTCTAGCTTTTAAATAACTATTTGCAATGAACTGACCAGTTGGGGTATTCTTTTAGATTGTAATCTATGCTTAGGTTTCGCGTTGGCCATGAAACTTTTAGCATGAAATTTCCCGCCCTCCAATCTGATATTTGTTAAGCAATGTTTTAAGCATTTCATGTCCTTTAATATACTTGTTTTGAATAACAGTTAATAGCAACTTAATAAGAAAAGTCACTCGTTTCTTTCATTAAACTACTCGTACTCTGAGAAAGGTGTTTTTATGTAAAGTTGCCATAACCCTGCAAACTTTCTCTGCCCAAGATATAAATAGAGTTAAGCTTCGAAGCTGAAAAAAACCAACAATTCATTTCCGTTTCTTTCCTTCTTCCTTAACTGGGCAAATGACATGCTGCTGTCAGGTAACTTGGCTGCTTTCCTCGCCACTTGTGTTTGACACTTTTGTGTGCGGATTTAACAGCGGACAGCATCAGGCAGAAACAAAAAGCAGCTTTCAACTGAAATGCATAAAATGTAACAAAACAGCAAGCTGCAATCAGCAGCAACAACAATAACAACAACAAGAATGACGACAACAACCGCAAGCAAAACAAGTAAAGCACAGGACGACAATGTTGCTGCCATCAGTGTCTTTGGTTTTTTATTTTTTATTTTTTATTTTTTGTATCAATTTAAACAAAGCATAGACGAATGCTGCAAACACTTGTCCATGGCCCTGTCGCTCAAAAGAATTCAAAATATCGCTCATACGCCATGTAGCACACAAATATTAGCTGCTAAACAAGCACTTGCATATTTTGTTGAACACAAAATCACACACACATACACAGACGATTTACAATTACATATGCAATGCATGCAAACAAAAGACAAAGGAGATGGGAGAAGGACAGACAGCAAGATAGGAATAAAAAATTTTGGCATAAATTTTAAATGAAATGCAACAAGCAAAAAATATTTTGCTTCGTTAAGTTTTTAACGTGCTTGCGCAAGCAACAACAACCACAACAAAGTGTTAATGTGTGCTCACACTTATATGCATGTATGTATGTGTGTATGTATGTGTATGTAAATTTATACATACGAGTATACGCGTACGTGTATTTATGTATTTGTGTATATGTGTGTGTGTTTGCAACCGCAGAAAATGCAAAATAACATGCGAGAGCGTAAAACTTTACCAAAAAGACAAGCGGATAAGTGTGTGTGTGTGTGTGTGTGAATACTTTTGGAAATGGCGACGACGACGTCATCGTCATCGTCGTGCCATGCAAATGCAAATAAAAAAAAAATACAAATATATGCATGCGAGAATATGAGAAAAATATTTAACATGCAACATTATGGCTTAAAGCGCGAATACACTGGACGAAAATACACAAATAAATTCAATAAAAATCATAATTTATTCAAAAATCCATCATTTATTTTGTTTGTTGTGAGAGAATACATTTACTTATTTATTATAAACAAAAGCCAATAAACCCATGTTCAAGCTGATAAAAAATATATACATACATTAAAAAAGACTATTACAAATTTGTTTTTATATAAGTTTATTAATCAGTTTTATTGGAAAACTGTAAAAACGAACCGATTTCCGCTTATTAAGTGAAGCTCCTTTTAAAGCACACCTTTCCAAAGAAGCAAAATTGCAGCAGCTGCTGAAAATTATATTCTACATCCGGATGGTTAGTTATGCTCGGATGCAATCAACGAAGCCTTTATCGAAATGTGACTGGAAAATAAGAAAAGAAAATATTTGGGCCTTATTATAAAATTTATGCATAAATTTGGAAACCAAGTCACACCCGAGGAACTGCCAGCAAATGAACATAAATGGAAATGCAACAACACGAACAAACAATGTTGCGTGCAGAGAGTGAATTTTTTGTAGCGTCAACAAACATGAATGTGCAAGGAAGACCTTTTTGCACATATACTAGCATAAATTTAAACGCATGCTCACACACACACACACACACAAATCACACGGCTATGCACACATTTCCTTTCTATTTTGCACAGCCCCCCCTTAATTCTCATTCAGTTGTAGTTATGTCTGCTTGCGGTTTGTTTCTTTCCATGTTATTTATGTTTATTTGCACACTTTATGTGTATAAAAAAGCGCTCATTTATTTGCATGCACTGTGCGAAAAATGTGGCGCTTCTATGGAAGTCTTGTACAGTTTCTTGTGCCGTTTTTACATTTCGGCATGTGTTTGCATAAATGCTAGGGCAAGAAGGTGTAGAATAAATTTAAAGCGCCTTCGGAGCCGAGTTCATTGACACTTAAGCAGCCAGCTTAGGAAATGACTTAAGAAGAATTGAATTCGTGTCCATATGGCTGAGTGTATTTGTGCAGTTGAGTTGCAAAGTGGCGCATAAGGAGCTTAAGTTGTGGCCAACACAAAGATGCATGCGAATGAAACACAATTAAAATTGTTGAAGCTTAAAAATAATGCAAGCACACACACACACAAACACATCATCATACAAATGCATAAATTAATAACCAAGTTTTGAATTGGAGAATTTTAATTATTCGGTTTCAATAAACAATTAATATTTAAAATTTAATCTCAATCATGCCACATACACGTACATACTTTATATTTGTGAATGGTACACTCTATGATTTTCTTAATAGGCGCTGCTTGCCATTCACAAATTATTTTATTTAATGGAATATCAGTGCAGTATTTAAAGTAAGATAACGCCAGTATGTATGTGAGTAATTATTATATACACTATGACTGTGAAACAGCTTGTGAATAAATTAATAAGTTATTTATTGATTGATTTTATAAGCAAATATAAAGATCATGTTTATTTATTTTGTATTATTGATTATTGAATCTGCCCTTTTTCTTGGAGACTAATATTCTGTATTCAAAATTTAAAATAATCAATAGACAATTACCAATTAATTGGGTATGTATTTTGCTCAACGATTGGACTGACATGACGTTTCTTTATAGTCTTGTGGAACTATTTACCTTCAGAAGTGACTTGGTTAATGAATTGGGATGCGTTGGGAATTTTGATGGATGGACGCCATCGTTCAGAATATACCCATGCTTGGTCGTATTTTATCTATATGCGTTAGTCTACGAACCAATTTTCCACTGCTGCAATATGATTTCGCTTAAGTGTTTTGGCCTGAAGGCAACATTTGGGGAATTGCTGAGAATTGTTGTGTCGTCGGCAAGAGTAAAAGTTGTTTGGGGAATATCCAAAGTCTATATCATATACAGCGTTGGCCCAAGAACAATTTCTTCTTCAATTACATTGTCATCTGAGATGCTGACAACCTCACTGCCAACTGTCTTCCATAAAGGTAGGACCCAAGCAGCTTATGGGGGCTTTCCGGTAGTAGTACTTGTATTTTATACGTAAGGCTATCCAGCCTATCGATATAAGCTGAAACTTACAAGTAATTCTAAACGCATTTAAAATGGTGCATAAAACGTTGAAATTTAATGTTGATAATTAGCTATATATATATATATATATATATATATATATATATATATATATATATATATATATATATATATATATATATATATATATATATATATATATATATATATATATATATATATATATATATATATATATATATATATATATTTTTTTTTTTAGCTAATTTGGAAATTGGATTGGGACGTAAGCTAATTTTTGAATATAGTATGCATTGACTGTTAACTGGAGTAGTTGGACACAAAACTTTTTACATTTTAAAATCTTGATTTTGTTTGTTTTTCAATAAAAATAACTGACCGCAATAAATCGCATTTATTTATGTTTTGTTTTCGGCCACAGCAGCTGAAAACGGAGTTCGTTTCTATGGATATAGCTTTTCGCTGTTCTTTTAAAAAAGGCAATTGTAATTAAAGGAATAATAATTTGAGTGGCGTGCCCTTTGCAATAATATAGTTGGAAATTTGAGGATTTGTTATAATTATAATACTTAGCCGATCGATTGAATGAGTACTCTCAACAAACCGAACGAATCCTATTAGTAGGCAAGTGTTATGTGCGCTGCCATTGTTATTACCAACAAATGCGCGTACATATCAGTAATGAGTGTTAAACGTAAAATATCCTTATGATTCCACATCTTTAAAGGAATAAATGGGAATGCAGCAGATGAAAAGCAAAGTGCAAAATTATGCATAAATATATCCAACAAATTGCCCGAAACTAAATCGAGCATTCGATTTGTACTCGAAGGCAATCAGTCAGCCAGTGGGCGAGAGCGGCCCAAAGGGCGGCAGCTGTCGTAATACACACATCTGCACCAACAACAACAAATTGCTACAACAGCCAATTTTTTACAATGACTTTACACATTTTCTTCCATTCGAATGCATGCGCACACAATTTTATATGCATTTCATGCAATTTATTTGCATTCGCTTGTTGCGCTTGTCATTCGAATGAAACGTTATGCGGGTGTGTGTTTGTGTGTGTGTGCGTGTGGGGGGGGGGGGGGTATATGTGTGTAGAATGGAGAGCAACTAAGTCATGTTTGATTTGCAATTCGGCAGAATCAAATGCCAAAGGCTTCAAAGCCGAACCGAACCCGCACCAACTACGATATTTGTTGGAATCCCTGAAATTGTCAATACATTTTTGCTTTTCAATGCAATGCCTGTGAGTGTGTTTGTGTGTGTGTGTGTGTGGGTCTGTTTGCATATTTTAGGCAACATATGTTGCATTGCGCCCTGTATCGATCATAACGAATTGCTCGGCATAAGGCACAACTATTTTGATTTACTGTTCAAGCTCTTTGAGTGCCTGTAATTAGAAGTCACGTGGACAGGGACAGAGCACAAAGCGTGACAACAACAACAACAACAACAGTAGCAAGAAGAATGCAATAGCAACAGCAACAACAACAACAACAAGAACAGCATAAGCAATGGTGAAATGTAGCATAAAATTAATGTTGCGTAAGGTATTTCCAAATCATTGATTAAACAGGCAGGCAGCAGGCAGCCGATAGTCTCTGAGAAAAGAACGCAGCCGAATAGCGTACAATGGGGCGTATGAGTGCTGCCTGCTCTGACACAATGGCATTGTTTGGGAAGGTGGTCGGAATATGTGTGTGCAGTCGTGTGTTATTTTGTGTAAATTATATGGCCAAAAGACGAAAATTAGCCAAATAATAGCTGGCTAATGTACCGGAAAGCGTTGCAAATTTAATGGTCAAATCCTTTGGGTGAATGAAAACATAAAACGCGGAAGCAGAAGCAAAATGGAAGGCAGCGGCTAATCAAATATGTGCCTCCATTTATATATGAGTGCATGTACATACACATCCAAAGCCACCAATCCCAATAAATTTAAAATAGATCAACAAAGGCCAATGTTAAAGCTGTTGAGCATTTTTTTGTGGACAAAGGACTATAAAAAGTGAAATTTAAGCTCACACCTGTGCAGAAAATATGTTGAAAGTACCGCAAATTTAAATAAAATACCGCCAAACCTTTAAGTTGTGCAAAATGGCAGCTACTATAGACGTCTTTGCGTTTATTTAACTTTCCGTTGCTTTTCATTGAACAGTGGGACATGCCGTGTGTTTTCGTGCTTATTTTTGTTGGAATTTGAATTGTTGGTGTTTACAATAAAAACAATGGATATGCTTTTATTATTATTTATTATTATTATTATTTGTTTTTAATTTGGAAGCGAAAATTTATCTTTTAAATATTCAAACTAATTCCTCTTTTCTTCGACTTGTTATTATGGACTATCTGTGGATTGCGACTTGGACCTTTTATTCGGCTTTCGATCATCGAGGGAATCATTTGCGTCTGAATTTATTTTCAAGTGCTTTACTACATTTTCTTTAGTACATTCACTAACAACAAAATGCAAGTAAGTAGCTGTTTTTTCGATTGTTGCTCATTAATAGGAGACTTTAATTTTATGAAAGCATTAACCAGCGTGCCATTTTGGCGACACCACTAAAATTCCCAACAAGTAGCACGAAGTCCTTAGCTCATTTTAGTCCATTTTAAAGCAAAAGAATTATGGAATCACTAGATAGGTTTACTAGTGATATGGAGTCAATAAAAATGTAGAGCCAAGTCCCAAAAGTTAAAATTTAAAACGAATGTTATTTCCCTAATGATCTTGCTTTTTGTTTTATTTTCCTTCTTTCAAATAGATTTTGTACCAAATGCTATCTTAACTTAGTCCATCGAGTAAGATAAGTTTATAAAAATGTGTTTAAAATACTTGTAGAATGTCTTCACAAAGTTTTATAGCTTGATGATTTATAAAAAGCTATGCTAGTTTAAAATTCCGTCTTCCAGCAGCTCTTTTTCCTCAAATATATAACAGATTTTACTTTCATCATAACGCTGTTTTTTTTGTTGTTGTTTTGTTTAACATTTTGATGAGGAAGTATTATTGTTATTTGATCGTTGTTTGAAGATTAATGGAGAGCTTTGAGTACTTTAGACGGACAGGTTGATGATCAGCAAATTTCAGATTCGACACTTTTTATGATTAGATAAGAGGTTTGAGAATTTAAATAATGTTAACATTTCTTTGATCATCAATAGGCCGCGTATTATATAAGTTCAATAAAAAAAAGGGAGCCATAGGGCGGAATGTTAAATAAGTTCACACACAGCGTAATAAACAAAAAGTAGCATATTTTTCAGCTATTATTTAATTTCTTTTTTATTTAGTTTTAATGTTTATGTGATTTTTTTTTACTAAAACGCATAATAACAACTTTTAATTCAATTAAAAAATTAGTTTAAGGCTGAAGTTTGAGTATAAGTTGATTTAAGATTGTGTTTAATTTTATACTGCTTCTTATTTATCAATTACTTACAGAGAGATAAATTTTGCATTGTTTTATAGTTTTACAATCAATTGTAATTTAAATTTTTTGGATTACATATTAATTTCTTTCCTTTTAAATGCAATTTATTTCCATATGCCTTTCCAAGAATTTAATTTATTATAACTATGTATTTCAGCCATTGCTAAATTTTGAGAACATTTATGGTTAATACAAAATATAAATGTTGGTTTTAGTGTATCATGCCCATTGTGCCATGTGCAGCAGAAGAGAGCTGTAATTGTTGCTGCCATTTACAACTGCAACACTAACAATAACAACGACGACTGTTCATCGGACGCGCTTTTAAATGTCGCCCTTCATTTGCGGGCGTTTTTTGTGCAACGCGCTCTGCAATGCTCGAAGCGGCTTCTTTGATGACACAGCCATGTTGTTGCTGCTCCTGTCGCTGTTTTTGCGTTTTTTTTTTTGTTTTTTTTTTTCACCTGCTGCTGCAGCTGCTCCGACTTGGGCACGCATGTTGCTTGCTCGCTTTGCCAAATTTAATTTGCATGGCTGAAGGCTAAGGCCGGCGTTAAGCTGCCACTCCAGGCAGGAAGAAACAGCAGTTGGCAATTGTCGCTCGAATGCTGTTGTAGCGCGATGCTTTTTATTTCGCACTGTGTTCTTTTTTCTGGGTGTACTTCTGTGTGTGCTCGCGCTTTTCAGTTAAGGCAATGAAAATGCATGACATTTTTGCATGCCACGGCCAAGACAACAACGACAACAGCTACATGGTTACATGCCCTTTCTGGTTGGCTGGGACTTTTTGCCACATTGCTTCAATACATTTGCTGCAATTATTTTCGCATTTTTTAACAATTAAGCCTTGCTGAGTTCCTTTTTTTTTTGGGTTGTTCTCATGCTCGGTGATTCTTTCTCCATTTCTCGAAAAGCAACAAGAGCTGTGGCAGGTGTACATAGTTATGGTGGCTTACTTATAAAATATATGTAGATACATACACTCTGTGCATGTAAGGAATTACTGAAAGGCCAGAGATGATCTGCAATAAGAAGTGAACGAGATTGTATTTCACTTTAAAGGCGATCGGGGTATACGTATGTAAGTGCAATCGATGTCAGACATTTGTGGTAGAATATATTTTAAATTAGTTGTAGTGGTTTATAATATTTGCTAGATATTTAAATGGGAATTGAGGCAATCGGGATGAACATTTTAAAAAATCATGTTGGTCACATTTCTAGATCACACTTTTATTATGTTCATGGCCACGATGGCTATAAAATATGGTGTATTCAATGTTTTATCTCATTGGTTTTGAAATTTGTGGAAATCATTATGTGGAAAATATAAAATATTTGCATTAGTTTTTTAAAATCCTACTTAAATTTTAGGATAGTCATAAGAGAATTGTTATCCAAAATATTGAATATAGAAAATTTATTTAAAGTGAACAAGTTTTCTTATCTCAGTTATTCAAATGTACCAATAAAATATAAACCAAATGCTTATTATTTTTAAAAAAAATACATCTGTAAGTAATCTGTAAATAATAGAAATTTTTATTTATTTGATGCACGATTTTAGAAAAATTGTTTATTAGTTCTGGAAGTTAGGAAAAAAAATTGTGTATATGCTAAGCTAGTTGTCGATTAATATTTCTCTTCATATTAAATGTATTCCTTTAATTTGCCAAGTTTCATTTATCCTTTTACATACAAACACTAAGCGAAATTAAATTTAGATATAGTATAGATGCTTAAGCGAATACCAATTTAAGATACTCCATAGCTCTAGCTTTTCTGATAAGCAAATAGGCATTACGAGGTTAAAGTGAACTACTGTGATAAAAAAGAGGTTCTGGGTTCAAAAAACATATATAATACATTTTTAATAAACAGACTATTAGATCTTCTGATTGAAAATAATTACATTTTTATGCTGTACGAACTAGTTAGTGTATGTCATAGAAATCCGAAATAAGAACTAGGCTCTTCATTGGGACATTTCTTCTTCTTTGTAATTGTTAGATTCTAATTGCATTACACAAAACAACAAAAAATGTCCTTAAATAAAGCAGCATGGAGATTCAAGAGTCCACCCCTAAGATAAATCTTGAGTTGGCAGATTTGTTTAGTATGCGTGCTCCTTCAGCTACGAGTATCTGGGGCAACCCAAAAAAGATCGCAGCTGACGACCGAGAAAAAACTATTCCAACTTTCTGCCTGACACATAAGGACTGCTGGAGCAAGCAAAATGCAACCGTCAAGTGTGGCAGTTATCGTAACTGAGCAAAACAAAGCCAAAGCCATGCAACAAAAAAGCTGCTGCTACTTCGAGCTGCATTGTTAACCTTTGCAAAGCTCTTTGCTGCGCCCCATCCCTTTGCACCCCCCAGAGCTAATGCAGCTTAAGTGCAAATAAATTGAGGTTGTCCCGGCTGCTGTTGCTGCTCAAGGATGCAAATGACATGCGGCAGCCATAAAAAGGGAAGCTGCGCTGACAGGCGGCGCGATAAAGCGACAGCAACGTCAAAGACAACATTGCAGTTGTTTTGCTTTGAACTCAAGCGTACTGGACCGGAGCTCAAGTGTTGCTAACTGGCTAAAATCCTTTGTGGTGCCAAGGGAGAAGACCGCTCAGTCACACAACCAGCTAACCAACCAGGCAGTTAGCCAGTCAAGTGGACCACAGGGCAGCAGGCAAACGACTTGACGCTTCGCTTAACTTAAGCGATTTTTTATACGCTTACAGAGTGTGCCACACAAAAAATTGGATGTGGTACAGTAGAAGCTGCAACAACAGCAACATCCCAAATTTTGAACTTATTTGTATTTTTCCAGCTGTTATTCGTGTTTTTTTTTCTTTTTAAATAACGAAGCCGTTAGGAACTTCAGTTCAATCACGAGGTATGCTCTAATTATTTTAACTCTAACAACTGAATTTAAAAATTATTTATATTTTTTATTCAAATTTTAAAATAATAATGAAACCCAGTTTTATACTCTGTACCTAAAAGAAATCGAACGAAAGCTACCGACTTCACCAATATAAATATCGTAAATTATATGTATAACTTTACACTTACTCGTACATGCAACAAAATTATAAAAAAATAAAAAAACGTATAATATAAAATAAAAAAATAATACAAATAATATTTATGATAAGTAAGTAAAGCTAAGGAAAATATTATAAAAGCGGGGGAAAAAATCAACAATTAATAACTGTAATTAAATTAAACTGATAAATTATTCCCAGGAAGAGAAGACTGAAGAAGTGCCATCCAAAGGATCTCCTCACGAGATCCCTTGTGTAAAATATATAGTATAAAATCTTAAATATACTTGTATATCTTATTAAATCTAAAATATTGTAAATATATGTATGTAAATAGATATAAGTGCGTCCTATAGCTGCATACTATAGACAACTGTTGTATTCCCCATTCATTTTCAACTAGCTTACGCTGCCATATTGGTAGCAGAATACTAGTTTAATAAATTGTATATATGTATGTAAAAAAAGAATATATTATTCAATAAATATGTAATGTATGCGTATGCCAGCGGTTTAAAAAACAGTTTTTTAACCCTATTTATATTTAACAGCGTTACACTAAGCACTTCCAAGTTTAAAAAATCAACGGCGCAGAGATGCCAATTTTTCAGAAAACAACTGTTTTCAACAACTGTTGACGGGAAGGAGAGTGAAATCAAGCTTAAAAGTTGGCGATTCTGAAAAAGCGATTAAAGAGTTAAACATATTTATCAAACATAATCAGAATTCCCTAAATTCCCGCTTCTTGTTCCCAGCAATTTCAGAATTTTTCCCACAATTGGATTTCAAACACAACCAGATTTGTCCGTAGTTCATGGAATTTCAATGTCAATGAATGCGTCCAATATTAAAATGCGGTTGGTAAGAAAATACGTTTTTTTTTTTTCAGGAAAGAAACCAAAACTGCACAAGTTTTTGTCCCTAGTTGGGGGTAAACTTTTTAACAGTAATGTGCTATACTAAGATTTATTTTAGTCGAAAGTGTGTGCCTTCAATATTAGTTTCTACTATATGGCTTTTCGGTTTAATTGTGGCTGCTGTTCCTGGTCATGTTTCTGATGCAGCTGACTAATGCTTAGTTGCCGTTTGTTTCGGTATCGGGGGTTTGTAAGTTTTGTGCTTGCAAATCTGCTCGCAGCTAATTAGCTGGCTAGCAGAGAAGTTTACGGGCCAAGCTCGTATAGCATGGCAGACCCCTTAATTTGGAACGCCCGTTACATGTGCGAAGCAAATTGCATTTGGAGTTGCTAGCACCGAAAAAAATCTTGCGCACATACAAGTTTTTTCTTCTCTTGCGGACCAATCCAAACTTTAAAATCCATGGTCAACGGGAAGAAAAAATTGAAAATATGTTTGCTGTGAAAAATTGCGTTGGCGTTTGTATTTGCCGTTTTGGCAACCAGCTGTTGCCTTTTCCCAACCCACTCTTCTGCTCTAATACCAGCTGAGTGCGTGCCAAAGGGAAATTGCATTAGGTTGCATTACAATCGAGCCACGTTGCTGCGTCGAAGGCCAGATGAGGGGGACTGTGTTCTCGCTTGACCGGCACAACTTTCCAATATGCCAGCACATTCGCCGCTAAATTTAAAAATGCGAGCACACAATCAAGCACTGTCGGCACTCAAGACAGCTAATAAAATATTATAGATATATATTATGGACTTTACACGTCGCACAATATGTGGAAAATATTGGTGTAATCTGTGCGGGTATTGGGTGGCAGAAACATGTGCTAACTAAAAGAGCATATTGATTTCAATGAAGAGTGTTGTTTAATGTAGGCAATATTTGGTTATTATCCGGAGTAACACACTCGTTTAACTAAACGAAATGCACTGCCTGACTCGACAAAATGAATTGAAATTCTATTTTACAGTAAAGTCAATAACTTTTGTATTTTGTTTAATTAAATACATATAATGATGAAATATCTGGGTCTCATTGCTGCTAAAATGAACTGTCTGTTGTGCAGAAAATCTAAGCTAAAACTTAGAAACACACCTTTACTATAAAAGAGCATTCGCAAGCCCGTCTGGACATATACCATCCATCACTGGGACACGGCCAAGATATCTAACGTTGCAAAACTGAAAAAATATATATATACTTGACAATAGTACCAATAAAAGAATAATGAAGTTACTCCAACTCTTTGACCTGCCCTTCAGAGAATTAAACTACAGTAATTATCTGCCTTACTATACATTCCAAAACCTTTACACAAATTTAAATTTCCTAATTACACTTTTTACACAAAATTATTGAAACTGTTAAGATATAAAATCTAATGATTGTCCCCTTAGGAAAGATTTTAAATAAAGATAAAATTGTTTTTTTTTTTTTTTAATTAAAATAAAACATAACACAGAAAGGCAAATGTTCCAGAACAAAAGTGGAATGTTCAATTAAACTGTATTTAATTGAATGTTGATACATACAATTGTTCGGTTAAATAACTTCTACAGCCAGAAGGCAGCAGCATGTCAACCAGAATAATTCATGCCAAACCGTTTCCACTAATTATTCAAAATTTAAATTGACTCTGCAGTTGAATTTAAATTATTTGAAAACGCGAGAAAAATAACAAATTAGCTAGTTTAACTGAAATCCGTATAATAATTAATTAGTACGAATTAACTAATGAAAAAAGGGATTACAAAAGAATTACATTTTAACTTTGCCATTCAAAAAATTGTTGTTTCCTAATCGTGGGCAACATCGTGGGCAACATGTCAACGACAATTCAACTCAATTTAAGCTATAATGCAAAAAAAGGGTACGCTGCTCTAATATACTTAGTTTATTTAGTGTTCTTGTATGAATAAAAATGTAAGACCGTTTTCTTAACAAGGTACGATTGCTCTCACATTAAATTGATTTGTTCAAGTGGGATTGTTTTGGCATTGAAGTGCTTTGAATGAGAGCTGTGGGAAAATGTTTTTTGAGGAAGGCTTTAGCTTTTTTTTCATGTTGAATCTTTTTTTCCAACCAGACTCCAAGTCTTTATCGATGAGCCGTTGGCAAACTACTAAAATTTAAGTAATAAAATTCAATTTTTGGACACCTGGACATAAGAAAATAAAACATAAGTGTCAAATCATTATACAAGTATATCAGTAAAGTGAGCTCCATATTGAAGGCTGTTTCTTTTGTTCTAGATACGTCTATCAAAATAAAGTTTGTGTCATCTTGTTGGCGCAATGTTTGTGGACTGACAACCCAGTAATGTGACACATACGACACTCGAGACGCTACGACAAATGTAAGAAAATAAGAACAACGACTACGTTTTATTAATAAAGACAAATGAAAGGACAGATTATGATCAAAAGTTTAGTTTCAAAAGTGAAAGTGTAATGAGAAGGTGAGTTCGATTTCGTTAATATACTTTAAAGTGTTTAATAAGGAAACACTTGTTTGATTTACTACGCGTCAAATACGAGTTCAGATTGTTTATCTTCAGCGCCTGCATTGATATTTGCAAATGGGATATTTCTCCTATTCTGTTCTCAACTCATTTGCCTTTTACATGACTGGCTTTTGAATGATTTTTCAAGTGGTTGCCAACAAGGGTAAGGTTTTCTGCACAAAGTGGAATCGCAAGCAGAAAGAAAGTGTATATTTTTGCATTTAAAAAGCTTTGCACATTTTTTTATTTTATTTGTATGTAAATTTTGTTCAAAATCAACCTGTCTCTTACATTGATTCCAAAGAGCGTCAAAAAGGTATTTTCCAAATAAAAAATAAACAAATTTTGATTTATGCAATTCGCTGCACATATTTCGATTTGGAAATAATAAAAATTAAATAAAACTCACAGAGTGTTGCAGAGAACCAGACTCGAATATAAAAGATGAAAAGTAAAAAATTGTGAATAACAAAAATGGCCGCAAACTGGATAAATGCTGTTGGCTGTGTGTATAGAGTTGGCCAGTTGGCCAGTTGGACGTTTGGCGCAGGGAACCGGTCCTCGATGCACAATGAATGAATAATTGACAAAGAAATGATTTTTAATTGAATACAAATTTACAGTTGAATGAATGGCCGCTTAAATGAAGAATGAATGTGTGGCAAATACAAATACTCATACACCATTTACATACACACCCGTACACACCTTTGTGTATACGACGCATGCAAAGGGGATCGCTTGGATTTGATTGCCAGTTGATGCTGCAATCGTAGCCATTTCATATTTTCATATTTTATATCAAAATATATATTTTTGAAAGCCTTCTTAAATCGAGTTTGTGCAGCGAGTCGGTAAGCACTACACAAAACATTCGCAAATTTATGGCTGTGACAGAGTTGGGGCGCCAGAACATACAACACAATTTGCAGGCTTAGTGCATGCCAGGGTAAACAGGACAAAAGCCAAAGTGCAGCTGGTCAAGCTGGTCAAGCTGGTCGAAGTAAACAGTCCGAGGCAAAGGTACAGGAACAACAGCACCAGCACCAGCACCATAGCAGTGGCAATGGCAGTGGCAGAAGCAGCAGCAACAGGAACAGGAACAACAAAGGCTATAGCAATAGCAATAGCAACAGCAACAGCAACAGCAACAAAAGCAGCAATGAATGTCAAATGCACACACAAAACATCTGCTCCGATTCGGGGGGATGGACAGTGCAGGCAACCCTAACACTGCATCCTAGGGTGTTGGTGTTGGCGTCGGATTCGTTGCAGCACAAGTGCACAACAAGTTATAAATCTCGGCCACAATCGAGCGCAAGTGCAGGAGGTTAGTGCATTTACAGCTGGTCGGCCAATTATATTGCATGTCTGGCCTCTGAAGCGTGTATTAGTATTTGGGAGAGATAAAAGCTTGTTAGGCCTAAAAGTGAAAGGCCATTGGCAAAACGATTAGAAAGCGAGCCAAGACCTAAAATCTAAATTAGAATTAACACAAAAATATAAACCAATGAGTATTCCCAAAGCTGTCCGATACAAACGTACACACATCAAAAGACCTTTTGCCAATACTGAACGTGTTGCAACTTTTGTACAAATATGCTGGCCGATTTAGCTATGATAGAATACTGATAGGCTGCACTTGAACAGCTGAAAGGGTATAATCAATTCAATGAAAAGTATGTTACATAAGCCGATACAATAAACAAAATGATCTAACTATATGCATCTGATCAAACGAGATATTTAGTCTGGTACCTGGTACCTCAGCTATAGAGGTCTACTTTATTCAATATATTTTCAATACTGTCTGCAAATTAACATTTACAATTAATTTGTAAGTAATTCTCTTATCTTTTATTCAAATGAAAGTCCATTAGAAATCAAACGAATTATAATGAAATCATTATACACATTCTCTATGCTTTCTATTCCAAGTCTTATACCTACGATCGCTTAGAATGGTCAGCAGATAGTTACAAAAAATGTCTACTATTACTAGAGGTTAGGTCTTTGACCATTTAAGCTTACATTGTAGCTTTGTTCAGAGGCTTGAAGAATGGTAAGGTCCGCAGGTTTCGGTTAGAATCTTACTATTGAAATTGAATATTTCAAGTTTTAGTGACCATTTGCATAGGTTTTTACGCATTCCTTCAAAAATGTCCAGTGATTATTTGTCAGCGTAAGAATTTTCAAATTCTGTTAACTATAAATGAAAGGCAAGTCCATAGGAATAATGCCTTGGAAGCTCTATAGTATACATATTGCTGCAGCAGATTTAAAGGCTCAACTTGAAACCATAACTGTATGAAGGTTCCAAAAATGTGAACTACTTGTATTTAAAAAATTTCAATTATTATCGAGTGCAGAAGACTCTAATGCTGCAAAAACAACATTTTCGAACTTATGGTGTAAGATCTGGGTTGGACGTTTCGGATATAATGGTATATGTGGTTTTATGCAGTGGTACAGAATTATTTCAAATATATAAGTAATTTAATGTGATGAAGTATTTATTTATCTAACTATTTTAATTGAATTAATACAACTGAAAGAAGAGCCAATATATTTTAAAGCAAGCAAAGCTTGTCACTTATAAAACATCGGAGGTCCTTTGTTGTATTACATACTTCTTCGTTGCCTGCATTGCTCATTGTAATGAAAAACCGCGACTCTTCAATAATTAATTGATTAAAAATAGTTGAAGAAATGTTTGGCTATGCTGCACGGCGAACAAAGTGCGAACAAAACCACAATGTTGGCTAATTACTCAGCTGTGCTCATTAAGCGCAATGCATTTTCACTTTTCAACGCTTTTCCACATACCTCGCGCCACTAATGAAGATTTATGAAGGCCACAAGTGACGACGCCTGCTGCACACAAAAGAAGAAGAAAAACTGGGAAAATAAAGGAAAATATCTTCTTTAAACTTTAACTGCGCGCGTTGTATTGTTAAAATTTTAATGCACTTTCTTTTTGCTTTGAGTTTGTAGTTTGCCGAGCGCAGAACGCAGAGCGCAGAGCACAGAGCAGCTAATTATAAGGCAAACTGCAATGAATTATGCATTTGACAGCGGCTGCCATTGTCTTTGGGGCAAACTTTAATCAAGTTTTGCATATCGAAATGAAGCGCGGAGCAAGTGTGATGAGAGATGCGGACGGAAGAAGGCGAAATTTAAAAATGGGAAACAGTATCAGATGCAGACAGACCGTCTGCTAGTATGCAAAGCAAACATTCTTAATTCCGCATAATTCAAATTCAAATAAGCTAAAACATTCGCCAAACATGCTGCCATATGGATGCGAGTGAGCCAGTATGCCGAGAACGGGGACCCAGCCAGATCCCAAGCTTCAAACTTTGTCTTACATTTTTATTCAATTTCACAATCTACAGCAGCATCAGATTGTATGAATAGTAGCGTTGTGTTTATTTCTAATTGAACCAGTTCCGATTTGTGGACACAAATTCCAATATTTCCAAAACTGTGTAGTAAGAATGAGACCGACCTAGCTGCACAAAAGATTAATTGTTATGGCACAAACAATTCCTCTAAAGATTTGGGCGTTTCCCTGAGAATTAAAAAGTGCATATTATAAGATTTATTTTTTAAACGTAAATTTTTTTAGCATCGTTTGTTTTTCTTTTTCCATTTTTCATAATCCCTCTAATCTATTATTGTTCGTTTATAATGGTTAATAATATTGAACTAATTGCTTTTACGTTCACATGTACATATACACTTAATACATGTATTTTCGAAAGGAAGGTAACTTTCACATTCCAGGTCTGAAATTCAAGACCAGATCACATGCAAAGTTCGGGAGATCCGTATGTAATAATATTTCGGAATAAACACAGTAAATCATATTGGAAGTGACAGAAGACAAGAATTGGATTTATGGGATATTTGTTTGTTTTTGCATAAACAAGCGCTAAGCAAGTCTTTAACTGCTACGACTAGACTTTTGATCTGTGGAAACTTTTGACTTCGAAAAATGATAAATATTTAAATAAATCAAATGGAGATGGCCCAGCTCTTAAAAAACCTGAAACTTTACTTTAATTGTCATATTTGAGTAACAAATTCCATGAATTTCGGGAGTTTGCAAAATTCCCAATTGTGGGGATAAATTGAAAACAAATCAAAAGTTTTTTGGTTATTCTAGCTTATACTTTTGAGCTCATTGCTTTCATACAGACAAGCAGACGGAAGGAGAAGTGGGCATCTAGTCTTACTGATTTATAATATACACATTCTTTGCGGGGTCTATCACTCCTCCTTTGATGTTTTACATATATTTGCACTTAGCTAGTATCGTTTAGTTTCAGTTTTTCTAAAGTTCGATTCTTTCTATATACGAATTGTCCAATTATAATAAAATACTTATTAATTTAAATATGTTATTTATAATAAATTTTTTTTAGAATAATTTTTTTTTTAAAAGCGTCCAGTTGGAATCTAAGATATAACATAAACAAATGCATCTTAAATGCTACTTACAGGATGACAATCCTTTTATGTTGCCAACGTTGGCAACGTCGGGGTCTAAAGAACCTTAATTTTATTTTTTCTTTCAATTGCGATTTCTTTTTATCACGACACAGTGATCATGCCATGGCCAAATATATATGTTCTTTGGGTAAAGGGAAAATAAATATTACAAAATGGAAAGCCAAATCGGTAGTAAGTAAGTTATTTAGTTACATATAATAGCGACACGTCACCATTCACACTTTCTCCAAATATTATGAATTTTATAACAACGAAAATTTCTAAGTTTACTGAACCAAGTAGTAGGTGGATTTATTCGATTGACCAGCAGTGTATACTTGTGTACGCCATTTGCTTTGTGCACGTGCTGTTAAAAAATGCGCAAGCATAGCAATTTTAAAACTACGAGTTCGAGAAATACGCAAAGAACAATAGAAGAGGTTTTCTTCGCTTCTTGGCCAGCGGTGCCTTGCCACAGAAAAAAAAATTGAAAATGAAGTGAAAAGCAAACACAGTACAAACGATGGTCTGTCTGTGTTTGGTGTGTGTGTTGTGTGTAGCTGTGGCAGCTAATTTTCATTATTTTTTCAAAATGCAATCAAGAAATGTTGCTGCTCCTGCTGCTGAGCACAGCAATTGAAGACAAAATGCTTTGGCAAAGCAGTTATGGGAGGCGGCATGAATTGCCATGAGCTGCCATTAGTTGGCATGAGTTGGACAGCGCGCTTAAAGGTGTTTGCTGGAATGACCGTCAAGGTGAGCTCCGAGAACCGGGCGAGAGCGTTCTGAATTTAAAATGAAAAGACAGAAGGCTTGGGTAACATTGTTCTACACGCTCCCACTAACGAGTTGCGAGTAATCTTGCCAAGATGTTGCGGAAATTTATGAGTGTACGCGAGTGTTAATAAGAAAATATGGGTATTAAGGCAATTTGTATGTACTTGTTATTACAAAGAAGTACATATGTTAGCTATAGGCGATGCGCCGATGCTTATACATGCATATCCGTATTTTTAAAAATTAAATAAATAAGATTTGGTTGATATAGTTTTAAGAATAATGAAGTTATTGCAAAATCAGTTAACCGATTAAATCTGACACCTCGGCACACTTCCACTGTGTTTATTTAAATAAATTAAATGTGATTTTTCTTCCATCAACTTGGGTTGGCTTATTATGCTGACTGATAAGCATTAAATAAGAAGAAGTTGCTTATAATAAAATCACCCTTTGCAAGGCTATAAACACACTTGCATGAATATAAAATGGGGCTCATAATGAGGCTTACCATAATTATAAGACAGACATTGTATTTTGAGAAAAATAAAATTACATCTGATTCTGTTTCTACACGGTAGATTAGTGTAAAAAAAGACATTGATCATATGCAAAAATAGAGGATTGGTTCCTTATCTGTAAAATTCATTTAAATTATTGAATCTATACACATACATATATTTTATTTTATTTATTTATTTTAAATTAAGAAATTTGATTGGTCTAGGGTTAAGGGGAACCTGGATACCAACTTTGGTAATTCCAGCTCTTGTAACATCTGAGATCCTTGCGTTCATCCGTACGGTCTGTCCGTAGACGGACATGGCTATATAGACTCGGCTTGTCATCCTGATCAATAATATATACACTTTGTGGGGTCTCCTTCGCCTCTCCACGCCTCCTTCTGTGTGTTACATACATTCCCACAAAACTAGTATACCCGTTTACTCTTTCGGTGCAAGGTAAAAAAAGCAAAATTTTAAGGACTGTTGGGCAAAGTCGCTCAGGAATCGCTAGCTTTTTGAAACATTCGGAAAATTATGGAGTTAGGCGAAGTTCTGGAAGGAAGCCAGTACTTTCTGCACCCGAAAAAAGGCAAATAAAATACAAATGAAAACTACACTTCCACTGTGTGTGTTTAAATAAATTAAATGTGATTTTAGTCCTATCAACTTGGTTTGGATAGAAGAAGAAATTGTTTTTAATAAACAAATAAATATGAGTAAATTAAGAACTGTTTAGTGTAAAATAAATTGTCCAAAGAGTTGAGAAGTGTAACATTCCTATTCTCTATTCAATCGTTTCAAAAGTCATTAATGCTTTAAATCGATTTATGATTTCTGTTAATAGGAACTGAACCTATATGATTTATCTTTTTCTAGCCAGATCTGATCTTTTTCTAATTTTATTTTTTTCAATATTTTAATCAGAAATTTTTTTTTTGCAATATAAAATCATTAGAAAAGAAAAATTCATTGCGAAAATATATATTGTTGTATTGAAAGCGTTTCATGCTGTGTTGAAAGGCCTTGTGGAAGAAAGGAAAAAGAAATGCAAATAATTAGATACCCGGCAAGAAGCTTTAAGATTGCCAAACTTTTGTGGGAGGCATTGCAGTCTTTGCAACACGAGTACGTAGCAGGGCAAAGTTTCGATGGCTCGAAACTTATGCATATAGAAAACACAAATTTTTGGTGGTTTGTTGGCGCTCTCAGGAAATCACTGCAATAACAATGGACGTACTATAGCAATAGCAACAAAAACAACTACAACAACAAGCACAACAATAGTTACGCTGTCTTGAAGCATCAGTTGAGCGTTGAGTGTAGGACCATTGAATAGCATTGAATTGTGTCAGCCGCAAACACACACTCGGGCAAACACACACGTATGCATGCATGTGTGGGTAGTACATACAAATATGCAGACACAGACATCCATACGTACATACACGTACACATGTACAGCCCAAAAGCTAACTAATTTAAACGGCCCCATTGTGCCCCATAACCCAAAAACAATGGCGCCAAACGGAAGCAGCACAACGAGGGAGCAACATCCATGTCGGCGGCGTCGATAAAGGCAACAGGAGCAGCAACATCATGCCATGTTGTCGGTTCCAAGGCTTGCTCGTCTGCTTGACGCACAGTGCTGCCAATTGGTAATGAATTTGCTCGAAATTTCAGCGGAGATCTAGATGCAAAAACTGGAAAGTACTCTAAATGTTGTTCTAGAAGATGTTTGGTTTGGCAATTTAATAGTATAATGGCACTCATTATAGCTATATTGGGGTTTTTGTGAAATAGAAATGTTAAAATGTTATAGTTTATTTAAATCATGCAGTGATATTTATATTATATAGGGCGATAAATTCTGCACCTTTTCTGATGATATAGAATTTGTTAAATGTATTTCGGTGCTAATCATATATACATACATACAGCAATCCAGTTCAACCATTGGACCTTTGTTTCGCTTAAAATACATATACATAATTTGACTGTTGGGAGAACGAGATAAAGGTAGTAGAATAACGAGTTGGTTTCTAAGTTAATTAGCCAAGGATCATCTAGCAACTCGTTCTACTATGTGGGCAGCTGAGAGTAAAATAGTTTGAAGGATCATTTCACTGAAGACGTACGAATTTAGAAGCTGACATTTGAGCTGACTGCTGAACAAGCCAAAGGAGTTCAGAAACCTAGTCCTTATATATGATAAGAGAACAACTGAGAACAACAACCAATGTCAATATATCGATTTTTGATTGTAGTATAAAATTATGCTAAGCAAATTATCTATCAAATGCTGTTCCCTCAACATGAATAAAAATGTGCTTACTTTCTATGATGTCTATATCTTAGGAAGGTTTGATGACATTACTTATCATATTTGGTATAATGCAGCGATTAAACAAGTTTCTTTTTCGTCGCTTTTTCGTCGCTCTACTCTCGTAAAGTTTCTTAAAGCATCAGATGTATTTCATAAATTATAGTTCTATAACAATTCCACAATATCAGAATTAAATCACTTGTGTAAAAAGCTATATTAAAATAAATTCATTATAATAATTCATATTATTTTTAAGTTAAGCTTAGGGCCACGTCGCTGTAGCTGAGACTATCATAGCTAATCGGAAAGTTTTAATTACCTTTAAGCTGTATATAAATAAATAAATATACTTGTAAAACTAGTTTTCTGCCGAAAATGTTGTACCGGTATTTATATTCCCTGCAATCTAACCTGAAGCTAGAAACAGTTGCTTAAATAAAAATGACAAACTTTAACAAAACGCATATTTCACATCCTTTTCGAGAGTGAGAATGTTTATTTAATTTCTCGGAACTTGTGAAAGGCTGCGATGAGTCTAGTAATAAGAACAGTCGACAATTTCTGTCAGCGGCAAATAGCTGCTATGTCAACCCTGATTCTATATTGGTGGTTAGTAACTGCCACTGACTTCCAGCGTGCCTGTCTGCCTGCCTGCCTCGTTGAGAATTCAACGAATTAATGCCACTTCAAAGTTTTCCGAGTGTGCGGCACTGTGCTGTACTCGCACTCTACTGCGCGTGTTTGAGTTCCCCCTCTTTATATGTATGTGTGAGGTATGTGTGAGTGCTGCTGCACTTGTGAATTATCAAAATTTACAACAATGAGCGCACCGCTCTCCCGTTCACTTGCCAACTAAGCGCACGGCATTCGACTATCAGGCAGTGAGAGCCTTTGCATTGAAATATGGGAAACCATTGGGGAAAAGTACCTGCGGCCGTTCTATAGATAATAGACATTTTGTCCATATGTGGATAAATACGTGTGTGTGTGTGTATGTGTGTGTGTGTGTGTGTGTGCAAGTGCTCTTCTCGCTCCTGTCAAGTGGGTGTGGTTGCAAGCCAAAAGTTGCAAGAAAATGCAAAGTCCACGACGTTCGCCATCTTCACAATGGTCTTTCAACGTTTTGGTAACTTGTATTATACAAGTTTAAGCATATGCTTTCATTTCAAAATGCAGCTAAACAATGGTGAGGTATGAGTGGGTGTGTGAGTGCGTGTGTGGTGTGGTGTGTGATTTGCATATTTTGGTGAATACCGTAGCTGCCTGAGCCTCTCCCCATGCGCACTAGTTTGTTGCATTCATGTGCAAAATGCTGGCAATGTGCAAAAATTCATCACGCATGCAATTTTCCATTGAACAAACAGACTCAGCCCAGCCCAAGTGTAGAATTTTAAAAAATTTATTTTTACTTTTTTTCTGTTGCATTTTAAGTAGTCGCAAACAGAAACGCAGATACAAAACCACACCCACGCACACAACATTACAACCTCACAATTGACAGCATGAAGTCTTGAACCCTACTTGATTGAACCAGTTTTTAGTTCTGTGATGCCAAATACTGGCATTAGCAGTTGACGGCAAAAGTAATTTAGAGAGTGCTTTTTTCGGAATGGGTTTCATCGGTTTCCAAGCCACTCGGGTTGTGGGAATTGATATTTGTTTAAAAATCAAATGTTTATTTATTAAAAAAAATTGTTGTTTGTTCTCAAGGCTTTAATTGGTTACATCTGTGGTCTTTGGGAAATTTAGAACGCAGCTAAGAAGTGGCTCCAAAACTCAGCTTTTAGTTTTTGATTTTAATAGGAAATTATATTTATATGCGCACAACTGTATCAGCACGGTCCATATGGTCCAAAACATTTTCGTAATTTTACCCCATTGGAATATATTTCGTCTTCTTTCTTTAAAAAATTAACAAACTGGGAAATTGTTACTGAAGAGAGTGAGGATTGGCATTCGATATACTTGTAGTTTATCGATTTTGATGAATCTTCAGAACACCATGAGATGCTAAACAAAACTCGAATCATCAGTACTTAAGCAAAAGAGTTATTCCACTAATACTTATGACAGTAGGACAGCTATATAAAATGTTAAGACTATACTCATATATGGTTTGTAATAATTTGGCTCTGCGTATGGATCAGACAAGAAATTAACGAATTTAACATCTAAGGATATACTATACTAAGGATATAATATGCTAGTATGTAATATTAATGTATTAATGTATAGTCAAGCCTTATTTTAAAGTTCAATTCCAATGGATAGAGGTATTAAAAAGAGATTGTCGTGTGATAAAGAAAAAGGACGGTCACCATATGGATTTTTTGTTGAATATAACTAAGAAATAAACGCCTATGAATATTAAATATATCTTTAAACACAGTGTATTAGTTGAAGAGCACTGAGATACAGTAAAATAGGGAGAACAACCCCACAACACATTCAACATAAACATATTTATGTTGACTCATATGTAGTTTTTATACCCTGTACCCGTAGGGTAAAAAGGGTATATTAGGTTTGTGCAAAGTATGTAACATACAGAAGGAAGCATCTCCGACCCCATAAAGTATATATATTCTTGATCAGCATGACGAGAGAAATCGATCTAGACATGTCCGTCCGTCTGTCCGTCCGTCTGTCCGTCTGTCCGTCCGTCTGTCCGTCCGTCTGTCCGTCTGCCCGTCCGTCTGGATGAACGCAAGGATCTCAGAAACTATAAAAGCTAGAATAACCAAATTTGGCATCCAGATTCCCCTAGGTCCGAGTAAGGACGAGTTTATTTTTTTTTTTTAATTTTCCCCCCCTTCCCCCGCTGCAGAATTTCATCAATTGCGTCCACATTTCAAATGCTACCCAAATCAAACTTTGCACACATAATTTATATATCATTTTCTACTGTTTTTCAAAATTTTATTCAATTCGGTCAATTCTAAGAAAAGTTATTAGCGAAACAAATTATCGCCAGTACAACCCCCCCAAACTGCAGCAACAAGTTCGCTCTTCTTCTTCCTCTTTTTGCTGCTGCTATGGGCGCATATAACTCAGTGACGGAAGTTTACCTGGGTACAGGGTATTACACTGTCGGGCTTGCTCGACTGTAGCGTTCTCTCTTGTTTTTATAAGAAATGGTTCTTTGCGGTTCGGCAATTTTTAAGATTTTAGTTTCGTCTGCTTTTAAAAAAATGTATTCAGCGTTTAGTTTTCCATTTGCAATAACAAAACAAAATAGTTCACTCACATTTTAATCAAAGTTTCGGTTCGGAACTGAACTGTTCTTGGAGGTAGTTCCTTTTGGAATCAATCTAATAACGAGGGTTGTCTGTTAAATAACGCACCTGAACCAGTATCTATTCCCTAGTGATGAAAATTTTTTCAAGGACTGCAGGAAAGGCAAAGCTTTGCTTTTGGCATTGACAGCAGTTACATGCATATTACATACGCACACACACACACGCACACATACACCCACACATATGCACACTCCCGACCAACGCAACACGTCTTCGCTTGCCAAACACCATTTGATGTCTTTGGCATGTCCCATTTGGTGCTCGTGTGAGGTTGTGGGTGTGTTTGCCTGACTGTTTGCTTTGCATGCTGCATCCTGCATCCTGCATGCAGCAAAAGCTTTACAAAAGTGCCAAAACTAACGAAGATTAAGGATGGTCCAGGCCAAGGCGCCACACTGCCTGCCCTGACTGGAAATTGTGAAAATATTTTACGTGCTCTTCGCTGGCTGGCCGCTGATTTATGCCAACCGAGCGCACTTCAAAGTGTCAATAACGCATGTGTGCCAGAGCTGGGAGGGTCTGGTCTGGGTTGGTCTTGGCTACTCTGTCCGGCTCTGGGCTGCTTTGGTCAAACAAAAAGACGGCAGCATTGTAAGCATTTTAGCCAAATTGCTTTGTATTTTGTTGTACTATATGTATACATATAAACAGTTGAAGGCGATGGCATTGCTAAGTGCGCTCATGGCTGCCACTTGGAAAATAATACGAGTTTCGACAAAAGCTCAAGTAAATTTTGCAGCTAAATGCCCCTTAAAAAAGAGCTCTACATGTATAGTATATACGTGTGTATATGTATATATATACTATGTACAGGTCCTATATAAAACTGTAATTCCATTAAAGTCCATTACACAAAAAGCGCAGCGCGTGCAATTCAGTTACAATTGCAACTTTGAGTAAGGCACAGAGAGTGCAGCACTTCCCCCTACAAAGAAACTAAAGCTCTTGTCCTTGACGTTCAGCATAACATTTCAACATTGAAAATAATAACTTAAGTAATGTCATTAGAAGCAGCAAATGGATTAAATGATGGACAAACGTTGCAGCAGTGCATACAAGTACTTTTGGGAAACGAACTTGAAAGCATTTTAAATGAGATTGCACAAGACAACAGTGCGTATACTCGATGCCTGCGCAAAGGTGGCACAATAGCACAAAGCTTGTGTTGCACTCAAACGGACTAGGAAAAGTAATTAGTGTGGCTAAGTGTTTTGAGTGCAGCTCAACTATTTAAATGCAAAGTAAGTATTATCATATTTTATCTTTAACAGAACAACAGATTTTAAAATTGTTCGAAGTCTTTTTGAGTGCGAATTTAAAGTTGAGATTCAAGTATTGGAAATATAATAGAGTGTTCGAAAAATGATCTGGCTTATAATTTAAGATATAATCATTGCATTAAAAAGGCACAATTAAATTAATGAAAAAATGCATTAAGCATTTAGATATACAATATACTTTCAAAATACTAATTAAGAGTTCACAAACTATATCCTCGTATAACTGACAAATTGTCAGACTTAATCAAGTCACACATGCGTTGCCATTGATTAATTTCTTGATTCAGAAACCGACGGAGAATAAAATTACTCGTATATTTGATATACAGTTTTTTAATTTATTTGTTTGTTCTTTAATTTTGTAAGCATATATTGATTTATTTCAGCTTTAACTTTCAAAAATTATACTTTTATTTATTTATTTATTAGCAGGTCGGCTGCAATGAAAATGCACAGGCGAACAAATATTTAGCTATAGCTATGAGGCCTTAGGCTAGCATTAAATAACAATTAAGGATATTTAAATTTGTTCAAAAATTATATATTTTGAACCTTATATAGAATATAATATTTTGCTTTTCAGTTGCAAATTGGATCCGTTGTTAAATATTTTAGTTGCATCGACGGATATGTTCATCTTTGATTAAGAATTGTATATTCTTATATTTTCCTCTTTGATTAAAAGTTTTATATTCTTATGTTTTGACCACACTTTTTTATTTGATTTTTTGTTGATACACTTAAATGGTAATTAATAGTGAACTTTATTGAAACAATGGATTGAATCGATTTCGATTTTTAACAGTTACCAAAACGAAGTGAGATTTTAATTTCAATATCTTGTAGTTTAAAATAATTTTTGATCTTGACATTTTAGTAAGTTGGCCTTTTTCATTAATTTAACTTACCACATTTTAGTGACTATTCTACTCACAGTAGCAAGTCAAAATAATAATGTTGTTGTTGGCTTTTTTTTTTTAAGAGTAATACAGTATGATTTAATCGATCCGCAAGATAAGCCACAAAAAAGAAGGCGCTCCTAAATATAATTAAACGAAAATTCATAATACAAACGGATGCAATTTTGTATGATGGAAAAATAATAGAAAGAACATTCCATATTTCACTAAAAACTTCAGTCCTCAATTTATGGACAAATTATATGGGTTTCTTCTTATGTACTTATGTGCATAAGGAAAATTGTTCTTACTGTAAATGTCGATTTTTGTTCATTTTTTTGCTGTACTTCGGCACAAAACAATTAGCATAAGTATTGTAGGTATCTTTACAAATTGATATTAAAAATGTTATACCAGTTAAGTGTCGAGAGATCTTTATTATTGATTCACACTCACTTTTTTCTTCTGTTCGAAATGGTAAAATGAATGGGATGCCATGCGTACTGCTTTCCAGTACCTCATTTTCGACTTTAGGTCGACGCTCGAGCCACTTAATTAAAACCGAAATCGAACAGTACGAGTACGTAGCTGTAGTTGTAGTTGTTAGCCCATTAAAATCGCTCAGCTCAGCTAACTGCGAATCAGTCATTCAATCACTAGCTGCAACTAAGCCAAGTGCACCAACACACGTATATGACTAGTGATGTGAACTTACATACATACGTATCCACACACATACACACACACACACAAATGTGCTCAAATGTGTGTGAGTGCTCGTGTGCGTGTAGCCATGGCCTGTAAATAGCACAGAGGAAGAGCTAGAAAAATACAAATCAAATCCAAATGCACGGCGCATTGTCATGTGCCTGTCAACAAGTTATACACTTGTTGTTGTTGTTATTGTTGTTATTGTTATGGTTTTGGGGTGTTCTGGTTTGGCAGTCGTCGCAATGTAGATGCTGTTGTTGTTGCTGCCATCATTATGAAGGCTTGTGTTGCTGTTGTTGTTGTTCCTGTTGTTATTGCAGCGTGGGGAAAAAGCCTGTTGCTGACATTTACAGGAACGTTGGCGTCTACACACATACATACACATACACGCATACACTCACTCGCATTCAAACACTCACATCACATTCGGTTCTGTGCATACGTCAGAGCTTTAACTAAAGCATACTCCTCGGCGTATTCATGCATTAAGAGTGACGATTATATGATGAATGGGAACGGATATGTGTATCAATCATTTGCTTGCCTCTTACGTAAGCAGCTTGAAGCTAGGAGCTGAAGATTTACAAACAGCTGCGATAGAAGGTAGACCAGGGAGTCTGTGTGCGCATTCTGGGATTAAAACTTGGTTTTGCATTTGTTAGGGTCGTTATCAGCTAGACGTTTCATTTCGAAAGCAATCAATAAAAATAAACTTCAAAAATAATATACTTAAGAGTGGCATTGTGAATAGCATTGCAAAAAAGCTTTAGTAATAAATAATTCATAAATATGAATTTCTAACAACATCTTATTTTTTACTCACACGAGTATGGAAAACTCTCCTCAATTTAATCCCGATAGTTTCTGGGCTCCAGGTCGACATTAACATACTCTAAAAACTTTAAAAGGAAATACAATAAAATTAATAAAACTAAAAGTGTTTAAATAGCACTGCAAATGCTTTTACTAATACTATACCTAATAATAATTATTTCTTTCGTATAAATTTAAGTACTGCTTAACCTATTTCCGCGAAAACTAACTAACCCTACATTTAAAATAGTGCTTGAAGGCCTGGTGACGGTCGAGTTGAAATAATTATTGAAAATTAAATAAAAATCCCATTTATAGACCAAGCTACTATAATGAGATAAAAAGCAAAACAGAAAAAAAACATTGAAACTTTTAACTTAATTAATACTTGATCGAACAAAAGGGTCATTATAAAATAAGGGAAAAAGTATACAAATTGAAGTTTGTCTGCTGCCTATTGCTAAAATGTATAACCTAGTAATGAGTCCATTCTTCAAATTTTCTTGCTCGGCAATAAAACAATTATTAGGAATTCACAGTTCTCATGGATATTTGATTTGAAGCACTTGCTAAATCCAATCCGCTTAGATACTTAATATGTATAGTCAAAGTTTCGGTGTGCCATTAGTCAAAACGTTGAGTCGCTTCTTTAACGAAGTCAGATATTCATACTCTCTTGACAGATACTCAAATCAGCAGCACAGCGTGGATGACACCTATTTGCACTCGATATTTTATAACCACATTCGTAAGTATCTACTCGTACATGCACACATACACGTGCATATATATAAATATCTATGTATGTATGTATGTATGTGTGTGTGTGTGTGTGTATATATATAGATTGATGTGCATTTATAGCTCGCACAGCTGCCTTGACTCTTGCAGAGCGTGTAAAACATTCAAGCAGCGGCTGGCAGGAATTTTTTCTTGGCCCGTTCTCCGAACATTGGCGCAAAATGTTGCACAGTCTTATGAAAATTTCACACCCTGCCACAACGTGCGGCGTCACTCACATTTTATGACATGCCAATGATGCCGTCATAAAAATGAAACAAAGATACAAGAAGAGGCGGCAAGGAAAAAAGCTCTCATGTAAAGGAAAAAGGAGCTCGCGACCAAAGTTGTAAAACAGCTCAGCCAAGAGCAGAATATGATGGCGACAGAAGCTCATGGAGGTATATGTATATACGTGTATGTATGTATGTAGATGCAAATGATGCAAATGTTTTATTTTATTTTGCTAATTGCCGCCTCCCTGTCTGCCAGCCAGTCAGCCTGCGTGTCAACCAGAAGATTGAGAAAAATGCGAGTAAAAGATTTTAAAGGATTAAGTCGGGCAAGTTGATTGCTGGAAGCCAGACAACTTGACAAAGTCGCTGCTGGACATTTATGCTTTATGTTTGCGATTATTTTAGTTTCAAGTCTCTTGGCGGAAGTTGTCGCGCGGCGCAAAATGGCGCAACTTCCGCTTTAGCATCTCGCAACATCAACTGAAGGAGTAGCTTGCGCATCTGCTCAGCCCTCTCTGCCTCCCTCCCTGTCTGTCTGGCTGTCTGTCTGTCTGTCTGTTTGCCGAACTAGCAGTCTGCCAGACTGTCTGACTATTCGGCTCACTGGCTGGTCGCCTGATTTATTGCACTTTAAATTCGGCGACATTTTTTGCATGTCGTTTATCTTCATTGCGTATGGCGAATAAAAACAGAAAATATGAGGAATTTAAAGTGCAGCTTCGGGCATTGCATGGCCCATAAATAAACACAGGCCAGAAAATTGCAAAACTTGCACTTTATCTCTGAAACTTCTATCCCCACTCCTTTGATTTATATTTTTGTTTTATTAAAACTTACCAACATATTTGCATAACTTCCACATCAAATGCTATAAGAAAGTGTATACCATGTGGAGCAATGTCATTGGCTGCTAAGGCTTCTAGCTTCTTCGAATATACTTGTAGTTACAATTTTCAAATCGAAAACTATTAGATCCACTCCGGGAGTGTCATTGAGAAAGCTTTGTTCAAAAAGTCTTCTTCTTCTTATTTAAAAGTAATTGTAACTCGTGTCGTCTTGTTAGTGCGGTCTGTAAATTAATGAACCATATCGATTTGACGATCTTATTAAAATATCACGATTTATTAAATAGGTAAATAAAAGAAAATAGTGGAATAAAACGGCACACAGTTTTCGTTTCATCAATATTTTTAATTTAATTTACTTACCTTAAGTCTTAAAAAATTTGCATTATAACCACTCCTTGTTGGCCATTTATCTAATTGCTTATCGAATTATTTAAAAGCCATGCATTTGCCAAATTAACTAACAGCGTGGCAGTTGCCTTATAATAATGAGTTGGCCTTCTGCTTATTATACGCTCGTATGTCATGCCATTTTTGGGTGAACCTCAATCATGCAATTTGCCTAATGCATTTTAAGATAAAGGGAGTAGAGCACCAAGTCCTGACACGTCACACCACAAGCAAATTACTCACACACCCTCGATAAGCAAAACGTGAATTCTATTTTTTATGCTTTTTTTTTTTATGGATTTGATGACCACACCTTTAGCTGCTTTCTGTCTCGGTCTTTGTGGGCAACATAACGAAGCGCGAAAAGGGATACTAAATCTTGTGCACCAATAATTCAATAATTTTACGCTTAAATCATAGCAAATTAACCCATTTCCGGCGCAGACAGCGCCACATAAATTATGCCAGAAACGCGACGGCGACGATGAAGGTGACGTTGCTGAGTGTGCCGGGGTGGAGTTCACAGCCTGAAGACTGTGCCTGGAGTTTTTGGGCTGGAAAATAGTCTCTCCTATGGAGGAGCGCGTGACAATTAATATCCGTCCCTTTTCATTTTTTTACGCCTAACTGAGGTGTGGTGCCTCTTATGGAGAATGGGTACTGCCTCATTTGATTGTAAAGGCAATGGTGCTCAAATGATGAAATATAAAGTAATGACGATGAGTTTTTTAATTATAATTAAATTTTGATCCGCCAATTGTATGCTTTGGCTTAACCTTTCCCTCCGCATGGATATATCTATGTATATATGGTTCGATTTCCTTTCTCGAATCACTCACTTTTTGGTGCAGAAATACTAAGACTCGGATTTGGTAAATATTGTGTTGGTAACACAAGGCTTGGCTCCACACAGATCGCAGCTTAGTAGCTGGCCACGCCAAGAAACTCGGCAGTACAACTGGAACTAGATGCATAAAACCGGAAGGATAAAAAGGATGGGACACCTTGTATGCAACTCTTCAGCACTAATACATAGCATGCAGAGTAGAAGTACAGGCTAGCTCCGCAGAAAGATGCAGCAAGATGCTATGGACTTATTAAACTGCCAACCACTTCCCGGCGATACTTGTAGTAAGGACCAACTTGGACTGCCAATGGCTTAACCTTACCTAATCTAATACTTAATAAATCCTTAATATGGTACAAAAAACTTGCTGCTATTGATTTGATGACATTTTTAAAACGATTTATACATCAACTTAAACTTTCAATAATGATTTATTTTGAAGAAATCACGCCACTTCTTGACTAGGCATTGAAGAAGTTGCAGTAGTATTGAAAAGTTTGGTGGAAAATTGTAAACAAATAAATTGTCAAAAAAAAAACACATAGGAAACATAATACAAATTATTATATTCAATAAAAAACACGGGGGCGATTTCAATTAAATATAACTTTGTTGTGGCGCATCTAGAATTTTTACAGCGGCGGCAGCTTTAGGAAGCTCATCTGCATATTAAAGCTCTGCCTAAATGGTGGAGCAAGAGCTGATCTTGAAGAGATAATACAATAACATAACATAATGTAAGCAAAACCAAAAAAAAAAAAAACATAAGCCATTTACATTTCAGTACTTTACATACACATTAATTGTTCTACTGTTCTACAGTATTGACCAAAACTTTACATACTAAGATTTGGGCAAAGTGCTTATGTAGGCGCTTAATAAGCCTTACCTGCACAGATCAATTAGTCTGTTGTTGATCAATAATATATACAAAAGTTGTATAAGATATTTACACAATAAACATCTTTGTAAATATTCCACTAACGCGCTTTATGTTGTTGCTGGAACTGAGTTTGAAAAAAAGTGCCTCTCCCTGTTCTATACTCTGTACAGAAAATGCAGGGTATAAAAATATTGAATCATTTATATATTTCCATCGATGCTCTTGAGGTTCTTATATATTGAGGTTGTTTTCGGTTCTGATATTAATATCTCTCGTGGATCACGCTATATTTTTTTAGGAGTGCGGCCATCTCTATGGTCGCTGTTGGGGCCAATTCGTGCTTGCCAACTTTTTGCATTGCATTCTGACGCTGTTAAAAATTCAAAACGTCTTTTGCCTTGTCGTCTTGTGCTTATCGTTGGCATGAGACCCTTAGGGCAGGTATATGTAGTTGCAGATACTTGAGAGTTGTTGCACTTGTTGTTGTCGTTCTTGTTGTTGTTATTGCCGTAAAAGTTACTATGCGAATGCGCGTGAGCGTGAAAATGGTTTTTCGTTTCGTTGTGCGACGTGCAGGCGCTAACTTTTGCCGGTAGTATCAACTTTCCTGGTTTCTGCTGCCCACGCAGCCACTTAGACGGTTCAAGGCAGGGCCAGGAATTTGGAGCTGGATGTAGAGTAGAGGAGGGGAGGAGTGTGGGGCAGAGTGTGTGAATGGGGCGTTGGCTTTTGTTGCGCTTCGCCGAAGACAAGCTGACAAATGCTGAAACGTATCGTATGCCATCTATCATCGTGCATTAGACGATACTGAGCTGGCGACGAGGACGCGAACAAGGATGTAACTCTGTTTTCTGAGCTGTTGCCTGCAAAGTTAAGTGCCCGTTCAATGGCCAGTTTTGGGCTACGTTTTATGTTACAATGTTAATTTCCGCCTTTGGCTAAAGTCTAGACTTTTGTTGCATGTTGGCCGAGTCGCGTTTTTCCCTGCACGTTTACGGTAAAAGGTGTACGCTTTGGGGAGTGCCGTCTGCTGTCTGCTGTCTGCTGACTACTGCAAGTTGTGTGCTGCCCAGAGATTTATGCGCCATAAGTGAAATCATGTGAAATGCATGTTAATTACAGCGACGACGCACAGTGGCTTAATTATGCAAATTCCAAGATGTTTATAGACGATAAACGGCTTATCCATTGCTAGTTCCTGTTATCGGATTACAGCCATCCATACTATGTCGATTAATTAAAGTCACAGAGGACTCAGGCTGTCATAAAATATAAAATAAATGATAGTAGATTGTTTAATTCTTAATGAACTTTAATCACACATACATATGTATACTTGCAAGTTCTACTAACAACAAGTTGTCTAAATCAATAAATCAATAGGAATATCTCAATAAATACCACTTTTTCAGCATTTAAAATGGTAAATTATGTGTATTCAGATTTGTTCTTTACTCGGAAAGAAATTGGATTGAAATTTAGCGATCCTCAAGAACACGCAAAATATTCCTCCAGAACAAGTTAGCGTGCTTGTAGAGTGGCCGTTGAAAGCTTCCCCTAAGTTACTGGAATATGTTCTCCGCGACTGTACAGTGGCTATTCAATTTAACAAATAAGTTTCTTCTAATGCATGCCTTGCCTAACCTTAAACTTTATGTGTATTGTGGGCGCTATATTAGCCCGTGAGAAAGCGAGAACAATGAGAGGGAGGTGAGAGATTTGTGAGGACAGCTTAACAGTATGTTATCCAACTAGGATACATCTTAAGTATTCGGAAGAGAGCGGTCAGACAAACCAAATTCAATAAATGAAAATGTCATTCCTTGACATCTGAATACCAATTAATTGCTAAGCTATTATAATTGCTGAACTGCTTTTACATTCGGTTTCATCGAATATTCAATTTTCTTAGTAAGCTAAAAATATGTAAAAAGTATTGATAAAATGTATTAACATAAAATATCCTTTCACGACATGTTTTTCCTTTTGCATTTCGATATTGTTAAAGAGAGAGAAAGAGAAAGGTAAATGGAAACAGATACAGCCGCCCAGTAATAAGACTTGTGAACAAATTGGAACACCTTCCATGACAAATATTTTTAAACAAACATACTACTTGAATATGTACGAGTATGTTAAAAAGTTAATAAAAGTAGTTGTATGCCTCAAAATTGTCACAGATTTGATTACTTTTGGAGAAAAGCCTAGTGCTAGGAGCAATTAACGATAGCGGGTCGCGACTGTGGATTCTAAGAATAAGTTAAGCTTGGAAATAAATTTATTTATTTTATAATTATTTGATTTTAATCGATTTATATGTTGTTAAAATGTGTTTGGTATAAAGGATAAGGATGCATTTAACTTTTTCTTTCGATTTTCAATTCTTTCTCAAAAAAACCGTAAACATTCCACAATGCAGCGCCTGGCAGGCAACCAGCCAGACAGAGGGTCGAGCAACAACCGCCATCGACAGCGTAGCGTGTTCGTACTCCATGTTGTTGCAAATCAATTTGATGTTATTAGTTAATAATTACAAGCCGCGCTCTTAAAATCTGCGGCAACATGCGAGCTAGCACTCGGAAGCCAGCAGCAGCCTGGGGTTAATGCATGCAACGTGTTTGAACTGTAAATGAGGTGGAAATGTCAAGCAGCGCTAATGCCGGTCCATAAATGTACGAGTATGTGTAAGGATGTCTGTGTGAGTATGTCTGTGTGTGTGTGAGAGGCTGGTTGTCTGACAAACTTTAAAGCATTTGTATTTGGCTACATTGGCAATATTATCAGCCTTATCGCCATTACAGCCATTAACGTATTCACGCAGGGCTGTTGCAGGGCTGTCACTTAATGAATAACTCAGCGGCAGCAATTACAACTACAATAATTTGGCAATATTTCCGTTTGTCAAAACGCACGTGCCAGTGGGATACAAAAGCCGACTGCCACTCGCCCCCCATCGCGCTCCACCTGCCATCAAATGGTCACACGTAGGCAATTGCCCGGAAATGTTGCTGCGGCATAATTTGTCAATTGTGCATGTTGATTTCTGAATTAGCTAATTTGGATTTTAGTTATTAGACTATGATGGCAAATATGCGTATGTGTGTGCGTGTGTGTGTGCGTGTGCGAGGGCGTGTGGCAACGAAAAATATTATTGCGTGTGTGGGCGTGACACGTGCGCATTGGTTGGGCAGAGGTTGCCAAAAACTAAAAATTTTGGCTGCTGCAGCTAATGAGCTTTGTTATTATTTTTAACCAGCAGTCTGTTGTTAAATTTCCTGTTGGTTTTGTTGGTGCTGAGCCGCATTTGCGGTCGCGGTTTGTTTCGCTTTTGTTCTAATTTATTTTCCAATTTATTACGTATATGAAATAATTTCACGCAAGTGTTTTTAGCACATATGCGTGTCCACCTATTCTACAAATATAAATTTTCGAGTGGCCATGTGGTTTTTCTCGATGGTATTTTCAAATTCAATATATTTCGTTTTTAAGTATTGGCAGTGCAAACAAACACACAGACTCAAAAGTGCAGTCATTAAAAGGGTGTTATTTATTGTCTAGAAATATAAAATTTTCAAATTTAATAAGGTACTACAAACGATGTCATTTTTCGATTGATCTATGATCTATTTTCAAATACGCAGAAACGTAGGCAGAAGTCAATCAAGTTTTGTTTAAATATTTTTTGGTGGATTTGGACGTTAAAAAACAATATTTTAGTGGAATTTGGTAATAGGCAGTTTTGGCAATGATATTGCAGCGTAAATCGCCTTTTCGCCGGGGATTCGATAACTACAAAAAAAGGGGGCAGGTGTGTGCAAACAGCAGGGACCGACAGCGCCAAAATTGAAATTTTGATTCAATAATACACGATTTAAAAAATAATTTATGCATATGATCAATGAAAAAACTTCAACAAATCCAACGCAGATCCATTTTAAGGCGAAATAGTGCGTCATAATAATCAACGTGTTGTCGACTTTATATGGAAACATTTTTTCTAGGGGGGGGGGGGGGGGGGGGGGCAACGGCCCCATCTGCCTACGCCCTTGCTGCAAAGTATGTTGTGATCCAAGCCTTCAAGCTGTTAGAACAGCAGTCTTGCTGAAGGCACGTCGATAGGCGATAATCAAAACGGGGGTGGCGTTAAACTCGCGATTTACATAAGTCATGCAGTATTTTCTAGAAACAACGAAATAACTGAAAGATTGTCGGATTTAATATTACATTTAACGAAATAAACATGATTATTTTTAAAATGATATGCATGCCACTTTTTGTGGAAAATTTTTTTTGGCACCCTTTATTTATTTAGTGCTTAAATATTTGCAGATTTTATCATTGACCATTCAATATTGTATCAAATGAAGTGTGATTTGTTTCAGTTTACATATGTTGTAATTATTGCTATTTTTTTAGGCATGTCGTGCGTGTGTTAGTTAGTTAGTCGAATCAATTTGCTGTGTGTCTGTTGTGTATTGCATTTGAATTAGTTTGTATATTTGAACAGATGCTTTAATGCTACACCATCATTTATTGAATATGAGGGACTACATTATTTTTCCTTAACAAATTAAGGTGTAGTAACCAATAATGTTTTAAGCAAAGACTGATAAATAAATTTTAAATATCATTCTAAAATTATTATGTGTACTGTTTATTGGTGAGAATTTTAATCAAATTCACAAGGCATTTAACATAATAGAAGTATAGATTGAATTGCTGGCATGCTCATAATTTTCCCAAAATTATAAAACTGTTCCCATTGTATAAATGCCACGAATTGCCGTTATTCACCATATTTCATTCAGTCGTCTCTTATAATCACCCTTTACTCATACCCATATGAAAGCTTTCGATGTAGTATAAGAGTCGTTATCCTCATACTTAGTATCTAAAATAGGAGCTTTTGAGTAATGCTACCACAAAGCTAGCTAGCTATGTGCATGCGTCCGTCAGCTGACTGTCCGCCAAAGTGTGCGATAAATCTTATGATGTGCCAATTTGCACATATTTATAGCTATTTTCCTGGAAAATCCTTCTAGAAAATATACCTCTTTTACAACTATTATCACTTAAATCTCATTAATTCAAGTCCCTTCACCACAACATTTTTATGCTAATGTTCGAATATTTAGTTGCGTGATATTTCAGCTTTAAATTTCAATATTTATATTGTATTAAAAAAAGAAAAGGTTTGCAATATTTTTAAAATAATTAATTTAGTGAAAAAGGAGAAGAAGGTAATCTAAACCGAAAATTTAGGTCCGGCATATGTGTGTTGTATTTGAAATATTTGCATAATGTTCCAACAACATACAGCAAGTTGTTGGCTTTAACAGCCAATGTATTTTTTATTGTGACATATTCATATTATTATTGGTTTAAAAAAGCAAATTTATTAAAGAAATACAAAAAACAAGAATAATAATTATAATTATGATATTATTATACTTAGTTATAAATAAAATTTATATATATTGATTATATTAATAGTACAAAGAAAATTAATATTAATTATAAATTATAAATAACATAATTAAAGCTATTGTTAACAAAATTTGTTCTTCAATGCTTTTTATTCGCAGAGAGGAGAGAGAAACAAGAAAAGAATGCTAAAGTCGAGCAAGCTCAACTCTTAAATACCCTGTACCTCCCACCAATAAGGACAAAATGAAAAAATTTATTTTTTTATAATTAAAAAAATTCTATTAATTAAATTATTTTATTAAATTAAATACATGTTCATGTACAGTTCCAACAGCATACATTTACATCAGAATCGTGTCTCGGCGTGCTTATATACGTGTGTGTATGTGTACAACAACAACAGCTTCGGGCAGCGCTGCAAGCAGAGCATGGGCAGCGATTTTATTTACGGCTATAACTTTCTTCAGAATTAACCTATCATGATGAAACTTGGCAGACAGACACATAATCACTAACGAGATGTAGTTCCGAAATTCTAAGAACTACGAGAGTTATGGAAAAAAACACGAATTGCGGTGGAGTGGGGGGGGGGGGGGTGTATCAGAATAAAAAAATAAACTTGACCTGCCTAGGGCTTAACTTACCTTCTAAGATCCTTGCGCTCATACAGACGGACGGACAGACGGACATGGCTATATCGACTCGGCTTGTTACCATGATCAAGAATATATATACTTTGTGGGGTCTGCCACGCCTCCTTCTGTGTGTTACATACATTCGCACAAAACTAGTATAGCCTTTTGCCCTTTGGGTAAAGGCTATAAAAAGATTCTTAAAAAACTTTTCATATAAATTCTAGTTTTGATACTTCTGATCATTGTGGAATTATCTATGAATTTAAAATATAGTGCGTATATTGTTTTCTTCGTGTTTTAAATTAATGTCAAATACACACATTTGGTCTTCGTTGATAAATGTGACTTGAAAGTTAAACAAATTTGCCAAATGTATTAAAAAAGCAGGTCTTAATTTGTAAATTATTCTATTGGTTCTTTATGTTTAATTTAATTAAATGAGCTAAAAGTTGATGTCCTATTCAACTTCATTTTTGTGTACAACAGAAATACAAGTATACTCGTATGATTGCAATGTTTTTCCATTTCTACAAACGAACAACAACAAAAATGAATTGTTATTCAAATTTCTCTCATTGTTGGTTTCATACCCGGGAAACACGGATATTTTTTGAAGCAAATATGCATTAAAAATGTATAAACCATAAACTATAATATATTTTAATGCTATTCCAGTGAAAAGGAATAAAAATTAAAAAAAAACACCAATTCGTGCCTACAACAAATATTTTATGTTAGCACAAAAAAGAACTAAATGTTGTGTTGGCATTTCACACGCAAGCGAGTGCATTGTACATAAACACAGACACACACACATACATGCACAAGCATATACAATGAGTATGTCTATATTTAAACACACGTTCATATCTATATATATATATATATATAGACATACTAGCATACGGCACTGCATTCAAATCCCTTTAACGGGCACGCGGAAAAAACGTGGCAGCGCATTTAAGTGCGCTTGCGAGCGTATTATTGGCTTTAAGAGATAAGATGAAAATAAACTACTTTTACTACAACATGCAAGCACGCACATACTATATAGTATGTGTGAGGAATACACAGACACAGACACATCGGCCACAAATTGACTAAAACCATGCACGGTATAGCAGAAGCTCGTGGCAATGGTGGCGGCGTCTGTGGCGGCGGCATATGCAACATCCTCAGTCCCCTGCCCTCTGGCCTCTTTCTGTATCCTCTATACTTCATTCTCTGTCCCCTGCGTGAGTGTGTATGTGTGTGTGCCGGCGCCTCTCTTGTAGTTTTCACTGTCTGTCACAAGACAATTTGTGCGCGCAAAACACAAAATAATGCACAGACCCACACGTCGACCCGCCCCCCTCCCCGAAACATACATACAAACAAGCGAATAAACATACATTGACATACATATGTATTTAGTTTGTATGTATGTATAAGCATATGCATTTCGCAGCTGTGCAGCTGCTGCCTGACGCTGCCTCCGATTTTCTGCCTTTGCTATTACCACTAGGGCTCATCGTCTGCTTTTCTGTGCGCACACAGCGCGTATACGTAACGTAACGATCTATGTATATCTGCACATGCAGCGGTTTCTACACACACACACTAGCCGATATATGTACTTTGCCTACCTGAAATATTGCACTACTTGTGAAGGGAATTGGTAAGCTCTTAAATTTATATTCAAAATAAACCGATATTTTTCCACTGAGTCCAAGTACTGTACATTTTTCCTTACCTTTAAATAATTTTAACAATATATATGGATGATGCTAATTAATAGAAGTCCCCGATATTTACTTAATGTTGATTGATTTTGTTACTTATCAATAGTGAAGCACATCCAAAACTAAAGCAACTAATTATATTATGAAAATTATAAACAATGTGTTTTATTTTTGTGAACGGCATGTAGTGTGCTGGGCTTCTTTCTTTTTTCCTTCACATTCATTTTTTCTTCACATCCCACAAGATGGGATTTTATACATACCACATCAAAAATCAAAAGATCTTTTCCGTTTTCAAGTGAATGACAATTTTTTTTAAACAAAAGCCATTGAAGATTAATCACCCCAAACGACTGACACTAATAATTGACAGTAATGTTGGCAACTAAATTAATTAAATAATCAATTTTTGGCAACGAATTTATTTTCCAAATGTTTTGGTACAACGAGAATCTGCTAAACAATGCTATTGCCAAAAATAATTTACCACTAAACTCAAATATGAAATCAATATTTTCAAGTGAAACCCCAAAATATTTAGTTTATAAAGGAAAAATTGAGCAAAATGATTTGATTTTTCAACTGAATTTTCTGCTTAAATAAAATTTTGATTTTAAAGTATCAGTTTGTAACACCAAGAAAGAATGGTAGACCGAATGTATATGTATGTATTTTATATACATATACTTGTTTAATCACAACTGCTAGACGAATCCTATTCGCAATGCCAATTTTCCGTCCGTCCATCTGTCTATTTAAATTACTACTCTCTTCGCAATTTTAGAGCTGTAATTTTTCTATTAAACACCCCCAGGTCTATAATATACGAGTAGCTGTGTATTTTTTAAGACGCGGCAGCCAAATTGTTAATTGAGAATATGGCTCTCATATCTGAACGATTTGCGACTCTCGACCTACAATAGTGACTACGCTTTTAAATGTAACATAAGATAATATAGAGGATATAATGGAGGAATAAATTGTGAGCTCATTTTTGATTTATTTATAGAGTATAGTTTTCCAACAGCTTAAGTGTTGAATAATTTGCAACTCCTCATTTAAACTTTATTAATACCTAAATATACACTTAAAACTGAATCCATGGCTATATTTTCTAATACTGGTACTGTTGTGAAACAGTGCTTGTCAGAGTACATTTATTTAGAAGTGTGTGCGCATATGCGGTTTTCTAGTCTAGCTGGGTGTGTGTATGGCGCTGTTAAGATTTCAAGTGAATAACTTGTGCTGGTAAACATTTTAGATTTTGATAAATTGCAACTTATACGTTTTCTGTATAAATAAAAGATTTACGTAAATCGCCTGGTAAATGGCTGTAAAGAAAATTGTGCTCTGCTCGAGTATCGGGCAAGTAGTACGTTTCTAAGTAGCAGACGGGACCAGCGACTCACTCGGAAAAGGAAAAAGAGACTGAATGTATGACTTGCTGCTATTCATGTGGTGTGACTGTTGGATTTGTTGTTATTGTTGCGAATAGTTGTGGTGTTTAGTGAGTGTGAGTGTGAGTGTGTTGTGTGCACGTTCGTATGCATGAAAAATGCTCGGTTACTTGGCATAGCCTAGGTAAGTAATCGGAGCCGATGTAGGGGAATGTCTGAGCATAGGCTGGGTTCCACTTCTTGCGAATCTACTCTCTACTTGATTGAGTTAGGGTATGCAGTGAAGCAACTCGTGTACTCGTATGTGGGCATGTTTATTTTCCGGCACATGTTTTCTACGAAAACCATTTCATTAGGAAAATTTAGCTGTACATTTCTGTGTCTGTATATTTTTGGCAACTTTACCTGGCAACTTTAGTGGTTCGGCAGAAGCTTTTGAGCTACACGTGTCATTACATCTTTTTTTGTTGGCGGAAGGCATTGATTTCATCTCAATGTATTCAAAGCTACAACACACGTGGGCGTGGGAATATTTATAGCACTTGCTTTTAAGTAGGATATTGACATTTGTTGACAACCTGCCACATCAACAGACAAATAGCGGAATGATTTTGATAGAAAGCAGTCGAATTTAAAACAAGTAAGATCATGTTACAATTAATGGGAAATATGTTTGAGGAAATAGATTTTGTTATTTTTCCGGGAAAGAAAGTGAAGCAAGACGTTTTTGTGTTTTCAATATTCATGCTTTTGCTTTTTTTTATTTAATTTGATTTACACAGAATGCTTTGCTTACATTTATATATTTATTTATTATAATATATTTCTTTTTCGACATTGCGATAATTTCATGAAAAGAGTTTATAGGAACCACCTAGTAGCAAATTAATTTTCTAGGTACCCAAAGTTAGGGCATTCAGAATATTAATTTATTTATAGAATATATAGTTGGATTCTCTTGAGGATCGGATGAAATATATATAAGATATATTTCGCCTTAAAAATCTGTATACACCTTAAGGAGATTTTAAATATACTTGCATATTGCAATAAAACAGTTGCTGCTTTTTCATCCAATCTTTTAACTGTAGCTCATTTCAACATCATCATTCTTTAACTTCAACTTTGTAAGTATATATACGTAAGAATGAGCCTCTGTTTTATTTGCCGCTTTCTTGCTCTTCTCGCACAATTTTTTGTTGTTCCCATTGGTGTTGCTTTTTCTTGTGCTGTGTTGTTGTGTGTGCATTTAAATGCAATTTATTTGAAAGCCACTTGGCAAGTGCGTGCATGAAGCGTGCAAAACGCAACGCTTAAATCTTTTTTGCACCCACGCTACAAGAGCCACGTGTGCAATCTGTTGTTGGTGGCGCCACGAGGACTAGCATACATATATATTTCCGAGCAAATATGTGGCCTGTGTGTGGATCTGTGTGCCCGACTCTAGCGCCATTTAATCAACATTAGTGACGCGCGGCAATATGAAATGCGCAATGCATGTTGTGGATGCTGGAAAGCAGTGGCAAAAACATAAACTAAATGGCATATTAATTGCTGTCGGCGTTACAAGTTTTTAACAACATTTATCCAGCTAGCTGGTGCATTGAATTGGGCGAATCGCGTCACAAAAAAGTGCAACAAATGGAGTTGTACTTTTGATTGTCAACAGGACAGAGCTGACAAAGTCGCAAACATTTCACACTAATAGCATTTTGAGTGATTGAGTTTGAACTTTAAAAACAACAATGTTTATTCGACTTCCTAAAAACTAAAATTGGTAGGCTACATTTGCTATTTTGTCACATTTTCTGTTGATTTAATCTGTGCCGGAATGGTGAAGACGCTAAATTATGCTTGTAGAAATATATTGAATAGGCAGTGGAAAGTATCACATTCTTAGTGAGCTTGCTGAGAAAAATCAATCTGGACATGTCCGTCCTCCTGGACAACGCAAACAGCTGAGCCAAAATTGGAGAAACATGTTATGTAGACATTTCGAGTCCCCAGGCAACAGGAGTTTGTTTTTAAAGTCTCTCGAAACTAATTGATTAAAACAGTTTGATGTTTAAGCAACAAATTTCGCCAAGAGCTTTAATGAATTGTTAATTAATGTACAACAAAAAAATCGTACTTTTAATTCAAATTGTTTGTTCAGCAATGGGAAATTAAAATCTATCAATTATTCAGTCATCTATGTTAAAAGCACATTCCCTACATTTATTGAAAAATTGATGCAAAAATGGTTATTTTTTGGTGAAAAAGAAAAATTAATAAATTATTGACAAATTGTGCCTGCAAAATAACTAAGTACGTGGGGATGATTGATATTCTACTAAAGTAAATAAATTGTATATAGAATGTATCACAGTGCCTTCCTGCATTGTCTAATGGAAGGAAGAAAGGTTTTTATTCTGCACACTCTTTCTTAGTCTCTGCATCCAAACACAATCCTGATCCCCTGAAGATAGTGTGATTTACGCTTTACCTATTCATCAAAATGCTCGATTCGACCCCTAACTGTCCCTGCCGTGGATAGCTCCGGCTTGTGTCCAATTTCAACGGGCACGTAGTCGCTAATGCCACAACTTTACGTCTATTTAGCGTTAACTGCCATTACTTTCCGTTTTATTACGGGCAAGGTCACACAACTATGGCAAAGAGTAGAGCGAAATGTTATTTACTGCTCATAAATTAAAGTCTGGCGGGAGGGCAGCGATATATGATCGCTCACATGGACTGCCAGAGCAGCAAAGCAGCAACCGAGCAACCCAGCAAAAACGACAACAGAAGGGGCGAGAGCTGGCAGAAAACTTTTTCATAGCATACTGAGGGGGGTTTGTTGGTGCGCTCAAATGTATGCTACGTTTGACCACAAGGCAAAACAATTTCGAGTGTGTGCACACATAAAAAAGCAAATGCTAACGGTCAGCTGCAATTTGAAATTGAAGTTGGCAATGAGTGCGAATGAATGCATGGTATTCACAAAAAAATAACGGATAAAAACAATTTGAACTGAAGGTTAGCATTAAGTGCTGCACAAGTTTGCCGAAGGCTGAGCCGCTGGAGTGGGCTGAGTGGGCTCGAAGCACAAAGTGCTGCTATAGATTAGAGCGTAACGAAAAGTTTTTGCGCCGCTGCATAATTTGATGCATTTGCCATTAAAATGCACATCAACTTAAAGGCTCGCAATTGCACGCACTGCACCTTAATATAAATTGATATTATGCTCACTCAAGTGAAAGTGCATGCAGTTACTTTTGCTTAAGTAAATGCCACCCGAAAACAAAATGTAGGCAGAAACTGCATAAAACTTGGCAGCATGAGCATCGTCGTCGTTGGAGAGCTCCAAGGCTTGACTAAAAGTTGGCGTAGAACTTGCACCCAACTATGCAAACAATACTCGTAAATAAGTTCGACGACATTTTTAATTACATTTAAAGAAAGTTTTCCGTTTGCCACGTTAAAAGTTCGATCGATACGCATTGGCGGCCATAAATAAGCACGGCAACAATGGCAACAACAACACCAAACTTAATTTCAAAATAATTCTGCACATTAATGGCAGCGACGAAAATGTTTCCAACATTTGCACTAAGTTTGCCAAGTTTTGCGTTTAGCTTTGGAGAATATTCAGTATTTTGTTGTTGTTGTTGTTGTTATATTTGCTAAGTTGTTATTGCTATTCGGCTTATAGTTTTAAAAGCCGGCAATTAATCATGTAGTAGTTTTGCTCAAGTACTCGGAAAAGCTTCACTACTTAACTAAATCTTCGGCTTCTACATACCCCTTTGAATTAAAAACATCAGCATAATCGTAATGAAACAATTGTTAAGCGTATTTAAGGCTTGGTCGGGTAGACAAATAATTTATTATTATTATATGCTTCTTTCTTGGTCCACATTTCTAGGTTTTCAATTGATTTTATTTCGATGTTCCTAGCTACATATAAATAAATTATAAATTATTTTCTGTGGAATTAAATTTCCCAATTTTGTATGTGCTTTTTAAGCTCCATGTGAAAATGTCGTGGACAAAGAGAGCAGAAAATTATGCAGTTGCAGAGAGTATATAACTAAGTATTAACAATTGTTTTATGTACGATGGTTCTCTCACATATAAATAATCTTATATAAAGTACTAATACCTCAAATTTTGTCAATGAGTTCAACACCCAACACTTCTTCAAACGTATACTGCGATGTTGTAGTGCGTAACTTTTAAGTTAAAACTTCTACAGTTTCAGTTTCTTATTATAAGACACATTTTGCCAATTTAGTGCTGTAATTGATTGAATCTGGTCAAAATAAATGTCTTTTGTTTGCTTAACGTGGTCTTGGTTGAAGAACCCACCCTCTAGCACCGTATTCGTATAGGCTATAATTGTTAGATCTTCCAGAACTTATTAGTCGTAGGATTATATTATTCTGTTGATTTTATACATAAGCGCAAATTGATTATCGGCGGAGTCGAGTCTTCAGTGCTTGTTAGTCAAACAAATTTTGTTGTTCCTGAAAGACGTACAACATCTTTAACACCTATAAGCTTAGCTCGCTGTTTTAATACTGAATAAATTAATAAAAAATGGTTTTCCACTGATAACGAAACTAATAACAGGTAGCTGTTTTAAATGCAGCCAACACCTCAAGTAGCTAACATAACAGGGCGTTTGTAGTTCCACAACTTTTAGGGCATATTAATGATGGGATTCATTGCAATCATGCGACAACCGCAAAAACACCTCTGATCCCTGCCCCCTTTCAGTGTCAAGAAGTAGCAGCAGCAGCAGCCTAACATGTTTACACATTTGTGAGAAGGACATGCTGAAAAAAGTGCTTGCCACACAAGGATTTCGTTGTTGAGTTGTCAGTGTTGCCCGTGCTGTGGAGGCGTGCGTGCAAACAAGAAGGAAAAACTGAAAAATTCAGACACCAGCGACACTACGTGTTGTGCATGTGCATGTGGTCTTACCAAAGGAGCTCAGGGAGGGAGGAAGGTAAGGGAGGCGTTCTCAGTTCGTTTGGTGTGTGCCCTACCGGCCGAGAAGTGGCATTATATTTTTCAACAGGAATTTGCAGCGTTTGTGTATTTTTGTCGGGTTGTAGTATGTATTCGGTGTTTTCTATTGCGTTTTTTGGACAAATTCAATTGCAGCACGTGTCGTCGCCACACACATACACACACACATATCGACATGCCATTCATATACGTGTGAGGGAAGTGTTTATGTTGGTGTGCTGAAAGCAACTGAGGCCAGCATTTTCTATATTGAGTTTATATTTGCGCCAAGAAAATGTCGCTTCTGCATTTATGCGTGTGTGTAAGAGTGTGAGTGTGCGTGTGCGTGCATGCGAGTTCGTGGGCCACGTAGTTGTCTCTGGCCACGAAAAAGTTGCATAAAGTCAACAACTTTCAGTGGTTTAGTCGTGTGGAAGTTACTAAACTGATGCTTCTGCTGCTGAAGAATGGATTTTAGAGCTTTCATCTGATAGCACTAGAAGGTCGATGGCACGATACCTTGAGTTTGAAGATCTGATAGTGGACTTGTATTGAAAAATGTATAAGGCGGTGCTAAGATGCACACCATAATTTGTCCAGCAGGAACTTAGGTTTCTTTTGTGTTAGCAGCTAATATATGGTACTAATTCATGATATAATACTAATTCCTTTGATTCATTCATTATTTCTCAAAACGTTACATGTTCTTTAATTTTTCACACACTTTAATCGGGAGTTTATGAACCTTAGTGTTTGCTGTCAGAAATTCCCCGAATGAAAAGTAATAACTCAACTAGCTTCCAATGCCGACACCAGCGCTGTCTAACAAAATGTGAAGTTCAAATAGGCAAAATGTCTGATAATATCAATCAAAGTTTGTTGCGAAAATGCAATAAAAGTTTTCGAATGCACGTCAAAAGTGTAGAATAATCTGTCCAATAAATGAAATTAGTGCAATTTGTGCTGCAGTTGTTAGGCACGAGCCGCCATTTATTTAAATATGTGTAACAAACTAACAAACTGTAAAGGCAGTTAGCAGTGTTGCCAATGGCAGCGGCTAACAGCAAAAACTTTGCATACTTATATGGGCAAAACAAAATGTTTTGTGGCAGAGATAGAAAGAGGATACGAAGCTGAAATGTGTGCAGGACATGCAAAATGTAAGCGGCGCATAAATAAAAATTTGTTGCCACAGCGTACAAATTTTACAGAAACACGCTAAAACCATTAACTAAACAACGCCAGCAATAATAAAACAACACAACGCCAATACAAGTGAACATTCTCATTGACACAAACTCCCATACCCGCATACGAGTACATAGAGGCCAATACAACCACATGTGTAGCGGCAGTAAAAATGTTCTAACGCTGACAGCGACGTCGACAACGACGGCGACGTCGACATCACCGGGAAACATGTTAATAAAATAAGCGGCTACGAAAACAACGAGGGTTGGAAATTGTCGGAAAACGAAATTGGGTTGGATCCGTTTCTGAAGTAAATAATTTTTAATTTTGCGGTTTTTGCTTTAGTTTGGACAAACAATTACCAAATCGTACTATTCCTGCTTCCATTTCCGTTTTTGGAAAGGAAAATCAGAAACGAAAAGATTAACTATATTGATCCACTTCTATACAAATTGCCTGCAAAATTCAATAGTTGAGTAAATAAAATACAAGTAATTCTGTGCCTCTCTTCAACATGTTCTTGATTATCAAAAAATATGCAAAACTTTTTATTTCTCAATGCAGCAGCTAGTGTCCGATCTACGTTTTTTGCAATATTTTTTTTTTGTTTTAAAATATTTTTTAATCTGTCATCATAAGGTGGTTTCACAATAAAATTTAAATCATCTCTCAGTTTCATGCTTAGGTTATATCAAGCCTACTATAATTATTTTACAATCAATAACATTTTATTTAGCTGTTGATTAGCTTTAAGACTAATCGCATTCATATATTGAGCCAGGAATATGTGTGGTTTTGGAAACCACGAAGCTCTTCGGTTACGAAATCTGATTCGTTAGAGGTTGGTTTGCATCCCTAGCAGAAAGAACAGCAAAATAGTCTACATACGCATTCACACGCCGTCAATGCATAAAACAATTTGCAACGGAAATTGCAATAATTAACTTTAGTACCTGCTTGACTGAGACTGGGCTGGGGCATTGGATGGATGCTTTGGATACATTAAAATGCTGTGTGGGCGTTTGCGGTTGTGCCCAAAAAAACAGAAACCAACAGTATCGGCTTTCTGTGTGTGTGCGGGTATGTATTGAGGTCCTTGTTTGCAAGCCTACTGTATGTTTTTCCAATTCAATTAAAATTGCCAACAGAAGAGCAGTATGTGCTCATTAGGCGTGCACTGCATATCCAGCACTCGCTGGGTTAGTGCCTGCAATAGTCTATTTACGCCTGCATTGTTGCTAATGCTTTCTGTCACTCCGTGCGCCTACTATGGTCTTCACGCAATACGTTTATGCGATGCTTGCTTTTAATGAATAGGCATTTATTTAAAAAAAAATTCTTTATATTTGACAGGGCCAAAGAAAATGGTAATGTTCTACATTGCGAGTCCCTTTACGCTCAATATCTGTTTATAATCATCGCTAACAATACCAAAAGGAAGTTTAAGTCTCCATATTCATTTTGATTTTATTGCGAAAACACCTCAGCATTTATACATTTTTTTTTGCTAATGCTCTAATTGTTTTCTTATGTACTAATAATGTAATGTTTTGCTCTTTCTTATCCTCTAAACATTATACTTATTCTAAATTTACACGCTCTGTATTAATCTATCTTGTTATGTGGTTTTTCCTAAATATGGATATATTTTAAGTATTTTCCTTATCTGTCCTAAATTTATTTGTTGCTACCTAAAATGTGTTGGATATTTTTAACTCATATGTTTATTTATCCTACCTACTACATTGCATTCCTCATGCTAACGTTCAAACTCTGTTCCTTTTTGTGAACTATATCTGTGATACGCTGTGCGCCGAAAAGCCGATAAATAGAAGAAATAATTCCTAAGAAAAAGCGTTTTCTAATATTTTATTAGCTTACATTTATTTAAATAATTACAATATACTACATATATATTTATAAATTTCTTTCATTAATAGAAACACCTATCAAATACACCTTCGATTTGGTATTTAAAGCTCATATTGGTATATCGGAACAGTTTGAAATCATATTGTTAGTTAAACCATAAATCTGGAATATGGAGACCGGAAGGCATCGCAGAAATTCAACAACATTAGTTATCAATTTTAATATTAAGAAATATTTCATGTTTAATAAGTATAATATATTAGCATTAAAGTTTTATTTGAAAGTTATAAAATATGTATGAAAATCGCTTTTTTGACTACTTTATTAAACTTATTTATTTCTAGAAACACCAGAGCTTCATTTACATAAATGTCAAAAAGCCCTCTTGGTTTTGAACCCTCGTATGAACGAAGCTCGTCGCCATCAGGATGTGCTGATTGTTGCATTGCCTGCTGCGTTTCTGTTTGAGTTTATTATGTAACTGTAAAAACGCATCGAGTGTGAAGGCGTGCACATTGTGTTACCTTGCATCTCTGCTCATATTTGTGTGGACGAGTATGCACGTGCTGTGTTCGTGTTATTGCCTGGTAAGCCTTGTTAGCTGTTAGCTTCCTAACCAGAAGCTACATATGTATTTAAAATGCCTTGCATTTGGTTCATTAGGTTTTATCAATTATGTACTTAGTTACGAATCGCCGCTTACATTATAGAGTTTCATATGAGTCAATGTACGAGTAGGACTGCTTTATTTTTCGAATTATGCGTAACAATTTTAGGTAAAGGAATAAAAAATAGTTCATAGCAAGATCATAAGTTTGCTTTCTCAACTTAAAAACTTGTAACTAATTTCATTATGTTATTTACAAACACTCCAATTGAGGTAAGGCTTTTTTATGGGATAATAGAGAAGATTAGGTTGATGATAACAACTATGTTATTATAAAACAATTATAAATAAGCTCTTGCATTTAATATAAGTATATACTATATGTAGGCATATGAAATTGACTTGACCTCTGTTCAATATGTTTAAAAAATTTTCAAACTAAAAAGATTTAATAAATACTTGGTCTATTAGGTTTTAGGGTGCTGCTCATGCGCTGGTTTAGTATCTAGACATGTTTATTTGCTTTATTAATTAAGTTGAAAATATATAACATTGACTGAAAACAATATTTTATTTCATTTGAAAACCTTCGCTATAAATATAGGTTTGAAAAGTTTTTCTAAAATATGCATCATTGCTGTACATTTTCATAATTGTTTTTCAATTATGCTGCAGAATAGGAATCAATAGATATCTAAAGTACATTTTGGCGTGCCCTCACAAGCTTAAACAGAAATCTGCACACACACATGCGAATACATATGCAGACGTTAGTGTGTGTGCGTGTGTGGATGTTTGTATGTTGAGCAAACCCATGCGAACAAAATGTGCAAATGCGATTTTAATTAATGAATTTTCAGTCCAGTTGTAGATTTGGCTTTCGGTTGCATATACGTGTATGGCTGCTGCTGCTATTTTGGTCGGCGGTTGCCATTTCGTTAGTTTTGCACATTTGGCGCTTTTTGAAGCCTGTTTGTTTATTATTTAACATTAGCTAATAACCCACAAAACAAATCATTATGGGTCCATGCATTTGTATGCTCGACCATTATCGAAAAGTTTTCATGCTTGCCAAACAAACAATTTTTGTTTGTCAGTTTTCTGGAATTCAATATAGATTAAATGCACTTAGTATATAGTACTTGCATACATACATATAGTACAGACCATATTGCAATGTGTACCATACTATGAATTTGTGATATGAGCAGCGAATAGCAATAACCTAGGTACCAATACTGACAAGATTGAAATATTGTGCTGACAGTCTATATGTAGTAAGAAGTAGAAACAATGAAACTTTTCCTCAAGACAATATAGTACATTAAATAACATCATTTACATAAAAGAAAAATAGCTATACTTGTATGTAGTTATAGCCCTAGGCAATTTGAACTTAATTTATTTTTTTTTATTTCTCATTTTCCTAGTGTGACAAGAAGAATGCCTTTAAATTAAAGCCCTAGTCATAAAACATATTTTTTTTTATTAAATTTAAAAAGTTTTGATAACTTTTTTAAACATTAAATTTTAATATTATGATTTTTTTTTGTAATTTGCGATGCATTACTAATTTTGAATTTAATTATATTTTATTTTATTCACGAGCTATTTTAAATGTATTTCCAAAAATCGTTCATTCTTTGATTACAGAGTACAATAAAATCGGCGTTAACAGAGCTATTGCTATTGATTATAGTTGCCAAAATTATGCACATATATATGTGTTTATACTAATAAATAATTTGCAATCGAAAATATAAACTAATTGCACAAGCAAGGGCATAAACTCAATTATGGTGTAACTCTTAAATACTAGCACTTTGAAGGAAGAACTCAAGAAAGGTTGTTATAAGCTAGAACTCATTTGCATGAATTAAGTAATAGAATACGTACATGTAACGGAAAGCCTTAATGAATAACTTGAAACTTTAGTATGTATATAATTTGTAAATTATCTTGAAAATAAATGATGTCAGTAATTTATTCAAGCATAAAGAATATACATCTAATAGCACTTTAGCATAACACATGTGCACACGTAGTTGTTTTCATTGCTTGAGTTATTGTCAGAACTTTGCTTGGCATTTCATGCATATTATTAATATGCCCATATTTTCAGTTGGCTTCTACTTAATGTTCTAGCTTTTCATTTAGCTTTAATCAACCCTCAAATGTGTGCGTAAATATGAGACAAGAGATGCTTACAGTTTGCAGTTTTGTGGTAACAAATTCCTTGATTAATGAGATTAATAAAGGGGAAAATCTCCTCCGATTGATGTTTCAGTTTCAGTTATGCCTATGGATGTGCATGTGTGCGTATGATTTAATGTGTTTTTAATGCCGTTTGACAGTTTATATGGCTCAGTTAATTTGCTAAGCGTTTTGTAGTTTGTTTTTGAAAAGGCCTAATGAAGTGATTTGGACAGGCATAGGAAATATTATAAAATCATATTTGAGCGAGCAAGCGTTATGAAAATTAATTCGAGTAGATGATAATCAACTCAATATTTAAAGTGATTCTTATGCATTTAAATTTGATATCCTTCTAATGCGATCAGGTTAAAATAATATTAAACAATAAAAGCTCTAAGCTCGCTTATTTCCAAGGAAATTTCGTTTTACAAATTCAGTCAACATAAAACAAAATGATGCGCGAAGCATATAAATACATCGAACATGCCTGCTACGGTTCGATATTCCAACATTGCTTTTCTCTTTTTCTTTAAAAAAGGAAAATATACAAGTACAGCACACGACATTTATTATTCAATTATAATTCATTTGTTTGATTTAAGCAAGGAAATATACATTATTTTCACGACATTTATTATTCAATTACATTACATTTAAAAACTACCCTGAACATTCACTGTTTGTTGTCAAACATAGGCTACAAGGCCATGCGACTCCCAGACGTCAAGGTAGTTTGTTGTAATTCATTTCAGCAGCATAACAATTTGGTCATGCTATAATTAATTAATTTAAAAAATATCTCGCCCAAGTCGCCTAGACTGCTTAATAAACGAAGTGTTTATTATTATTATTATTTTTTTTTTATACCCTGTACCCGTAGGGTAAAAAGGGTATATTAGGTTAGTGCAAAGTATGTAACATACAGAAGGAAGCATCTCCGACCCCATAAAGTATATATATTCTTGATCAGCATGACGAGAGAAATCGATCTAGACATGTCCGTCCGTCTGTCCGTCTGTCCGTCCGTCTGTCCGTCCGTCTGTCCGTCTGGATGAACGCGAGGATCTCAGAAACTATAAAAGCTAGAATAACCAAAGTTGGCATCCAGATTCTCCTAGGTCCGAGTAAGGACGAGTTTATTTTATTTTTTGGAATTTTCCCCCCTTTCCCCCGCTACAGAATTTCGTCAATAGCGTCCACATTTCAAATGCTACATTAACCAAACTTTGCACACATAATTTATATATAATTGTCTACTGTTGTATAAAATTTTATTCAATTCGGTCAATTCTAAGAAAAGTTATTAGCGAAACAAATTCTCGCCAGTACAACCCCCTCAAACTGCAGCAACAAGTTCGCTCTTCTTCTTCCTCTTTTTGATGCTGCTATGGGCGCATATAACTCAGTGACGGAAGTTTACCTGGGTACAGGGTATTACACTGTCGGGCTTGCTCGACTGTAGCGTTCTCTCTTGTTTTGATTAATGCAGTTATTTTATTTTATTTGCTGAACTACATACAAGTAGATCATAATTATATTTTTAAAATTGAATAGTCATAGTAAATATAATCATTAGAATCATGTTGTAAATATAATTGGTGTACAGTAGTGGGTGAAAGTCGATGCTTATTAAATGAAATATTGCTTTAATTTTTGTGCGTGTTGGGAACTGGCTATACATTTCTTCATTATTACTGCGGAAAATAGTGTTTGATTGCAATATACAATATCGCATCAATATACAATATACAATATCAGCATTAATGCTGAAAAATTTAAACTGAAGCAGAGGCATTTTGTTTTCTTTAATGATAATTTTTCGTATTTGGGCGTTTATTTCGAGAGGCACCTCACATTCCGTATGCACATATCGTCTGTCATAGAGACACTATGTGAGATAGAGACACTAAAATGAGACGCAATGAGACCAGCAAAAAACTGACTATCAGGAACAAATTCATCTTATGTCCTGCATCGCCTCTTCTTGACGATATGGCTTTCAGGTATACGGCATCGCTGCACAATCCCATCTTGAGAAAATCCGAATGCTACAAGCCAAAACGCTTCCCTGCTAACTGTTGCCCCTGGTATATGAAAACCGCAAACATATAAAAGGACCTAAGAATGCAAAAAGTTGGTGACGTCACAGGCTGCTCAACAGATGGGGCATCTAGATTGTTATAAATTATCAAAAAAAAATTTTAAATAAGCTTACTTCTAGTTTAAGCTGTAATTGTATTGTTCTTTAAGTTCAATTTAAGTTATTATGAATAGTAACAGTATAATTAAAGTATAATTTAAAAAAAATATTTCAAAATCATTCGGAAAACTGTTAGTACTTTCTATATACTCGTATATATTCTCTGTACGAGTAGCTTTAAATAATGCTTCCTCCCACAAGTCAGTCAGCCATTGTTCGCATTGGACGCAAAAGCGCGTGTAATTGCAATATCGTGACTTGGCGCATTTATTGTATACATATGTACGCACTAGCATGTATGTATGTATGTATATGCTATCTATATGTATGTGGCACATTCAATTATATTAAATGTTATGCAATAATAGCTGAAACAGTTACAATAACAATGCGTTAACTAGACCATTATACTTTGAACGTAATTTATGAGGGCACTTGCAGCATTTTGCTTTGAAATATTTTCCCTCTTAGGACTTCCACGCTTTTATTTTCATTTTCATTTTTGTTTTTTCTGTATTTTGTTTTTTATTATTATTATTTATTTCTGTATTTATTGTTGCTGTTGCCATTTTGAACTTTGCGTGTCAGCAATAACACGAAATTATCTCTTAGCTTTGAGTAACAATATTTCTAAATTTGCCAAACGCTGAATTGCCGGCTGCCAGGAGAGATACATATACAGATACAGATGGAGATACAGAGACAAACACAATTGTTATTCAACTTAGCATGTGGGATGTGCGTGTGCGGCTGTTTTATCTGTCTGCAAATATATGTACATATGTATGTATTGTATATGTGCACAACAATAGTAACGTAGTGTCTGTATGCCGCGGAAACGCGTATGTATGTATTTAAATAACGATACTCTTGTGTACGACCTCGACACTCTTATCGCGCAGCCAAAAATCTCGGAAATACAATGTAACAGTTTGTCAAAAAGTTGGCATTGAAAGTGAAAAATGTTCGAAGAACACGCACACACTCCCACACACACAATGGTACTCAATAAATTATATGAATTTTAATGATTTTCAGCGAGAGAAAGCAGTGAATTTTATTTATTGTGCACTTGATTCGATACGATAGCACAACAGCCCTAGTTTTCAAGGCCCGACTGCAGGAAATTTTCAATAGCATACAAATGTGTAAAAGTAAAATTATTTAAATTATTAACGGGGCCATAACGGGGCCCACTTGTTTCGCTTGCAACTTTTGTCAATCGCTTTCGGTGCCCATATCGTACGAAGCATGAAGAAACTCTCGCAGCTCAGCTTCTTCATTCTGGGCTTTATTATGGTAGCTGAAGGATTTTTAAAAAGTAAGTTTTTTACATCTTAATATTTGGTATTGTGTCCTTGAAGATGTTCTTCCCTTAAGAAGGAAAAGGTTACGTGTACCAAGTAGTAAATGGTTGGTCGACTTCTGGGTTCGGATAGATTCTATGTGTTTAAGATTTGTAGTTTGCTTAGATTGTAGATATTGGTATTTACACGACAATAGAAGAAACTAACTAACTTACATAGGGCAACATAAATTAAAGGAATTTTATATAAATATTTAGTCTTTCTACAAAGTTAAGCAAGTTGGGGCCTGGAGTAGAAAAGTTTCCTAGCTTACCCACGATGTTGTTTTATACTACAATCAATTTTATTAAAATTCTTAAGGTTTCTTGAACTTTTGTTTCTTTACAAGTAAAGTTTTTACTTCTACCAAAACGGCTTCTTATAATTATTTCATTTACATATTTACAGCTTTGTGCTTCAATGATAAAAAAGGCAGTTTTTGCATGCGAAATGATACCTTTAAGTATAGATTAAGGACCAAAACATGTGAGCAGGTGAAGGCAAAAGCAGAGCCCTGCGGGTTCTTTGATAGAGCTGACAAATGCGAAACATTTTGCAAAAGTGTACTAAGCTGAAAACTGTAAAGGAGAAAACTCATGACGAAATATGTTCTGTGAAATCAGTAACTAATAAAAATTTTACTTAAGTGGAAAATTTCAGTCGCTATCCGCTATATTCGAAATAAATCTATTACAAGTGTTTCAAACCAATTGGTCACCCTTTAACTTTAGTCTATAGAGAACTTCATGCGGTACTACAATTTATTTCATTAATAGTATTGCAAGATGAAGTGGATGGTGGTGCTCTTTTGTGTTGTGCTGGTTGTGGATTGGGTTTTCTGCCGCAAGTCCTATAGTGCTGCTCTCAGGAATGGTAACAGTCTTAAAAATACAAGGCAAGAGCATGCTTGTAATAATATTCCATATTGTTTGTAGAAATCTGCACTAACCTGCCACGTGAAGGCGTATGTCGTAAAAGTAATACGTATGCTTTCCATATAAATACTCGAAGATGCGTACACATAGAGCCGAATCTTGGGCCGTGCGGTTTCTTTCGCAACCAGACTAGTTGCGAGTTGTTTTGTCAAAAGGCACATCTTAATAACGGCCCTTTGCATAATCACCAACCACGTACTGGTGGCCAGAGATTAAAATTAAATTAACGCATGGATACATTAATGGGTAGGAGAGAATCTTAAACAGATGAGATCTAGTATATATAGTAAAAGGCACTCTCATCGCCTGAAACAAAATTGTTCAATGGCAAAGATCTTGCAGCGATATATAAAATTTCAAATAAAATAAATATACTTATTTATAGATTATGTGTTTGTGTAAAATGATTATTTAACAAGAGCTCTTTATAATACGCAATGTCAGTGTAGAAATAGAAAAACACTTTTTTCAAGTGTTTGTCATTTCACATTTTGTGGACTTGATTTGTGGATACGATTGAAAATTGTTTGCGTCCAAAAAAGTATTTATTTAAGGCAAAATAACTATTAATTTGATGCCACATAAATATTAATAATAAATAAAAAACAAAGCAAATAAGTAACATTCGGAAAGAAACGGACGATTTCGATATGGCTTGCAATACGACATGTGAGCCATCTTCCATTTTAATGGCAAGGGAATTTTAATTTTTATGTAACCATAACAGTCAAGCTAATAATAAAAATGGAAGTGAAGTACGACTCTTAATGCATGTTGCAATTGAAATATATTTTGCTTTCAGATATTTGAAGGAATTTTACGGGCAAAGTCATGTTTCTTTTTTTTCTTGTATGTGCGGCTTTTATTCCAATCTGGTGTGATGTGACTACGATCACCGGTATTTAATTAATTTCGGTTTATTTAATATTTGTGCAATAACATTTTTATTACAGCGAAAATGTGTACGCCGAAGACAAATGGCATATGTCGCAAGGAAAATACATATGAATACCGGAAAAATAAGTGTGTGCGGGTAGAAATGAATACGGGACCTTGTGGCTTCTTCTTGTTCGAAGAGGCATGCAATTCTACGTGCCATAACTTTATATACCTTATTGAGGGCAAGCCTATTGTAATGTCTACAGTAAAGCCTATAAGAAAGCCTACAGTAAAACCTAGCAACATGGTTGTGTAGATAGAATCAATATTGGAGTAAAATTGTTTAGCTAATATCTTTTATGATTTAGTTTAAATTTCAAATAAAAGTTGATAATTATATTTCATTTTCAGCTGCTCTTCGCTCATATTTTTTTATTTTATGGGTTTTTGTATACCAAAAGATGTTTTTTTATTTATTTCCGAATGAAATAATGATAAACAGTAAAACGTGCCTGTCAACCAAATGAAAATGAGTAGAAAAAAGCCAGAATACGATGGTTGATTCCTTTCAACAATCGCCACGAAACTTCAAAGGTTTACCCACGGGACTATTTTGAATATTGCCACAAAATTTGATCAACATCGGTTGAGCGGTTTCTATATGAGTTTATACGGAACATGCATACTTACATATAATACTTCCATTTTTTCATATATACTATACTAAATACTATATATACTACAAGTATATATAGATTAAGTAGGAGTTAGTGTACACATATAAGGTATATAAGGTATAACATTTGGTGTCTAGTCTTTATAGCCGCTGAGATCTTGCTGTTCATACAGACAGACGGACGGACGTACAAACACACAGACATGGCTTAATCTAGTCAGCTGCCAACGCTTTTACCTTTTGCGTTTTGCACAAACCTAATATACACTCTTTGTGCACAGAGTATAAGACATCGGAATAAGGTAAAAACTTTGTGCCAAAAGATTGCAACTACGAGACTATTTAATTAAATTAAATTAAAATTTGGTAGTCACATCCAGTTAATGAATATGTGTCGTATATTAAGTTTCATTATGATAGATCAATTCGAAAGAAAGTTATAGCCATAAATATAATCTCTGTCCAAGCTCTGCCCGCAGCTGTTGTTGTTGTTGACTTAATTCTGTACTTCACACATAAGTTTCCACTTATGTATGTATGTATTGAATAATTGTTATTAATTAATTAATTAATTAAAAATTCAACATTTTTATTTATATTTATCTTATTTTTGAAGGGTGGGTGCACAGGGTATTTAAGAGTTGAGCCCGCTCGACTCTAGCATTCCTTTTTTGTTAATTATACTCTGTACATGAAATGTACATTTAACAAGAAGTTATAGCCATAAATATATTTGCTGCCCACGTGCTGCCCGCAGCTGGTGCTTTGGTTGACTGCAAACATGTTTACACAGACACGAATACAAGGTGCTTTCCAAAGTAAACGGGACTTTTTGAATCTAGCGGCCGCTGGTGCCGCTCTCTATATGTCGACTGGTGCGTTAGAGTCTGCTATCTTTATCGATTGTTCAGTGAGAATTTCATGACATTTCATCGATTGGAAGTGAAGTTATTGCGTTTTAAGTGTCAGTATGTTTGTGTTATCGGTGCGAAAAGGAGCTTCGAACAAAGAGCCAACATTAAATTTTGTTTTAAAATTGGTAAAACTTTTACCAAAACGTTTCAATTGATGGAACAAGTTTATGGCGATGATTGCCTATCCCGTAGCAGAGTGCACGAGTGGTTTCAAAGTGGTCGTGAGGACATAAATGACGATCAACATGTGGGCCAATCAAAATTCGTGATCACCGAAAATTCTATCCAAACTGTGCGTGAATTCATCAAAAATCAGCCGAAATCATCATTGAAATTGATGGAATTGGAATTGAACATCTCCAAAACATCGATTTATCACATTTTGGCCGAACATTTGGGCTTACGAAAGGTGTGTGCACGGTTTGTTCCGCAAAAATTTACTAACGATCAAAAATTGCTCAGAATACGTCATCACATTTTAACCATTACCCACTCACCGTACAACCCCCCCCAAATAGCGTCCACATTTCAAATGCTACCTAAACCAAACTTTGCACACATAATTTATATATATTTGTCTATTGTTGTTCAATTTTATTCAATTCGGTCAATTTTAAGAAAAGTTATTAGCAAAACAAATTCTCGCCAGTACAACCCCCCCAAACTGCAGCAACAAGTTCGCTCTTCTTCTTCCTCTTTTTGCTGCTGCTATGGGCGCATATAACTCAGTGACGCAAGTTTACCTGGGTACAGGGTATTACACTGTCGAGCTTGCTCGACTGTAGCGTTCTCTCTTGTTTTTATACTCTGTACATGAAATGTACAAGAGTATATTAGGTTTGCGCGAGCTGAAAAATGTAACAGGCAGAAGGAGGCGTGGCAGACTCCACAAAGTATATACTTGTATATTATTGATCAGGATGACGAGACGAGTCGATATAGCCATGTCCGTCTGTCTGTCTGTCCGTCTGTCCGTCTGACCGTCTGTCCGTCTGTCTGTATGAGTGCAAGGATCTCAGTAAGTACAAGAGCTAGGATAACCAAAATTGGTATCAAGGTTCCTATAAGCCCTAGGCAGAACGAGTTTGTTTATTTTTTCTGATACACCCCCCCACTCCCCCACAATTCGTGTTTTTTCTTATAACTTCCGTAATTCTCGGAATTTTGAAATCAATTTTGGTAGGTACATCCAGTTAGTACTAATGTGTCCGTGTGCCAAATTTCATCATGATAGGTCAATTCTGAAGAAAGTTATAGCCATAAGTAAAATCGCTGCTCATGCGCTGCCTCTGTCGGCAGCGCTGCCCGCAGCTGTTGTTGTTGTTGCTGCTTTTGTTCAACTTTGTGCTGCATACATACACGCATATAAACACGCATAGTTACGTGATGTAAATGTATGCTGTTTAAACTGAACATAAACATGTATTCTAATTTAATTTAATTAATTATTTTAATTAATTAATTCATTCATTTTTTTTAATAATTAAATTTAAAAAAAATTTTTTTTTTTTAATTTTTCCTTTTTGTGGAGAGTACTGTCGGGCTTGCTCGACAGTAGCGTTCTATCTTGTTATTTCTATATTTATTACATATAAACATATGTACAGAGTATTTCAAAATCGGGACACCCGAACTTTTGAATCGCAATGAATTTACATATTTTGAAATTAATAATTTTTAAATATTTGTATAACGCATGTTAGATTCAATTGAGGCATAACAATGCGTTTTAGTCCAAGACTAAACAATTAGAAGCATGACAACATGGCAAGATTTATAACACAACTTACTCGTTTGGCTTAAGTACAGAAATGTATTGGATATATCGCCTGTTCCTTCTACTGTTGTCTGCTGTGTGCATGCAATGCGTAGACAAAAACTTGGCAGTGTCCAAAGGTAAGTATCTTAATATCATTTATTTGATATTCCATTGATAGCTGAATGTTCCTTCCGGAGGCGCTTGTCGACCCAGAAACGCACCATATTTATGTAATGTTGCCGGCACTTGGACTTATATTAAACAGCTGGGAAAGTGCATTCCAGTACAAATAAAACAGGCACCATGCGGATTTTTTAATAGTGAACAATTTTGTCTGAGATCTTGTAAAAATGCCAAAGGAGTTACACCGCAGAAGATAAAGGTATGTATAAACAAACAAACAAAAAAAACATTTTAACAGTTTGATAAATCAACTTTTTATTTTTATAAAATTCTCACCTTCCATGGTTGCTAAGTATTTGGACCTCAATTATGTTACAATTCCTGTAGCATTACTTACACCAACTTTGTCAAAACGAAATTTGAATTAAATATCTTAATTGCCAAACATGTAATAAGTAGAATCTCTTCTACTTATAGGCTCAGCTAAGAAAATAACATATTATTTTATGTTAATTGGACGTGTAATAAGTAGAATCTTTTCTACTTATAGGCTTAGCTTAGAAAATAACATATTATTTGATGTTTGAAATGCATAGGAGGAGCGTTTTTAAAGGGAAACCTCTTAAAGATTGCAGCTTGGTGGATGACTTTATAATCCTTGGCGGATGAGGGATGAACATCTGTAATGTCGATTAGTAGAAAGTTCTCATCGAACGGAGAACATTACGCATTGTTATATTAGAAAATAATTATAGCTACATTTTGAAAAATAAATAAATGAGCTATTATGTGTATATATGTATATAGTATAGTATGTACTGATTAAATGATTGGTAATCAACAAACAGTCCTAAAGGAAAAATGTTCGAAACTGAAATTATACAACTTTCCTTTCATAGTGTAAGCATTAGCAGCTCTAAAAATAATTTTGAATAATTGGAACAGCAAAAGGGGAAAAAGGGCTGTTAAAAACATTCACAAAAAAAATATCATGAATATGATAAACATAATTTATTTCGTTAATGTGTGTGATCGGGAGGTCAATATAGACCTGTTACTCTGTCTGTCCGAACCATATCAGCTAGGTAAATAACGCCTGACATGTAAACTTATCTTATCCATACACAGTGCTAGTTTTGTGGATGTTTGTTGCTGAATTAATTGTAGTATATGTAAAATTTTTGATTTGTTAAAAATACCAGTGGGCCAAATTGGATGGATCACTTCTTTAAAACATGGTTAATTCAATGTCAGATCGCATATTAAGAGTAATTAATAGTAATGGAGGACATATATAGAAAATTAATGCTAAAAACACAAGTATGAAACAAAGAATCAATTTTACCAGGTCAATTATTTCGTTGAAAAAAACGTTCATTAACTTTAAAAAAATTAATTTTTTGTCATTCTAAAAAGTGTTAAGACAATTTATTATCATTTAAAAATATCGAAGATTTTCGTTTAAATAACGAAAAAAATGTTGATATTTCGTAGACCTTATACAATATAGTTACTTTGGTAAAACAAAGTTGAAGTTGAACTTCTTCCATTGATTTTGGTGACTTTCCCATTACTTTTCATAGTGGCTTTTTGTTAGTGCATGCTTTCTCACGACCTCCTGAACTATACATACTATACTACAAGTATAACCACGTTGTTTTGTTTACTCCATTTGGTACTCTCACATCATTTATGAGTTGGCCTTTTTTCACCAGTGCATTTGTTTTATTTGCATTGGGTTTTGCGCAAGCCTTGCGTCCTTTTATACCCTGTAACCAAAGGGTGAAAGGGTATACTAGTTTTGCGGGAATGTATGTAACACACAGACCCCACAGAGTAAATAAATTCTTGAACAGAGTGACAGGACGAGCCGATATAGCTATGATCGCCTGTATGAACGCAAGGATCTCATAAAGTATAACAGCTAGTATAACCAAACTTGGCATCCAGAATCTCCTAAGTCCGAGAAAGGACGAGTTAGTGATTTTCCATGACTCCCGTTGTTCTTTAAATTTGGAACTCAAATTTGGTAGTTACATCCCGTTAGTGATTATGTGTCCGTATGCCATTCATTATGATAGGCCAATTATGAAGAAAGTTATAGCCCTAACCAAAGGTCTTCCCGCAGCTATTGTTGATGCTTCGACTTATTCCTGTACTGTATACATACGCGCATATAAACACGCATAGGCACGACGATGTAAATGTATGCTGTTGAAACTGTACATAAACATGTGTTCACTTTTATATGTATGTATGTATTGAATATTTTATATTCAAATTAATTAATTAATATATTTTTTTTAAATATATGCATATATATTAATTAATTTTCCTTTTTTGTGGAGAGAACAGGGTATTTTATTTTTGGACTTACTCGACTGTAGCGTTCCCTCTTGTTTTTTTTTCTTTTTTTCTTTTTTCTGGGAGGTACAGAGTATTTAAGAGTTGAGCTCGCTCGACTTTAGCATTCCTTTCTTGTTTTTTATTACATTTTATTTACTTAGCCTTTATTTGTCTTTTGCCGACGTCGACTACCCCATCGTACTAAGTGTCTAATTTTTGTACTTTTTCTGGACGAAAGAGTGTGATAATATTTGATGTTGTTGGTCTTGTTATTGTACGAGTAGTTGCTTTTTTTTTTTGTTTTGGCTGCTCCTGCTTTTGTTCTCGACTTTCGCCTAGCGCAGCACAAATTTCTCCAACATTTCTGTCTACTTTCTGTATGCTTTGTGCTCGCCTATTTGCTTTGGCATTTTGTTTGTTAGTTTTGTATGAAAACTTTTGCAGTCTCCATCACATTTTCCCCCAAGCCGACTCGGCCACATATGCCACTATGGTACTGCAGTCTTTGGTTAGCTTTTTTTTTTTGTTAATTCTCTTTGTGTAAGTTCGTCAAGCTTGTAAACACAAATTATGACAATTAAGTTGAATGTTGGTTTGTTTGAGTTGTTAGCTGTCCTCGACATTAAAGAAGTCTGCAATTTTCGTATGGGTTGAACTTGTATTCGTTTAAATTCCTTTAATAGCGTTTTGATGCAATACACATACGCACTGTTGGGCAGCTGAATTTAAATGTGATTTCGAAGGAGCATCAGTTTCCTTTTCAGAAACAGGGATAGCCTTATTGCTAATGCTCATACATTTATACTACGACTATATGTCAAAAGTTTAAGCTGCCAATTGCAGCTGCCAGTTGGTAAAAGTTGAGAAAGCAGCTTCTATTTTAAGTGTTAAAGGTGCAGCAACCACAATTGTTCATTAGATTAGCAAGTTCACAAAGTTTGAAAAAGCTTAAATGCCACTTTCACTCCTGCTGCTGCCAACACTTGACTTTGAATGCTACGAGTAGTATTTTATGAATTCTCTTATCAATGCAAACGGCAAAGGCGTAAAGAAATAAAAAAACAGAAAAGATGTAGGAGTACGTGCAGAAAGTGGCAAGTTGTGAAGATGTGGCAAGGCAGCGAGCAATGTGTGGTAACTTTTGCATCAATTTGTCACTGAAGTTTGAAGATAAGAAAGTTTGGCTTGCGGCCATTGATGGCACTGTTTAGCAGTAGGGAAACATTTGCTAAAGGTTTAAGGTTGAAGCGAGGAAAGTTCAAATATTTAAAAATTTAAATTCAAATAATATTTAACAAAAAGCATTAAAAGTTACTGGTTCTTATTTATGAGACCTCTTTGGTCCACCTATAATATATTCACATATTGTTGTTTTCTTTGCTAAGTGATTAATGCATCAACGCAAATAGGAATGATGCACGCAGTCAGATGTCTACTAACAAGTCTTCTGTTCCTTGGGTCTATCTAGACTTCTCTTCATCTACTGTACACTAATAGCTTAGTGCTGGCATATAGTCCCAGATTTGTGCTACGACTACTCCACTTACACAGCAGACACTCATAAACTGAAACACTTTCAAGTCTTTTTGGTCTGCACACATCTCACTGGCTGATTAGTCCACCAACTACTTCAGATGTCTTGCAAATACAAAGACAAACATTGAAGTTCTGTGGGATTTATTTACACTAAGTGAAAAAAATAGAGAATTCTGTGGGTAAGTTATAAATTCAGAAAGTTTTTCGATTGTGAAATGATAGACAAACGGCATTAACTAAAAATATTAGATAATATGATTATACTAAGTACTTACAATTTCTATTTACAATATTACTACTAATATTTCCTTGGTAAATAACTATTCTTATATCCCAATTAGTTCTCAAATACTATAATAACCTTTCTGGAAAATTGAAAATATCGGGTGTCTTCAACAAAAGTGATGTAGAAACAAGCAACTGGAAGAAATAATTTTATTCATTTTATCAGAGGTTTTATTCTTCGTACGTTTTTTTTTTTGAGCTTTTATTCATAGAAGTTTATTAGCAGCTATTGAATTAGGAGCTTCATGACCTTCAGAAGGAATTACGGCATTTAATCCATTCAAAATATCATTATTAAATACAGAAATTTTATTGGCTTCAGCAATTTAGTTGGCAATTAAATGTTTTTTATCGAAGCCAGTTGAGACACAATTTTTCTTGTATTTGAATAGCTGGAAATGGTGATATGTAATCAAATATGTTTTATTGATATTCAATTTGGTATTTTGCGGGGATATGCAAAACCGCGTAAAACTTGAAAAAGAACAAAACAAAAAGGTTACTGTTTCCATTCCATATGTTACAATATATATAAAATCTCAAAATAAAAAGCACAACAATTCACAGAAGCTTTGCAATGTAAGTGTGGCTGGTTTTTAGGTTATTCGAAAGCCGTTAATTGTAGCAGCAATATTTCACACAAAAGACGATGCTTATTACTTATATTATAAATTGAATTTGTAACATCGTTTGAAAATATTCTGTGATTACATAAAATGCGAGGTAAATTATTTTATGTATGTGGATGTGTATGTGGATAATTAATCTTAAGTCTTTTCTGTTAATGTTTCTAACTGAAGATAGAAGACTGTTTTTATTGCAAAAATACTTTTTATATGTATTAAACTTTTAAAATAATAAAAAACAAATTTCTAAAATTTTCTTTATTTAGTTTAACATTTTTAATCTATTAAAAAAACAATAGCGGTATAAAACATACGCACAACATGTTGTGCCGATCTTTTAATTATGAGGTAAAAAATATAAAACAAATCTCTAATCATAGTATGTTTCAAAATTTACTGCTTTTGGTCGGAATTTCTCTGTGTGTATTTGGGTGCGAGGGCACGAGCGTATGCCTGTGTGGGCCTATCGCAGCAAACTTGTTAAATGGCGCGAAATTCTTTTCAATTTCAATTTCGAACGATAGGCTTTGACGTTTGCTTCGAACAGACGCGCTAGCAGCAAGGAAGGTGGCGGGGCGGGTAACATGACTAGAACGGCAAATGGCAGTATTCTGCCGGCCTCGTTGCTGTTGCTGTCCAAATATTTGCATTTGAACCCAATTGGTAACGTTTTGTGTTTATTGCCTTTCTGTAGCTGGCAAAATTGAACGATTCTTTTTTCTCCGCTTTTTGGAAAGTGCTTACTTCAGTGTTGTGTGGCTGAAAAACGAAATTTGAAAAATAATTGTGAGCGGCGGCATGTTGACAACTGCTGTGTGTACGCGTGCTGTCCAGCGACCAGTAACAAGGATCAGGTGTGTGTCCTCGTGTATACATTTCCGCCCTCCCTCCTGTACGCTGCTCTGGCAAACGGACCGCAATGCAAATGGCTATATTCCAGCAACTACAAATCGCTTTGAGCCCGCATTTCAAACTAAACCGTGAGTATGGACATGAGCGAGTACTGCTACGGAATGTAAGCGAAAATGTACATTTTATAGATTTTTATGTTCAGTGAAAATTTGAAAGATTGAAACCTGAATAAAATATTATTAAATATGTGAATTTTGCTATATAGTATACGAAGAAGAACTGTTTAGATGTTAAGATGTTATGTATACGTTTTTTGGAAAGACCGAGTTTTTCACATTCCTAAGCTTCGGTTTCCAATTCTGAAGATACATATAATTAAGCATAATGTCTGTGCAAATTATTGGTCTGTCTACTCATGCTTTAAACACGTAAGTATAACAAATACACTGGAGCCAACCTTTGGCCAACCAAGTGGTTCAACTGAAACTAGATCTGACCCTCCTTAAATACATTTGGCGCTTAGACATTTTTTTTCTAAAATTCCTTTAAAGTCTTATAATACGGGATTTGTTACAAGCCTGTACAGTTCCATAATAATGATTTTTCCGTTGAAAGAAAATTTAATAATTGGTCTCAGATTAACTCTATGTTCGGATATACAACAAAATTTCTTCTGGTTTCAACTTTTTCGTAATGAATTCGCTTCCTAATTACTTAAAAGGAATGAGAAGATACAAATGGCTGGGTGCTGAGTCTATGCTTCAAGCTTTTTTCGAAATGTTCTTCGCTTTGAATCCAGCATTGTTTTTTTATCTCGTTAAAACATAACTTATCTTGGTTTCGATATTTAATATTTATGACTTTTACCTTTTCGCCAAATTTGTCTCACTGTGTGAGACTGATGTGTGTGTTTAAACAGCTGACATTTTCGGGCCAAGCCTATGCCAAGCTGCATATTGCGCATTCGCCACGTATCAAACAAGCGAGCAGTCCAGAGAAAATGCTCAACAATCCGTGCATTTTAGCATACAAAATATGGCCAGATAAATATATGGCTCTGGTCATAAATTACACGCGTTGGCCTAATGTTTTTGCCCTCGTATTAATCAATGTGGCTGCAACTTTCTCCCTCTCTCTCTTTCTCTCTGTATGTTTATTGTTTGTTTTGTGTCCCCATAGCGCTGCTGTTCATTTTTTATGTCGCTCCACATTTGTTTTAATTTATTTTCAGTGCACAGCAATTATTTGCTTTTTGCAATTGTATATATTTTTTTAGCTACTGGATTTTCTGGTTTAGGTATTTTTTTTGTCTTTGTGTGGAAATGTTGTTGTGTCTTGCCTGACTACAAATAAACATAAATCAAATTGTATTGTTGATATTTAGTGGCAGGCCAAGCAGGCGGCAGGATTTTGGCAGCGCCGTCGATTTGCATTTGAGATTTGTTTATAAATCCGCAAACATGAAGCTTTAAATAATAGTTTTGGGAAATATATAGATGCATCTATGTATTTAGGACTACATATATATTGCTTTTTAATTGTTGGTCCGGTGCGCAGCTTTTGGTTATATTCAGACCTTTTTTATATTATTTATTTATATACAGATTTATTGGAATGCTGTTTTTTGCGTGTTGCCATATGGCTGAGCCTAGACGCCTAATTGAATGGCAAAAACATTGTCTAGTGTTGGCACTTTTATTGTTGTTATTGGTGTGAATGTGACCTCTTTCGAATTTTTATTTATGGTATGGCAAAGAGTGTTATTTATTTTAGGCAATTAAATGAATTTGCAGCTAATGGCGCTTTCTAATGAATGCATTAATAAAAATTCCATATTGTTTAAATGGTTTATTTATGCAAATGTGATTATGTCTATTATAGATATTTCCTTCTTTTAGATACAAAAAGCATACACTCATAAACATATATTCCTTTCAATACATTATCGCTGTTTAAATATAAAGATGCCAAGTGCTTTAAGTATATATAAATATATAGATGTTACATAATTGTACCCAAGCACTAATGTCAAGTGCTTTAACACCTCTCTAAGAACCAGCTAATTAAGTGATGTTATCTTTTTCACTCCCCTTTAAATAATAAATAATAATAATTGCAGCAATATTGAAGAAATTGCATTTTAATAGATAAGCAAATTTCTTTTTCTTTACGCACAAATTTATTGTATCAGAAATTTTGTAAGTTGTTGACTATTCATTTCATTTATTCACAAAAATTGGTTTATAAATTGGTGTGTGTCAATAATTAGTTAATAATAAAGAGTACAGGTTATAAAACCTTATTAACTTAATAAAATATAAAGTGTGTTTTTACACTTTATGAGTGAACTGTCAGTTTCTAATATGTCTAGTTTCTAAACTCGTCAATGGTTTTTTATATTAATTGTAAAACCGCCAAATGTTCGCACAGTTAAGACTCGGCGCTGTTTTCAATAGAAGAGGGAAAAGGAGGTTTTTTGAGAGAGTAGGGAAATATCATTATAATCTGACAACAAAACCGAAATTCGGGAGCTTAGTGTACTATAGTCTACTCATGCCGATGGCTGTTGCTTTTGCCATTTTATGGACTGCCGTTAATTGTTATTGTATTTAGTTGTTTGGTTTTTTTTTTGTCTATTAATGTTTTTGACCATATTTGGCTGAATATCTGCGCTGCTGTAATCAGGGAAATTTTCTACTTTTTTATTTAATTAAACCCATAATTCAAGCTTATGAGTATTTAATGCAAGATAATCATCTAATATTTTAGTGTTTAATCAAACGTTTCCGCTCAGTATTTCCCTATTAGAAAAAAATTGGGATCTATCGATTTTGTAAAGATATGTTTACCATGTTGTTAACTTGAATTGAAGGCGAATGAATTTGCATCAAACTTAACCATTGATATAAATAATACCTTAAAATGTGGAAAGAACTGACAGAAGCAAATTTATGCTGAATGCACAGATGTAGATTCTTTATGTGATATCAGTGGATAGCACTTACGAGAACAAATGTAGTGTGAAATTTCTATCACAAATTACTAAAATAATATTTTATTCATTTAGCATTTAAAATTGCATTTCATCTTACTCATGCATTTAATGTTTTCATAACAGAAGACACGAATTACTGTGCAGTTATCTGTATATCAGTGAAGCTGCAAAAACTTGAGGAATTATTCGTTAAAGGGCAGTAAATCAAGAGCAGATAATTGTTCAACATACCCAACCACCCAACCATATGAAGGGGCAGCATAGTCAAAATAATTGTTCACTATAAACCACAAATTATAATGATTTTTATGGCATTTCCTTTGTCATGCAGTCCTAGGCAGTAAATTTGCTTGCACCTCATGAGAAGCACGTACAAACTTTACTTTATTTATGTCGAATTTCAAACGCTTTCATTGCGGAGCAAAAAACATGCCAAGGAGTGGCCTGTTCTTGGCTTTTGGCTGTTGGCAGTTGGCTGCTGGCTATGCGTGCGGATGAGCACAATTTGGCGTCATAAATTTGAGTTATTGTATGCCTTTGCATTTGACAACGACTTAAAAGCACTTGCAGCGATTTTGGGTAGGTTTGCCACTTGGCCAGCCACAAACATGTCCTTGAGACATACATATACAAGTACATGTATATAAAATGCCGCTTTTGTGTGCTGCCACGCCCACACTCGCCATTGCTGCCGCTAGCCACTGACTGAGCCGACATTTTTAGTGGACATTTATTTTCTGTTTCATGCGCATTGAAATTTGCGCCCAAGGCGCTTTTCTGACACTATACCCACATAAAGTCGGTGGATTGGACGGAATTATGAGAGCTGGCGTGTGACACACAAAAGGCCTCATGCCTTCTTGTCTCTATAAAATATACTCGTACTTGTATTCCACATGCCTCATGGTCACTGTAAAAGCGGCTTTAAGTTGTACAAATTAAAGCAAGGCACTGCCCCACTATTAAGTATTTCTTTTGGCTAACTATAGTATTCAATTACTCGATAAGAGCAGCATTGACACACAGACACACATTCCTAAAGGCACAAAGCTCGATGGGCAAGTATTGTGTGCGATTGAGGATTGACTGAATGCGGATATTACATTGTCTGAGAGTTTTATATTTAATAAAATAATACTATTATGGCTGTACATAACAATTGTTTTGGCCAGCAAAAATAATACAGTAATCGCAATTTGTATGTAATAAATAAATTGTTTATTTAAAAGGGCGAATGATTGTAATGTTTATCAAAATTTTTATATGCAAAGCAAGCCTGACAGTAAAATAGCATTTACTCTCCACAAAAAAAGAAATTTAAAAAAAAAATTAAAAAAAAAAAAAAAATTAAATTAAAATATATTTAATACATACATTCAAAAGTGAAGACATGTTTATGTACAGTTTCAACAGCATACATTTACATCGTGCTTATATGCGTTTATGTTTGCTGTACAGGAATAAGTCAAAGCAGGAACAACAACAACAAAAAAACATCAATCTTGAACTGCCTAGGGCTTAGGGGAACCTGAATGCCAAGTTTGGTTATCCTAGCTATTGTGCTTACTGAGATCGTTGTGCTCATACAGACAGACAGACGGTCGGACGGACGGACAGACGGACATCGACTCGAGTTGTTATCCTGATCAATAATATATATACTTTGTGAGGTCTGCCACGTCTCCTTGTGTTACATACATTTGCACAAAACTAATATAGCCTTTTAGCTTTTGGGTGCAGACTATAACAAGTATGTATTTGTATAATAAATATGACCTTGAAATCAAGCGAGAGTTTTTTACGTTGGCAACACTGTCACTTTGCCACATTTCCACTTAATTTGCTTTCTTGTTTCCAGAAGTGGGTTTATTTTTGTGAACATCTAATAGTGATTTTCTCAATACTTACAATGTCCAAAATGATTCAACAAAAATGTTATGTTGAAAGTTTGTGTAAGCAGTGGGATTTCTGAAGCCCTCAAAATGTTTGGAAGACTTTTGGCTATGTGAAAAACACATGTTTGTGAATGTTATATATTGTTGATGGAGGGTAAAGAAAGCGTTAAAGACGAATTAAAAAAGTTTTAAAAAGTTTTAAAAAGTTTTAAAAAAGTTTAAGTTACTATGAAATATAATAAATTTAACTATTTGCTATTTGTATTAAAATTAAATATGGTTCAAGATTAAATTAGGCATGACACATTTTAATGATAAGGATTTACTCTTCGTTTTGAATATTATTCATATTAAAATCATAAACTGAATTGTTTTTAGTAAAATTTGCGTTGTTTTTAAAATTTAATTTGAATATAAAATGGTATAATATTAGATTGAATATGAAAATATGAATATTCTTCTCTACTATGATTTTTTTGAGTGTAGAGACTTCATATTTATTGCTTATTGTCCTATAAAACAAACATGTCTTTTAGTACACTTGCTACGTGTGGAGCTACAATTGATGCACAAAATTCTTCCCAACAAAGTTGATCCACCGTTTTTCGTGACCACTTCACTAGAAATAAGATATAAGTTGTTTTAAAACTACCGTGTTCGCCTGATTAAGAATTATTAAAGTAAAAGGATCAGTTCGATCACTTTACACAACTGAGCAGATTCAAGCAATATCGAAGAAGCTACTGCAGGCTATTCCAGAAAAGTAAAGCTATAACGGAATTCCCTGGTAATTTGTGTGCACCGCGTATTCTTCTTTCGCCGGCTTTTCAATTGCCGGCAGTGTATATCTGTTTTTGAAACGCTCGATTTGTACAATTTAGTTGTCGCTTGCAGCCCTGGGCTGCAGAGTCCGCTGGAGCGCTGCAAGTAGCCATGTAAACAATAAACAATTGACCGCATGACATGACAAGAGACGCGCATTGAACAACAAAACTGTAAAACCGCCCGTAGGGCAGCAATAAAACTATTAAACGTGCTCACATAAACACACACGTACACACACACACAAAAATGTTTCGCTAAAATGGCCGTCCAATGTTGCCATGCCTTTGTGTTTGCTGTCGCAGAGGAAAATGTCCATTCAACGGCATGTACAAGAATTTTATTTGTAGTCTCACTTTTTTCAGATCGCACATGTCTGCACAAATGTTGCATAGCAATTGCTTTGTGTTCAATTTTTGGCATAACGACAAACAAACATACATACATACTACATAATACATATTGTATATGTACTTGTATGTATGTAGAGCATCTGTACAAATGAAACGAATGGACCAACCAAATGAACAAGGGCGCACAAATTTTGCAGCTGTCAGTGGCAGGCGACACGGCTCGGCGGGAGGCAAAGCAAATTTTTATTTTTGCCAACAAAACGAAATACATATATAAATGATTTCAAACAATTTTCTTTCATTTCTTTCTTGTCAGTGCAAACTCTGGCAGCCAAATGCTAAAACGGTTGCTGGTGAGTTTCACTGTGTGCTAAATCGGTTATATACTATAAATCGAAAATTTCTGGCCACAAAAAGCTAGTTAGACAGATGAAGATTTCAGTGGTAAAAGAAAACCTCAATGTAAGTGGCAAACAATATGTTCTGTTAATACCTTCTAACAATAACTTAGTACTTTCATGCATTGAAGTAATGTTTGCTTCTTCTAATAAAAAATGCTACTATGCTCGCGTTTAAAATTATACTAAATTTGTATTATAAAAATATACTTTACGGCGTATGTAAAATACAAACGAAACATTTCATTTAATTCTTAGAATTTACTATTGGTGAACTTTTCTTTATATACATGCCTGCAAATATGTTGCGTGCGCTAAGCATTTACTTCTCTGTTTTATGCTTGTAAAATTATTCCAGATTGTGAGCACTTGAGTAGAATAGATATAATAATCAACATTTTGACGGAATTTCGCGGATTTGAGAGGGAAGCCAGGTACTGAGAAATTTATTTATTTACTGAGAAAAATCCGTTATGCTTTATGCATTAAAAAAGCATGAAAATGCTGAAAGCTCTTGCAAAATGATTTATGAAAATATTTTTTAATTTCTTTCTACGATTTATATTCAATTCTATTTTCTGTTTTCTTTATATAAATACTTGCATATATCCTGCGTGCTCTAAGTATTTACTTCTATGCTTAATGCCTGTAAGAAATGACCAGATTTTGAGTAGAATAGATATGATCATCGTCATCTGTCGACATTTCGCGGATTTGAGAGAGGAGCCAGGTACGTTTTTACTATTTATTTACTAAGAAAAATCCGTTATGCGTTATGAATTAAAAACTTATGGCAATGCTAAAAGCTCTAGCAAAATTTTGTATGAAAAAAATGTTTGAATTTCTTTCTACGATTTCTATTGAGACAAGAGCTTGTTAGTGACAGCTTTGGTTAGAGAAAGGCATATTAAATTGAATGGTTAGTGTTGGCATAAACATATATATATATATATATATATATATATATATATATATATATATATATATATATATATATACTTGTATATATACATATATCTTAACTATTAAGCATAAGTTAGATCTTAAACTGTTAGAGAGGCACAGAATCAAAAGCTCTTTTCATTAAAAGTAGGTCAAAGGGAGCTGCAATATTCATGTATTTCTCTGTAATCAGGGACTAAATATGTACTTGACATCAAATCTCGACACAGCAATTTAGTGCACTCACCTATAAGCTTTACCATAACACGCATAAACGCACACCCTTACAACCGCACATGCAAGCACACTCGCACACACACACACAAACTGAGTTACTTATCGAGCTCAGAGTGCGTTTATTGTTGTGGTGCTTGGTTGGTGTTTGTGTTCAGCTTTATGTTTCGTGTCTGGGTCACATTTAATTGAGCGCCATGTTCAACAGGCCGTTGTACATGCGTATTAAATGTAATTAACTCATTATAAATGATAACGTGGCCAAAAGGAGTCGCCCGCTATACGCCATATACAAGTACATACATGCGCGTTGTCTTAAGCCGCGGCAATGTCGCTGACTCTGCCATTTGTAGGTTGTTTTGTCGACGACAGAGTTGTCGTCACAGCTAATTTAGTTGGCCAGGCAAGCGTATTATGTTTCCTCAGCATTCACACACACACACATACGTAAATAAGTTGGTTGTGGCTCAGGCACACGTTGGTCACGCAAAATGTGAAATTATGAGCGCAAAAGGACAATGCGCCGCCATGGCTATTATTTAGACACACATACATACACACCGAGGTGTCCTGCCATAAAAACGCTTTTATGTGCTCAAGTATGTGTTGATATTTGACTTTTTTGTGTCCGTATCCTCCAGTCATTCTGCATTTATTTTTATTTTTTTATAGTTTGTCTCTCGCCTTATTTTCACGATATTTTCCTTACTGCCTGGCCGTTTATTACCTGCGGCTCCTCTTAATTATGTAGCACGTTGAAGTGTTTGGCCACGCACCTTAGGTGTTCATTTTAGCGGAAAAACGCATTTGTATTACGCTATTTTTCCCACCTCCTCCCTTTTCCCAGTTCTTCCTTGTGCCCACCTGCTGTGCCCGTATTTATGTGTGTAATGTGCTTGTATGCGGATTTAATTTATATAAAGTGGCAATGTAGATTAGTGTAATTGCTTGAGTGTGCTGGTTGTTACTGCGACACCATGTGAGTAATATAAGTTGGGGCAGAACTTTTTCAATTTTCTCGCGTCGCAAGATAGACCTAATATGGTCGCAGATGAGGGGGGTTTCCTTAATTCTGATGTTATCTATTTATAGTAATATGTAATTGAATTACAAACTTTGAAGGGGTAAGCCTAAAGTTTCATGTTTTCCTTGAGGATGCCAATCCATTTTTACTCAACCAACTCTTTATATCCAGTTTTCGAAGGGTAAAAGCGTATACGAGACAGCAGAAATGTCAAAATGTGTAGCAGGCAGACCTTTATTTAATAGGTATATTTGTATGAATAATCTGCATGAAAAGACAAATTGATATAGGCATGTTCGCCTGACCGTCTTACTGTCCGTACGGATACCGATGTCTTTTGAACTAGGGGACACTAAGCTAGAAACTATATATAGCATAAATATTCTATAATCTCTACCATACAACCGATTAGCGTAGAAAGAAGTCTTAGAAGAAAACCTTTTTTGTTAAACAGAAAACAGAAAATTGTATAAATTTGTGTATCGTGATATCCTGAAATTTCAAGAAAATATGTTCCTTATATTTAAGAGTATATGATATACAGAAACGTTGATTGGCTGTGGCAGCGAAAATGCTGGGTACAGAGTATTTAATAATTGGGCATATTTTAGCGATATACGCATTTAAATATGAGCCCATCATATTCAATTCGTTCATTTAGGAATTTCGTCGTAATAAAAAAATTAATAACTTAATATAAAGGTAAGTGCATGTGTTAAGGCATTAACCGGTCGCAGTTTAACCCTACGTATCATTGAATGCCAATGAACAACTTTTAACATAGTATTTTTTGTCACATATAGTAGGTGTCTTCCTGAACAATAATAATGTTGTTAAACCACTGTTTTTACAATCTTATAATCAAACAAGTAAAAAAGCTAAAGTCGGGTGTCCCGACTTTGGAATACTCTGTACATATGTTTACAATAATTATAGAAATTAAAACAAGAAAGGAATGCTAAAATCGAGCACGCTCAACTCTTAAATACTCTGTACCACGCCACAAAAAAATTTAAATCAATTAATTAATTAATGTAATTAAATTAATTTAATTAATTAACTAAATTAAATATAAAATATTCCATACATGCATACATACATTTACATTTACATCAGAATCGTGTCTCTGCGTGTTGGCGAAAGGTACATACTTGTATGCGTGTATGTGTGTATTGGCTTGGTTATATGGCTATAACTTTCTTTCTAATTACCCGATCATAATGAATCTTGGTATAAGATATAATCACTAACTGGATGTGTCTACCAAATTTTAGTTCTAAATTCTAAGAATTACGGGAGTTATAGAAAATCACAAATTGGGGGGAGTGGGGGGTGTATCGGAAAAAATGAACAAACTCGTCCTTTCTCGGGCTCAGGAGAATATGTGTACCAGTTGGGTTATTCTAGATCTTATAGTCTCTGAGATCCAGGTGTTCATACGGACAGACGAACAGACAGACAGACAGACAGACAGACAGGGCTAGATCGACTCGTCTCGTCATGCTGATCAAGAATATATATACTTTGTGGGGTCTGGCACGCCTCCTTCTGCCTGTTACATTTTCAGCTCCCGCAAACCTAATATACTCTTGTACATTTTATGTACAGAGTATAATTAATTATATCCAAATGGAGTTTTTCTAAATAGAAGTATATATGCAAGAGCATTTTCATGTAATAACTTTTTCCAAAAGCAATCATTAGTTCTAACGAAATAAATAAATTAAGATTATTAAGATTTATAGTCTTAACAACGAAAATTATGCATTAAAATTAACTAAAACTTCATTGCATAGCTTTATTATATAGTTTTCATTCTTCTGCTCGTTGTTGATTGTAAGTAAGTCTTTCTGTAGTTTCTATTATATTACATACATTTTTCGTACATCGAAAGCTGAAAGGAATTTGCCAAAACACAAATGTGGACACGTGGGTCCAAATAAAGAAGTCTTTATACTCGACAAAATCGTATGTGATGTCGTGTTATTATTATTTAAATTGCATAGCATCAGTGTGCCACAACTCAATGCTCAATGGACAGCTCAACTGACAACATAATTTAAGTATATGACATTTCTTCTAATGAGAAACATGTAGCTTTTTGCTGGAACGAATAGAGACGAAATAAAGAATATTACAATTTGCCTTTTATAGCTTTGCCTTTTCAATGCATTTATGTGAGTGTTGTTTGTCTAGTCGGACTAAACTATCACAGCAAATAAAGTTGTAATGTTGACGGAAAAGAAAAATAAAAAATTATGCATATTAGGCGGATTTATTTCAAATACACCGTAAAAGAAAATAATTCTCGAATTACTTCATTGCGTACTGCAACTTCATTATTCTTCCGATGCTTGCAGAATAACCCTAAAGGAGAATGGCTCGAAGGCATAGCCTCCGCCCTCATAGAACTTGCTCATGAACTCGACCCTGTAAACAAATATGTCAATATGTTTTTTTTTTTGCTAGTTATAATGTTAGGTGAAATCTTACCAATGCAATCGGAGTGTGTGCAGGAAAGCTGACAGACCCTCGATGAGTACCAAAATTCCTACCGTAAGTCCTGACCAGGCCGTGAATAAAAAGTAAATAACTATACAGCCTGTAAAGCCCTCGGACTTAAATCCAATGGAGAAGAGCATATTCCAGAGCACTTCAGAAAGTTCTGCAAATATAATTATACACGAGATTTAGTGAGAGAGTTTAAATGGTACTTAACAAGAATCATTTTTGTTTGATTGGAAATAAACACTTTTAAAAATTTGGCCAGAGTATAAGTTTACAATTTTTACAAACATTGTGTAAATTAAACTATTGAATGAAATAATTACAGTTTTTGTATAATTTTTTTTTTTTTTTGCTTGAGGTCAAGAGAATTTGTTGGAGTAAGTTCAATGTTTAGAATAATTATTAAGTAATTGCTATAATTAATTAGCATATGACCATATTTTGAAAACAATTTATCAAAAACAGTCTATGGCAAATAGATTTGAAGATGTTATTTAGTCTTTATCTTAAACAGTCTGTTTTGCCATAGATTTGTCCGGGGACGCCAAAATTTTGGGGAATGCGAGAAGATTGTAGGATATACTTGTATTCATATTTAATATGATCTTTCTCTAGCCCAATGGAGACAAACAGATTACGCTTAGGTTTATACTTTTAGAATATTGTCCTAATTTGTAGCTTAGATTTCATTTTATACTTACGTGCATGCGCCAAAGAAAGGGCCCACAGACGCAAATAGGAGGCCGTATGCGAAATTGTACTGAGTACATATTCAATTGTGTGTATGGCTTGTTGTACGAAAATCTCGCCCATGGGCTCATCTTCTGAGCCATGGCCGCCATGACCCCCGCCCCCTCCACTGCTTACTGCAGGCTTGCCAGGTTCTGCTACGTGCTTGGGTCTTGTCATCATGATGTAGATCGGCTTGCCAAGCAACATCCACGGAATGCATACCAGGGCCGCAAGCACGAATACGGTCTGCAACGATTCCTGACCTTCGAACATATATTCCTTGCAGCCTGCGAGTGGCTCTTGATGTCCAAACAGCATCATGTTGATAAAGAGAATAAGAATAGAAGGAGCACAGCCTGGCGTTAGTGCCTGATCCGTAGTGTCATCTTTGTAGACAACCCATTTGAAGAACATCATGAACACCATGTATCCGAAGAGCAGCACTAGAAACAGGATTTGGGGAAAGAACTCCAAAATAATACTCATGTACTTGCGGAAGTGTATGAAATTCACAACCGACATGCAAACGCCGAAGATCATGTGAATCACTCCAACAATGATAGATAATTTCATTTTGAATGTGTTAAGGAATACGATCTTGTTGTCAGCCATTTGCCATATAGGATCCATACCCATTGGGTATGTCTTGACACTGGCATATTTGGGACGCAACTGTAACATTTTCACTGTGGGATCTTCCATGGTCTCATTGTCGTAGGGAATTATCCAGCCTGAGCCAAATATGTTCATGGATTTACTAAACACATCATTATAGATGAAGCCCGTATAGAGTGAGAATAAGCCCATTAAAAGGATAATGTAGCGACCACCAAAGAATATGCTGAAAATCTCCTCCTTAATGGTGGCCAGTTTTTGCTCCTTAATGATCATCCACAGTGCAAATACTAGCAATATTACAGCATGACCCATATCGCCGAACATAACGGCGAAAAGAAAAGGGAAACTTATGATGGTATATAGGGCTGGATTCACCTCACGATATGATGCCATGCCATAAGCATCGATTAGGTTCTGGAAGCCTTGGGTAAATTTGTTTGTGCGTGTGTAAGTCGGAGGCATCTCATTGGTCTGTATGACATTCATGAAGGCTGGTATTGTGCTCTCGGCTTGCTTTGAGGCACTCGATAGCGCATTCTGCACAAGAAAAATATCACGACTGGGAACCCAGCCCTCACCAATCAGACATTTGCCCGTCACGTCGGGATTGAAATAGTTGAGTATGTGATAGATAGCCTTCATTTTTCGTACCATAATGGCCCAGGCTGAAACATGCTTTGATGCAGAGAGTAGAACACGACTGCGATGGTCCGCACTCTGATTGATCACCATCTTCAAGTCCTCCAGGCGAGTATTGACATCCCTAATCATGAGCGTGCGCTCCTCATGCGAACTTGGACAGGGATAGACGGAGGCATGATAGCCTGCGCACACTTTCTTGATGCGCTGCTTAAGCTCATCGCCCTGAAAGAAGGCCACAAAGACGGTCTTCAGCACCTGCTGGCCCGTCTCCTCATCCTCACACATTCCACTAATATCGCTGCGTTTCAAGAAGATGTTGCCGCGCGATATGCGCCATAGCATACGTTCGAAGGAGAAGAAGCGCTCCAGTTTGATGACTCCCGCCACAAAAGCCAATTGACCGCGTTGTTGCATAACCGGATCTAGTGGGTCTATATAGCGATTACTATCCAGATTCATAACCTCCTGGCTGGAAAAGAAACCCTCTGTATTCTGGAGTACGTTCTTCAGCTCCTGCATATGTCTATAATTGGCATTCAAACTGGCACCATTGCTGGCCAGTTCGCGTAGCTCGTTTTCCGTTTTCTCCAGCTGAGCCTCCAAGTCGATAATCTCGCGGGGATTGGGTGCACCCGGTTCCTGTTCCTCGGTCATCTTTGGTGGTTTCACATCATCCTTTCGCAGCTCATTCTCAATATAGCGTATCCTTCGCTCCATGTCATCGCAGCGTCGAACTTCGTTCACATACTTCCGATGAAAGGCATTAACATGCTCATTCAGATCACGGAACTGAACGCAACCGAGGTTGCCAAGCTCGGCAATGGAAACATAGGCTGCCTCCGGTTGTATATACAACTGGCAGAGCGCCATTTTCTCGCTACGAAACATGTCACCCATGATGAACGTTGTGGGTAGGTGCGTTGATGTGATGAAAATACGTGCTCTGAAATATTGAAAAAATTAGTAGTTAGTTAGTTATAAAAATATTAAAAAGTACTTTTAGCAGTAATGTTTCGACGGCTAATAAAGAACCCTAAAGTAGAGCCCATTAAAATCTAACAATATATCAGCCAATAAAATATTTCGATGGAGTAACTTTTAACGATTTAACAAACCATAGTGATGTCCATTGTAAAACCTTTATTTATGGCCGGTCATGTTGATCACTTCTTAATCTAAGCTAGGGCCCCAATTGCAGATATCAACTTTTTTTTAACATATATAAAAAGGGTGGGGCTCAGAGTTTTTCTAGATATAGAGCATATACTCATATCTGGTTATATATTACGAAAAAATAAAACAAACTCGTATAGCGAACACACATAAGGCATCTTTGTGCGTAATTTGGTGTCTCTAGCTCTTATAGTCTCTGAGATCCAGGTGTTCATACGGAAGGACGGATGGACGTACAGACAGACAGATATAGATCGACTCGTCTTGTCATGCTAATCCAGAATATATTTGCTTTGTGGGGTCTGCCAAGCTTTTTACATTCTTGCTTATGAAACTGTGCTTACTAATCAACTGTGATAAATATTGTTGTGTTAAGCGTATTGACCAAATGGTTACACATTCTTAATTGCTATTTATATTTGCTTTATTCGCTATCGTCACACCACTGTTTACAGACTGTGTGTCCAACGATCAGTCAATCAAACATTTCAAAAAAATTGATAAGATAGCACAGTCGTTCTGATAGCTGTTAGGGTTTTGTCTCCTCGAACCTATTTATCTGAAGTGGCAGAATTTGAAATTATTATTATTTATAATTATCAGGCAATCATGTGGCTTATGCATTAGCCCCAGTGCCTAAAATTGTATGCCCCATATTTAGCAAGGGGCTTAAGTATCACTTTGTGGTGCCTTGAGCCGCGGTTCATTTTCTGGCTTGGCCTTGACAATTAAAATCGTCTGATAGCTGTTTTGGTATTTAGAGATTAAAGATATTTATGGCACACTCAATTATCTGCCGTGATTTTATGACGCATGATTTGCAGTAAAATCGATCTAATTGCCTATTTCGGATTGCCATTTGCTTTATAGGACGGAGACTGATAAACTACTCTTTTTTGTACCGATTATGGTGGCGTCATCGGTAATTGCAAATGAGGAGTTTTGGAAGCAATCAGCATTAATTATTAATGTAGTGACGTAAATGATAATGAACCTTGTCTAGTATGGAAGCAATTCAATATAATTTTTCCACATGAGCGTGCACATCACTTTTACAATAAAAGGTCCGGAAATTTAAAAAATGTATGTTTACAAAATATTGATATGGAGTTAAATATTGACGACTTTGTTGTTATATCTGATGGTATTGCACCATTCGTGAGAAGTGAACCTGATCACAAATGAGCAAACCCAAAAAAATGATTTCTTGATTGGAATAAACAACGTGAAGCTTCAACGCGAACGAAGGCAACTTATTAGCTTATTTAGTTTCATTGCGCGGCAATTGTCTTTTATAACCATATCTCTTTATGTTATAGTAAGTAATGAAGAAAGATGAAAGATCCGCTTAATGACAGATTGTACATTGCAGCTTGAACAAAGCATTGTGGATGTAAGATATACTTGGCATATCGTTTTACGTTTTATTATAAGTCAACTTTTTTTTACAGTGTTTAACATTTTATTTTCATCATGTGCTAATGAAACAAATAATGTCCAACCAAATCTAATAGTTTTTGAATCAACATTCTCAGTGAGTAAATGCAAACAATTGTTTGAAGATAGTTCACTTTTTTTTTAGTTGGCATATTATTTTTGTTTTGCAAAGATGTTTTCTTATCATCTGCTAAACAGAAAAGTAAATATGCATTCTAGAATGCTTCTCTACTTATATTTCGTTTTCTTTTGAAAATGTATTATCTTAGAAGAACGATAAACAATAGCACCGAATATTCTATTTAAGCGTAAATCGTAATATTAATTCTATTCGTTTGATTAATTTGGAGTCATTTTTATTGAATTTGCAATGGAAAATCGTACAATTTAAAAATATTTATGAAACAGTAAAAAAAACACTTTATTAAGAAGAAACACTGAACTGTTTAAGGTCCACTACAAATTTTTAACTTTATAATTATAATGACAAACAATAACACAACTAATACATCAGGTATCTTACAGGCTGATCCAAAGCAGAATAAGAGCAGCAGGAAAAGCATGGGCAGAGATTTAATTTTTGGCATCAACTTCTATCACAGCTAACCTATTGCGATGAAACTTGGCAAATATTCATCTACTTCTAAGAGTTACGGGAGTTGTACAAAATTTCAAATAGCGAGATATGGCATCGAAAGAAAAGATAATATTTTGAGATTCAAGCGCTTCACCTTTCACAGGTCAAAATTCTGCCTTTTTTCTGTATACGGGCATGTTTTGAGAGTCACTTTATATTTGGTATATATTCAAATATAAATTGTATAAACATTTTCAGGATCAATATTATAACATTGTTATACATAAGCTAATGTTTAAAATAAATGAAAACTTTACAACCATTGCGGATTCGTTGAACAATTAACTATGATATCCAAGCAAAATAATGTATTTTTTTTTGAGACACATAAAACTTTAAACTAATGCAATGTTCACCCATTCGCTTATTAACCTCCTCAGTGCTTTGTTTATAAAAAAAATCCATTAAAAAGCTATAAAAATCTTATCGAAGGCGTTTGCACATGATCCATCACGTGCTCTGACGTCAGAGCACAGTTAATATGAAGTTATTGACAGTTAAGTTAGCAAATTAAAATTGGTTTGTAACGAAGGCAATTTTTGAAAAAACAATTAAGATAGGTTATCGCAAAATTTGCACTATTAAGATTAAATTAATGGTCATGAATATGGGTGTGAATAATTGCCTATTGAGGTGAGCAATCGTGAGTCTCCATGTGCTTGGAGGGGTGTGTTTTCTGTAGATGTGGCATGGTTTTCATCGCCATGTAGGCTTTTTATTTTCCTTTACATTGTAAGACGATAAGCGGAAGCATTGCAGCTATTCTACACCATTGTGTTGTGATAAACTCGTGCACAATATTTAATTTATATCATTTATGGCATGTTAGCGGCTTATCTCTCACATGTCAAGAAACATATTGATAACCACTTGGTTGGCCTTAAAGGCACTGATAAGTGCAAGTCAGTTGTTTTTTCCTAATTGGATTTAGTATTAGGAATTATTTAGTTGGCATCAGACATATTGTTATTAATTTTATTTTCACTTGAAGACAAAGCACCTTAGAGACGGTGTCTTTTCTCGGTAAGGACAATTCTTAATTTCTCACTTACACAATGCCAATTTATGGTTTGGTTTACGCGATTTTCGAACCTGCCTACTCGACGTTGCAGGGCGTACTGTGCGAACGCCTTAGCGCAGATAGGCATTGTAGCTTTGGCCAATTAAACTGAAGCTAATCTAAACTTGTCACAAACACACTTACACATATATATGTCGCGACCATACAAACACACTACCTATAATCTGTGCGACATTTTATCAGCGCAACAACAGACGCAATTGCTGCGTGTTGCCAAATAAGCAGACACCTCTGATAGACATGGCAAGCTTATCGCATGTACTACACTCCACACACTCCACAAAATCGGTAACGGTAATCAACACATAACTGGAAAAATATGACAACACTTGAACACTCGTCGCATATCAATTGCATCGATGATTGAGCATAAGCACGAGTTGCTAAATCACATTTGGGTTTTATTTTTAGGGGAGTTTTCAAAATAGTGTGTGACAGCTATAACAAGATGAATACCATTAATGAGTCCATATCTACATATAATTGTATAATTAAATCTATAGTATGTAATTCTACTCCACTTTTGTTTGCAGAAGAACCTTAAAAGCGAATGGTTGGTAGATATAGCCTTCGCCTTTATAGAACTTGCTCATGAACTCGACCCTGTAAAAAAGGAAATATAGTTCGAAATTAAAAAAATTGCTTTAAAAACAAGAATATAATGATAAGATTTTAAATATAATTGAAAATTTGTCTTGCGAATTGAAGAGAATTTTTAAAGTGCAGATATCTCTAATCATAGAAGCAATTTTAAGCTTAAAGAAGTATAAGATTACTCGTATAAAATAGTCAAAAATTAAGTTTATCACCATAAGGCTGGTTTTTAATTGAAGATGTTGTTTAAATCACTCCTTGTACTTACCAATGCAAACGCATAGTGTGAAGAAAAGCAGAAAGTCCTTCAATTACTACCAGAATGCCCAACGTAAGCACAGCCCAAACAGGAAAAAGTATAAAAATGGCAATGACATTGAAGTAGCCGAGGGGCAATATAAATCCGAAATTGAGCATCTTCTTCCACAATACGTCCGAGAGTTCTAATAGTGCGTAAAAAGAGAAGACTTGATAAGATCAGGAAGAGCTAAGATATTTGTTGATTCTACTCACGTGAATGAGCCAGCGACAGGGCCCAGATGCGCAAATAGGAGGCAGTATGAGAAACCGTGCTCAGCACAAACTCGATGGTGTGTATGGTTTGTGCTATAAGTATCTCGCCAAATGGTTCGTCAGAGCTGACGGTGCCGTGCCTTCTTTGATGTCGAATGTACAGTGGCCTAGCGAATAGCATCCAGGGGATGCAGAGTAACGCCATGACCAAGAGTACTATTTGTAACTCATATTGTCCCTTGAACATGTGCTCGTCACAGCCAGGAAGCGGTGCTGTGTGCCCAAAGAGCACCATGTTAATAAAGATGATCAAAATAGAGGGTGCACAACCGGGCTTTAGGGCTAATTCGTCCGATTTGTCAGTATATTTGATCCATTTGAAAAACATCATAAATACCAGATAGCCAAAGAGAAAAAGTAGAAATATAAGTTGCGGCACAAAATCGAACAAAATGTGCAACTTCTTCTTCAAATGGACAAAGTTTACGACAGACATGCAGATACCAAGCAACATGTGAGCTACTCCCAATATAATTGATAGCTTCATTTTGTAGGAGTTCAGAAAAACAATCTGATTTTCGGCGAATTGCCAGACAGGGTCTAATCCCATTGCATAGGTATGCTCCTTAGTAGCGGGGCTTAGCTGCAGTTCAGTGTTGCCCAGCACTGTGCTGGTGTTGTATTGGATGAGCCAGCCAGAGCCAAAGAGATTTATAGACTTGCTGAAGACATCGTTATAGATGAGGCCTGCGTAGATAGAGAATAATCCCATGAGCAGTATAATGTAGCGACCGCTAAAGAATATGCTGAAGATTTCTTCCTTTATTTTTGCAAGTTTTCGTTCATTCCACACCATCCAGGTGGCAAAGAGTAGCAAAATGAAACCATGTCCAATATCCCCGTACATGCAGCCGAACAGGAAAGGAAATGTGATGAGCGAGTAGAGTGAGGGATTCACCTCGCCATAGTTGGCTACACCATAGGCATCAGTTATGTTCTGAAAACCCTGAGTGAAACGATTAGTCCGATTGTAGGTGGGGGCCACTTGCTCCACGCTGGGCTGGACAACTTGAAAAATGGTTGGTGTTGAACTCTCTGCCTTCTGTGTGCCACGTTGCAAGGCAGCCTTCAGCTGCTCCAAGTCGCTTGAGGGTGTCCAGCCCTCACCCACCAGGCATTTCTTGCTTACGTCCATACTGAAGTTGTTCATCGTATGATAAATGGATTGCATTTTGATCAGTTGTGTGCGCCAGTTGTGCATGTAGAGAGCTGCTCGTCGCAAGACGCCATTGCGATGATCATCCGTTTGGCTTAGTACCAGCTGCATATCCGCCATACGCACCTTGATCTCTGTTAGTAGCTGAGCGCGTTCGTTGGCGTCCAAAGGACATGGATGATTGACTACATGATAACCGGAGCATATTTTGAAAACGCGCTCCTTCAACTGCTCGCCATGAAAGAAGGCTACGAATACTGCTCGTGGGTTGGATTGTTTATTATTATCTGAAATCTCTTCCATCACATCCGTGCGCCTGAAAAACACATTGCCCATGGTCACGCGCCAAATCATGCGCTCCAAGCTGAAGTAGTGCTCCAAAGGCATAACTCCCGTTACGTAGTAAAGGTACTTCTCGACTTCGTTTAGGCTGGCGCGTTCAACAAAAAAATTCTCGAGCTGCTCCAGTACCGTCTTGTGTTCATTTAGTTCTTGGTAATTGCGCTTGATGTCGGCTCCATTGCGGGAGAGCTCTTGCAATTCGAGTTCCACTTGCTCGAGTTGTGCTTCCATTTCGTTTATCTGTCGTGCATTTGGTGCTGCTGGCTCATTGTAACCGTCATCATCGTCTTCGGGCGCTTCCGGAAGCTGCAACTCAGCTTTAGTTATCTGCTGAGCTATATAGTTGAGTCGACGTTGTAGTTCATCACACCGTAGAACTTCGTTGAAGAAGCTGCGTTGCGTGATATGCAAATTTGTATTAAGCTGCATAGGATAATAATTGTTAATAAATCGAGCTGCATTATCAATAAATAAATATGAATAATGTCATAATATCAGTCATATCGAGGAATAAATGAAGGTAATTCTACTCACATCTGTAAACTGCATACAGCCACTCTCACCCAGCTCGGCTATCGTGGTATAGATTGCTTCAAATGGTATGAGAAGCTGACAAAGACTCATTGGCTCGCTTCGAAACATGTCCTCCAATTTAAACGTACGACTACGTTAGTTTTTAATTTATTAAGTGATAAAGTAACAAGTGCTTTTTTTTTTTATCAGTGCTTTGTATCAGCCAGTGTGGGCGTGTGTGGTGGCAATGTAATAGCGTTCAAGTTTTTTTTTTTTTTTTTTTTGCTTTTTAAAGAAGTCACGTGCCTTTCGAGACCGTAAAATTGCACTTTCATTAATCGACTTATAACCGTGCTGCAGGAATTGGAAATAGCCAGTGATTAGTTCCACTTATTGCCTTTGAGTTGACCGGTTTGTAAGATAAACAATACCCATAGGTGCTTAAACTCGTAAGTATCTTATAGGCAAAGTCTACAAATACTTTAAAATTATTAACTCAAATTATTTGATGGCAGTTAATTAGTGAGTAATTGACTTGTACTTGCTTAAAAGAATGCTTCAAATAGTTTTGAAAATCATATTTCAATGCAATTTATAGTGAATTCAAAGAATTCTACTTAACTTATTAAATTGTTCACTGTATTCTAACTAAATATATTTTTGAAAATTTGTATACCATTTGTATTGAATCTATTGTTAAAGGTTAAGAACTGATTACTTCAGAAGTTTGTTTTATTTACTTCACAATTGGATTTGAATTAAAGTTATGAACTTTATACTATTATTACTTATTACTTACATGTTTTTATGCTACTTCTGTTCGTTAACTGTTAACGTTTACACGGATGGGTTCAATTGATTAAACTGATATGAAAATGTGCATGCAGTTTTATATATACAGGCCAGTTATCACCGGAAAAATTGCCGCTTCTGGTGATAAACAGCTAGCTCCACTTTACTAGGATCATATGAGCCAATCCATCTGGTCACATTACTTATGTATATAATTGTAAATTTCACATGATTCCCGACAATAGCTATAATAATTCGAATACGGTGACGAATGGTACCTGATTGTTTAGTTCAGGCACTTGATTGATAGCAGACATGATGGTGCAGATAACAAATTTCACGTTTCCTCATTTTCACACGACCTGTAAAATATTTTAATTACAAGGGGAATTGTGGGAAATTATGTGAAAGGTGTTTCCCCTCTTGCATTAAAATTTGTGACTTAATGAGTATGACCGTCTTTATTTACGTATGTTAATAACATGAATCAAGGGGAATTTATTCATAAATGCGTACGCACATATAGTATAAACGTGAGCTCTGGAATTTGTATGACTGACCGCAAATAAATTGCATGCAACTTTTAAGCAGCTGTGGAACTTTAATGCACGTTCGCGTATATATGTAGTATGGGAGCGAGAGTGCTCTTAGTATTGGCCGCTTAGCTGTTAATGCCACATAATGAAGCTGATAATGGCCATCACATGGCAAGTGTGTGCGCTAGCTATCCAGCGGAGAAACAAGGTGGAGGGGCTGAAAAACCAAAAGCTCAACTCACTGGCCACGTTCAACTTTTGTGCTGCGACTGAAGAACATTAAAGGCCGTATCTGGGGTTGCGGCAACCAAACAGTCAGACGTTCAAACAGCCAGCCATTCACTTGGTTCGCTGCTCGTTTCGGCTTGGCTAATATGCATCACCATTTCGTCTGTTGCAATAGCATACACAAAAAAACAGTAGCAGCAGCAACTAGAACGATTGCAACAACAGCGCATTCAGGCAACTGTTTCCAACTGTCTGTTTATCTCTCTATTAATGCGTCTGTGTATTATGTATCTGTGAGTGTGTGCGTATGTGGCCAATAACTAAGCTGTTATGTGCGGTTGTGTGGATTATTTTAAAGCTAATACTTGTATGTAACACACAATAAAATGGGTGCCAGTGGACGTACTTTGTATCACTAGTATCATGCTATACTAACATGTGCTGATGCCATTTCGGATTTTTGGCAACAAAAAAGATAGTTTTTTGGTACAAATTTACTTTGAATTATATAGCAAAATTGCTCCTGAACCGGATTAGTGGAGTTGGCTCTTTGGATTATGTATTCGTTAGAGAGTGAATAGAGACTACTGAAAACTTTTGAGTTTCTGTTGCAACTAGAAATAAATTTGAAGTTGGTCGAAGACAAAAACATTTGTGCTACTGAGAAATTGGAAATTAAATACTAGCTAAAAATAACTTTGCTTCGAAAGTAATTTAAATATTTTGCGTAAATAGATTGACATAAAAACATATATTCAGAAATATCTAGAGTCATTTACTTGTAAATATGAATGAAACTATTAACCAACCATTATAAAAAATACATACTTTCAGAAAATCGACTGGCATATAACGTAAGAACGCAATATCCTTTATCTTACAAATTTTTATTTATAGAAAACAGTAAAACTTTAAAATAATACTTGGCTATGTTCTTAAATTTATATTTTATTTGTTCATATAATTATATTTTGGGTTGCGCTCGCAAGGCTTTTTTTTAATGGCTTAATAGATGAGATTCATATATTCAAGTGCGTTGGCATGACTACGGATTTGGGTTTCCTTTCAAAATTGGTATTCCTGTTTTAACTAGAATGAAGATGATTTTCAAAGCAACTATAATTATATTTAAGACTACCGCAATAATTAAGCATTTGCTGTGCTTTTATGTCAATTCTAGATCAAACTGTCAATATATAGATACACATTTGATTGATTATTTGAATTTAAAATACAGTCAATATTTACTAAAATGAATACATAAAAGTAATCAAAGCATTTTAAGTCGGAAAACTTAAAATAATTACTAAGCTCCATGTTTTTCTGTCAGTTGGATCTTTTTACTGCAAGTAAAAAATTTAACAAAATGATTTATTTTGTTGCACCATTCTACCAAAAAGAAAAGATGCTTTCAAGTTAAATTCAGTATTTATTTGTTTTTTATAAAACGTACAGAAAATATGGAACAAAATGCGAACCAATTTATGCTAACTCTTAAAAAATGCACTTAAGTTGCGCCCATAACTGAAACGAACTTTTATAGGTCATAAAATAAAAACTAATGTTAAATAAATAACAATGGCAAAATGAAATTAAAGTCAACTTTTTTGCCTACACCCACAGAAATACATAAGTATGTATACAAAGTACCAAGCCAACAACTACAATACTACTTGTATACTATGGCCAATGCGCACGCAAAAGGGAAAATAAAACGACAGCCGGAAAGTATGCTAAAGTTAACACTAACAGCTACGGCTTCAACAACAACAACAACAATAGCAACAACAACGCCAACACTGTTACAGCAAACAATAACAGCATGGCGAAGCATCATTTCGTATTTATTGCATTACCTTTGTCAGCATATCTAACATTTTTCGCCATAGCTGCCCCAGCCACTTGGCACTTGTTGTTGTTCTTCTTCTTGTTGTTGTAGGTGCTGTTGCTGTTGTTATTATTTTTGTAATGTTTAATGCTTATTATTTTTGTTATTGGCTTTACTGTTATTACCACGGTCGGTTGTCGTCGCGTGTGCGCAAGCTTTGTTTGTTCTTGCCTTTTGTTTCCGTATTTTGTTTTATTTTTTTTTTCGGTTACCAGCATTCAAGATGAAAAATCCAATTTTCTGCTTTAAGCATTTTTTATAATGTGCGACCGCCACACATCCACACATACCTACACAGATACACAATGGCGAAGCAAAAAGGGTTAAAATGTTAAAAAATTGCTCCGAATTGAAGCACACAAGAGTTAGGTGTGCTTTTCTGTTGTTGCTGTTTATGTGCTCTTCTGTATATGTATGCTTTATATGTGCTATTCCGCATAATACGCGCAATTTTCACGCGAATGTATTTATGTTGCATGGAAAGTTGCGTGTAATTTGTAAGCGCCCGCAAAAATGAAAAATGAAAATGTGCGAAATGTCGAAAAGTATGCGCTAATATGCGACGCAATTTCGCAGTCAAAACGAAATGAATTATGAGTCGGAAAAATATAGCATGTGGTAACAAAATTAACGTCTAGACGACACAAGACGCATACTCGTATACAGTACAAACGTATTTATATATACTTGTACTATACATATGTGGATAATCGTACAAATGTTTGGGTTTAATTCTGCACGTTGCTGTTATTTAAATTAATTTCGTTCTAAGCGTTTTAGCATTTAGATTTATGCGCTGGTGCTTTGTATTTCAATTTTCGCTACAAATGCTATTCTATGAATTTTTCATGAATATTACACAGATGCACATGCCGACATTAAATGCACTGCAAAAATATTTGCCGTAATTGTACGCAACATTCCCGGTTCTGAGTAAAAATATATTCGACTCTTTATGATATTTCAGTTTAGCTGTCTCTTCAATATTTTACAGAGAAATGTAAATGTAATGTAAATGTAATGTAAATGTAAACTATTACTTTCATTTAGAAAAGGTACTTGAAAATCATTAGTACTAGTTTATTATTAAATAACTTAACATAAGAAAGGGTCAGACATGAAAATAATTTGCACATAAATTAGATCTGTTTATTAAATATTTGTATTATAAAATAAGTAATACAACAATTCCACACAATGTGAAAACTAGACTGGAACTGAATCATTCTAATTGATTTATATCTAAAGTATTCACAAAAATGTCGATTGTTTTTCTTTAAGATTTAAGGGCATGCTCAAACGTTTTTGTACTGTGTAGCAACACATTCATTCACATACATACAAGTGTATGTATATATTATATGCAGGAGCAGCATATCATGTTCGTGAGAAGTATGTAACCGCAATAGCAGTTTTGGTTTACAAAATGGTAGCGGAGGGTAAATGGCTTGCACCTACACGCCAGTTGACAATTATGAGCATTGTTATTACTCATACGCAGTGTTGTGCGATTGTACCAGGGCTTGACATTGCATAGGATGGTGTGGGGAGGCGAAGGCACATATCAGTTTAAAATTACGCTAAAAAGTAAAAGCCGCGCTGCGCCATGTCGACCATAAACGTCAACTGTTGCGGTGCAATAAACCAGACCGACGCGTCGCCCCTCTAGCACCCATATCAGCCATGACTCAGCTCGCATGCGAGTATGAATTGAAATAGTTGACTTTGCATTTGTGTGCACATGGCGGCATATAGTGCGTATGCGCAACTAATATATTTATACGATTATGTTTCATATTCATGTTCATTGTTATGCGATGCCTGTTGCGCGTGTGGCTCAAATTGAATTATAAAACTGCAATTCTGTCTTTTCTCTCTCCCTCTCTTTTATACTTTTTATCGCCCCAATAGGAATATTAGTTTTGCTCATTGTGTGTTACATGGATAAAGATAAGAGCGGTGTATTCTGGCCAAAGTTTTGAATTTTCTTTTTGGCGAGAGTACAGGAATTGAATAATTGGGTTATTGTCACGATCGTTTTCAATGATCACTGATTATTATGCACTCATTCAGTTTTGAACTTCAAGCAGAAGTAATCAACGGCTTTCAGCATGCAATAAAAAACAATTTACAGATAAAAATGATCTAACAAGACTGGTTAGATTGAAGCTTATTGACGCCAGATATTGTTATTGTTTGTATTTTCATTTCAAATCAAATTGTAAGGAACAAAAGAATTTAATTTACTTTATTATATACATAGTACTATCTCGTATAATATTTCATCAACAATTCATATATTTTGACTGACTATAATGAAACCGCCAGATTCCCACATGCATTAATAAAGTGAAATAATAAAAGTAATTAAATTTTATCCGATATTATGCATATATAAGTTTTTATTTGCATTCCAATATAAATAGAAATATAAAACTTCTGCTTCTGGAGAAATTTGTAAAAATTGCTTAGCTATTTTTTACATCAATCGGGTACCATTTATTTTTATTAGAATAATATTTATTTAGGTAGTTTTTAATCTTCAAGAAAACAAATTAATAGATTTTGAATAAAACAAATAAAGCGTTGATACATTTTGGTTGATGTGTATTCTTTGGCAGGTAGCGCTATTTTGGATTCAGGCAAACATCCTGTTCTGTGACCCTATTAACAAAGGGAAAGTAATTTGTTAACAAACCTATTTGAAATTTTCCTTTCGTACGACTATTTTCATAATTATGAGGTCTTAGCTTTGCTAAGATATTATTGCGGGTTACCAAATATAAAAGAAGCCAAACATCTTAAGAGCTCCGACTTTTTTCTGTTGTTAATTTTTGTTTGACTTTCCTATTTTTAAACCTTAGAAAACTCACGCCCAGTGCTGTGTATGTGGTTAATAGGGAAATGTAATTTCTTTTCGGCAGTGCCAAGCTTAGAAAAATGCGAGCCATTGATTTTGAGCCCGGGGTGATTGCTGCAAACGGCAAAAACTCAGCCCTTGCTTTAAACTAAAACTTGGCGCACCAAAAAGTTTAGACGCAAGGTCGCGAAACCTTCACCAGCTAAGAGGCAAAAGGTTGAAGCATTGGCAGCGGGGCGCTGTAAATTGGTTTTATTTGAATTAAATTCTATTTTATGCCATTTTTTCCTGCTGCTGTCATTGTTGTTGTTATTGTTGTTCTGGTTGCCGTTGGTGTTTGTGTTGCTTTTGGCTTTGCTTTTTATTTTATTTGATTTTTTTGTGCTTTTGCTTCAATTGAATTCGACTGCTGTCAATCACGCGCTGCATACGCTTCAGTTGGCTGTAAAATTCAAATTTTATGCTAATTTTACGCAGAACGATCAGTGTGGCGCGTAGCAGGAGAACGGGGCATGGCGTGGCGGAAAAGCCGCCTTGGCACAAAAAGGGTTAAATGTGTTAAATATTGATTGGTTTAGCTGCGGAGGATGATGGCAATGGCGCTGACGATGACGATGATGAGAACGGTGTTGGCAATGTGAGCAGCGCCACAAAAAAGTTCAAACGATGTTTTAAGCGCATTTTCAAAAAGAGATTTGTCAACAGTTGCAATGCGTCAAAGCATTGTGCGGGCTGAGGCGCACACACACAAACACACACATACACAGAAACACAAAAACCATGTCAGACTGTGCGGCCTGAAGCGACCCTTGATTTGCATGTTATGATACTGACAGCATATAACGCGCCTAGTTTTAGCAGATAACAACGTAACTATGATTCAATGCAAAAAGGAAGTAAATATATGTGGGTCTGTTCATATTTAAATAAAATTTTATTTTGTTAAAGTTCCTTTTCGAAAAGTTTTAGGTATAGCATTTGCCCCTTTGGACAAGTACTTGTTACCAACAAGTTTCTTTTTACTTACACAGGATGCGTGCGGGTCGACTTTTTTTTTAATACTAAAGACTTAATATATGACTAATCTTTACTACACATATTAGTTGGACAGTAAGTTATCTTCATCTGCTCCGTAGCAGGGAAAGGTACATCCCTGTGGCTTAAATCTTGAACTCCTCTATTATCATGGGTAGTCCTTGAATCATGTTATCTGATTATACCCTCTATCCGAAGGTTTAACAACCAGAAGAAGACATGGTAGACCCCAAAACTATGTATATTATTAGAATTCTAGTCAATAAAACTGAAGCCTGAATGATATGAAAGCTATGCCAAATGCCAAAATTTGGAAGAACGAGCAGGTTTGAGTTCATTTTCGATTCACTTCCCATTCCCTTGGTATAGAAATTACTTTATAATCCTCTAATAATTCGATCTGAATATTTTCAATTGCGGTATTAGCGATAAATTTGTTGAATTTTTTTGAGCTGCATGCAATGAATGTAAATGCAAAAGCTTCAATAATTGATGCATTTATAAACAGGGATTGATGCACCAAGTGAAAGTTGTAAATCAGGGCAAAGATAGATCGAAAAATTTAAGGAGTACAAACGCTTTTTAAAGCGACTTATAAAATAGTTTCAACGTTAGTTGATTTTCGAGAATTGGAAAATATCTATTTACAAGTATATAAAAAATATATTTTGCGAAGGCAACATTTAAGCGTTTTATTGTTCCATACAGAAAATTAAAATTAAATTCATTGGTTCAATTTGAACAGTAGGTCCAGCTAAGGTTTAATAATATGTAAGACATTTTTTTGGCAATATATCAGAGCGAGAACCGATTCTAGTATTGAAAATAGTGTAATAAAATGATTGTGTACATAATGCATTAAAAGTATCGAAGACTTGGCTTGGAAAAATTAGAACTTGTAGCCGATTAAAAGCAATTACTATTTTGATTTTTAATTTTTAATTTTAAAAATGAGATAGTATGGCACAATAATAATCACAGTTTTTATTGAACTCGTATTGTATAGACAGTTAGACTAAGCTCCGGCTTTGTAACTAATTCAAAACAATTGCAGGATTACGTACGCTATGATTGAAATAAGTACCAGCTCTGAGTTACAAGAGACTGCTAGCCTTTGAAAATCTTCAGTTTTGCAAGGCATAAGTAATAGATATATAGTTTCAAGTAATTATGTAAAATATTTAGTGCTCTTCAACAGTTTTAAATGTGCTCTATTTTCTATCCATCTTTATTGTAAATACACAGAGTAAAGCTGGCAAGGAAAAGAAATTGTTGTTCTTGTTTTTCATTTTTGATAATTTATAGTTGCACTGTTGTGTTGATGTTGATAAATGGTTCGTCTGCCAAGGGTTAAGCGTCACAGGAGCTGGCACAAATACCTTTGTCCAGGTGTATGGCTGTGCCACTGTCTGTGAGTTATAGCACATTATCTACAATAATATATTTATTGGCAACAATTTTTGATTTATTATGCATATGAATAAAATTAATGGCACTCATATGACACTAATGATGCGGCGCTGACGCTCTTGACGTTTACCTTTGCGGCACAATGCGTTCATTTTGTTTCTTTTTTCTGTTTCCAAATTACAAAAGGCAAAAGTTTACTGTTTAGCCAAGCAAGATCTAGGCAAAGCTTTAGCCTTCGCCTTAAGGCAAGGCAAATGTGTGCTTGTTACCCTTTTTTGTTGCCACTCCACAGCCCCATTGTTAATAATATTAACATGGATTTTTACAAGCCATAAACCCATATTTGGCCTGCTCGGGCCAAGCCTTTTGGGCTGCCCCATAAAATGCCACGACGCGCAGCTGCGACAGGCCTTTGCTCAATTGCCTGCCAGCTTTTCGGCCCAGGGTTGGAATAGCATACGAAAATTTAAAGATGTATAAGCTAATGGTTAGTACTGATTATTACTGCTTTAAGTTATAAGTTCTCCATCACCAAAAACTATAGTTTGTAATCTTGAGGAACACCATTTATAATGACACAAATAAATGTTACATTTTATTTATTGATAATGGTTTTGATTAAAAGAATAGTTTTAAGATTAAGAACACAGAATCAATTCATCAATTGGCTGTCCACTAAAAAGATAATAAACCCTACAATAATGTCTATTAACTTAACCGATTTTTGGAGGGCAGCTGTACCCCGATTCACAGCCAAATGCGGTCAAAATAAGCACAAAATGCAAAAACGATTGCGAAATGCGCCTGCAAAAAAATTAAATGGGGAGTATTTCCTTCTGGGGTAAAATTAATAAAAAAGCTTAGTCGGAATAAGATGGCAGGATTCTTCACTAATAATAATGAGCTTGGATTCTATCAATACGTTCCATATGTACCTTCAATCGGTGTTAGATGCTGATATTAGAAAAGAGCATACAAGAAAGCAATCGTCTTTATTTTTGTAGCAGAAAATAATTATTTAGTATTTAAAAATAGTTCATTGAAAATCAAAACCGCGATAGTAATACAAATTTTTAATTCTTTAGAATAATATATGTATATTGCTATCTTTCCTTTTCTACTAATTTTTCCAGATTCTAAACATGTGCGTTTCTCTGAAGCTTTACGAGATTATTCGTAAAATGCATGCATCCCTGAATTTTTGCTGCCTTCCGAATTCTTCTCTCCCTGTAGTTTTGCCTTTTTATTAGCGCGTAAAGTTTGCCTTTCATTTCGTGCCTCAACGGCTGCCACCTTGTTCATCGTCACCATAGCCGCTGCCTTAAGTGGTCTGGACGCTATGCACGTTTTCAATATATATCTCATATTGTTTGGCCGTGCGCGGCGCGTGTTTATTTGCTTTGTGGTATTTATACACGACCCAGGCCAGGGAACGGAGAATGGGAATGGAGCCCCAGCCTGGCTTGCCTTTTGGCCTGATCCTGGGCGCTCGTCTCATAGTTTTGCGGCTTATGCATAAAATATTGAAATGGTTGCCAACACGGCGAGCAAACTACTTATGGCCACGACTCGAGTGTTATTAATAACGTTAGGCATTTTTATTAGAGAGTTTCGGCTGTATTAAGGTGTGTCGTAATAAGCATTTTCCGCAAGACTCACATTAATGGCAAAGAAGCATGCACGTCTGTACACAAGTGTGTCTGCTTTTGCGGGTGTGTGTGTGTGTGTGTGTGTGCTTTAATGTGTATTTGTACGAATATAAAGCTTTTAGGTTCTGCGCATTGTAAATCTTTAATGTTCAGTCGGTTTTATGATTAGTTTATGCGCTGACAGTCATAAAAAATGGATTGAAATAATTTATGTATCACACCCCATGCATATTGGTTGTCATCAATTTGCTCGCATTATTAGTTGGGTAATGGGGTAAAGGAAGTGCGCGTGTTGTTTGGGGGCTCGGCAGCATTGACTTTGATAAGGAATACATAATTAATAAGCTGTTTCATTTAATAAGCTTGTGTATGTTAATAAATTAATCACAAATGTCAAGATATGCAGTGTTTAATATAAATTAAAATATTTTGTGCGTGCCTTTGGGTTTGGCACTGGGCGTAGGAGGGTGTTATGGGACTACAGTGTAACTTCATATCTTCCTTTTTAAATTAATGTATTAAGTAGATTTGACAAACAAATTCTCCTTTGTCTCTTTGCTTCATTTAGCTTATGCGGATCTATTATATTGTCTCGCATTGTTATCCTGGTTTGTTTCAAATCTCTAATAAAAAGTAACACAACACAGAATTCATTTTATTAGGAATACCTATGATTGGCATAAGATGAACATATCCGTCAACATTATTCAAGTTTAAAAATGCGACAGTTGCATTAGGTTGGTAACAAGACCAGCAGCAGTTGCATCTCTTCACTCACTCATACCATAAACACTTGAGTTTCCATGCCAACCAGCAAAAAATCACATCAATTTTCTAGTTCTGACCGCAAACATGTATCATCGCTTTGCATCGTTCTTTCTTCACATCCCTGTCGTTCAGATGCATCAATAGTGTCTTTGCAAAAACTTATCCTGTGAGAGGCGATTAAATAAGATACAGGTCTTTTACTAACCTTTCTATTAAGAAGGTGGATATATATTTACAAGGGGGATAAAAGAATTAAAGCAAGTCTCAACAGGAGCTCAAAATCGACCAGTATTAATTGAAAGAAAATTAAAATATAATGAGTTAAATCATGATGTATTACAGAGTGTTAGTCGAATATATTTCCGAATAAATGTTAATGTCTTTATATATGATTTGTCCAGATTTTGTATGCAACCTATTTGGCTTTCAAAATTTTGCATATTCTGACTAATTCTGAACTTATATTTGAACGATTATGAAACGAAAGTTTGCATGATATAGCGCAGCTGTTTTCCACTTCCGAAGTCAAACGATTGTTATTAATCTTGTATAAGTCTAGGTGGGTAGGAATAGAGATCGATTCGTATTACCAGTGACTAGTAGCTTACCAGTTGTTGTGACCGAAGGTCTGTTAACTACAGGGATTCTAATAAAATGAGTTGTCGAATGTGCTGGACAACAACGATGTTGCAAATATATTGACTGACAGCCGGTCTGCCGAAAACAGCGGCAATAACGAGACTGCCAAAAGCAACAAAAATATTAGTAGCGATGCTGTGCGACTTTTGAAAGTTGACTTGGAAATTGAGTGACATTTGCGAAAAGGACGCCGAGTTGCGACTGTTGCGCCCAATGCTCTCGATGTGCATTTGTGCATATGCATGTGTGCTGGTTTGTGTGTGCAAGTAAATGACTTTCCAAATGGACATGCCAAAAAAATGTAAAGCAGTCGCATGTGCCTGCTGCATGAAGTCAGTCCAATCATGGCTATTTCTCTGGTGTCGTGTGCCTTGAGTTTTTTCCGCTTTTTTCTGCGTTTCTCCCTTACAAATGTGCCGGCAATAGTTACACGCTGCCTGCAGCGCTAGTCCATATGCATGGAAGTGTGTGTGCGTGTTTTATTTTCAAACCCACAACAAAGCGGAAACGTATTGACAACGAAGGAAATGGACTTAAGCCATGATTTATAGTTTACGGATTTTCCATTTAAGTTTATTGGTTTTCTGTAAATGCAAGTTGCAAAAAGGGGAACACGCCGCCATGGCGGAGCAAAAGTGGCTGTAACGTTGCCTCAATATGCTTGTACTCCAGTTCGACTTTTTTTAAACATTCCTTTTTTTTTGACATTAATTTTTAGAAAGTTGTGTCTGCTAGTTGGTTTCAGAAACTTTGTTGTTTCATTTGTGTATGTGAATGTTTTTGTAATATTTATGCTTCTAGTTAGCTGTTATTGCAAATAACTTATGCCTTTCCAATTGCTTAAATTCACTGCAGTTGCTTCAGGCAGATACTACAAGCTGAATGGCTTAGTATAAAAGTAAAACGATGAGTAAGCCATTAGAGTTTATTTTAAAGCAATTAGAGGAAAAGGGCTTTGGCTTTTATTTATGTTTATTCTCAAAATTTATTATTGTGTAAATTCAATGTCTCAAGCTTAGAATAATCGATAGCTTGGGTTTTCATTTGTGGGAATTGTTGGCTTAATGTAAATTTTGTTCAATATTTTTTAAAGAATCTACTCTAATTTTAAGGCAATCTGTCCACAAATATGGCTTGTTGAACACAGTTTTAATCCTACTATAGAATGTACAAAATATTGTGTGAGACTCACACTGTACAACTAGCTTAAGCTGCATTAGGTAGCAGTAGACCTGATTTATAAAAATATGAAACTGTTCACAAAGAAAAGAGAAAATAGTTATTCAGATTAGTTTTCAAAGTTGATTTAATATTAAATTAGTGGAAGTCGTATTAACGTAGACTTGTTGGTGAAAAAGTGTTGCCTACTTTGCCGCTGAGCTTCTGTAATTGGCGCCCCAATAAACAGAATTTGCTGGTCAATGATGTACCGATGGATAAAAATATATATATGCTTTTTGGTTTAACCAGCTACCAGGTGGTGCAAACGCAAAAAGAGAGCAAACCATATAAAAATGTGGAGGTAGAACAATGGCGTTGGCTGCTCCCTAACCCATTGTCCCCTGCCATTGAGATAAGTAAACACGGAGCAAATCAGCTAAGCAAAAGCAAAGCGCAGCACTTGCCAAGTGCCAAGGTGCTGTCAGCATAAAGTTAAGCCAGGACTAAGCAGCTGCTGCTCAGCGACCAACGCTGCGTAGACGTAGACAGACTTGTAGAAGTTGTCGCCCAACCACAGAATATCCAGTTGTGTAGTAACCATGCAGCCACCTTTGGCTGCTGCACATCATCAATCTTCTTAGACAGGCTCAGTGTGTCTGCCTGCCTGCATCAGTTTTGTGTGTTGAACGTGCTGCCATTTCCTGGCCAGAGCACCCTTAGGTCCTTTGGCCCGTCGCCTCGCAATTTTGTCGTCGCACGCTGTGCTGCTAACCTTTTTGAGTTATGCATTCCCAGTTTGAAACAGCTACCTTTGCAAGTATCACGTAGTCGTTTTGTGGTTGTCGTCGGCGGCACTATACGTTATTGGTGGGCTTCTCTTTATACCCTATACGTATCAAAAAAAGAAAAGAGTATATTGAAATGGTCAAACTGAGTGATATATTTGAACGACGAGAAATTTGTTCAGTTACTTTTTTGAATACTAACCGCATTGGCGCTTCCACAAATATCCTCTCTATAAGAAAGAGTGTGTATTTAACAAAATAGACTCGGTAGAGCAGCCAGAAGTAGTCATCCCTTTTTAATTAATATGAATTTTAATTAGTACTAGATTTCAAATGAGTAACAGACTATTAAAATTTATTATAATATTTAATTAAATACAATTTGCAAGTGAACAATTTTTAAAGACAGCCTTTCATTTAATCAGAACTTATTTCAGCGTAGGACATCTTTAACATAAATGTTTTCCAAAGACAAACAGAGTCAGACATTGCTCAATTAGAGCTATCAAAGGAAAATATGAGTATCCTTTATTCGTCCACAACCATACTCTTTGTGCGCGAGTGTCGTTGCTGCACTTATTTTGGAAGTGTTTTATAGTTGAGAGTTGCGGCCCGAGCCGACTGCACTTTGTTATTAATGCGCATTTAAGTTTTTCTCTTTTCTTTTTTTTCCACGACACGACTCCACCTTTTTGGCTCTTGCTTTTGTGTGCTTTCTAATTGAGGAAACATTAAAAGTCAAGTTCTGCTGCCGCATTGTTATAACCCAGAAAAAGTACGAGTGCATTGCAGTCATAGTCCTGCAATGTCAGAGGGGGATGAATGTTGGGACCTCTTTCGTGCGCCGGAGTTTTTGTGCTCTCCAGTCGCTTTTTGCATTTTGTATGCAGTTCGCTTGGTTTGCTTTTTAATGAAGTTTTGGCTGGCTGTCCCTTTTTTGGTAGGCTTTGACTTTTTGACATCGTTTCTTTTAAATTGAAAGGGCGTTGTCACAAATGCAGTAGAATATTGCCAAATGGTCAATTAACTTGACTGCATACTAAATGTTTGTGAGCACGCCCTTATGAACTGTGTGTAGTCCATCAAGAGGATTGTTAACCGGCAATTCTGGAACACTGGTTTCCATCTGTGACGAAGGTAACACTGCCTGCAGCAAGTCTTTAGACCCTGCATCCACATTAATCATTTCTTGCATATAATAAAAATGAATTGCTGCCAACAACAACTGCCTCTTGGCAGACTAGGGCAAGGCAGCTAAGCAACTCATGACAACTTGGAGCACAGCCGCCTTCATTGTTCGCGCTCACTTAAATGCGAAACGATTATGCGAGTTTATAATAAGGCCGAAGACGTTCTTGCACAGTGATGATAAACTGATTAGAAGTTAGATAAAATTTGTATTTATTTGCAAAAAGAATGTACTGGAAAATATTAGAACTATGCATAAATTATTTTAAACATGTTTGAAAATTATGGACATTTTTTAAGGTTCCATAAAAGAGGGGAGCGCCTCCATGTTATGGATGTGGATCCTCATTTTGCATGGACCCTTCTGCAGCTCAGTAGGCTGCGTAAACTTCTTGGAATGCGTCCATGCGCTAGTGCGTGAAGTTGAGATCTTTCAAAGAAAATGCTCCTTAATTGGTCTCCAATACCCGGCAATACGAAGGATCTACGTGTGTCTATGTGGGGCTGCAAATGGTGGTGCAGCGGCTTAAACCACCTAACCACAAGCCTTTACTCATTAATATATGATGTGTTCCGCTTTCGATTAAAAGCGTTACGACTATTGAAAATAATATTTTTGATTTTAAATTTTAAATTTAAATTAAGTTAGTGAGGGCTGCCTGCTTTTTTTCTGTGTAAGGGGATAGAACTTATTTGTTTCTTACATCATCAAGCAGTTTGAAATTTCAAATTGTATTATTATATTAAAATTGTATATATATATTATAATAGAAAATGGATAAATAATCATATAATTACATTTTTGGCGTTGGTTAAAATCCTGTTATCTCTTCCAGCATGATGTGTTCTATTTCAAGCAAAAATGATTTTCAAGCAATTACCAGTTGACAATAAGAATAAGAAAACGTAAACAAACTCAAATATTAATAAAATGCAAATAGCTGTTACAGCATTTCAATTCTTAAAACTTATGTGCTGCGCAAACACAATTCATAATTAAGAACGTTATGTTTATACATGATTTAACCTGGTTGCTTTGATTTTTGAGCCACTGTTTTTAAGGCTTAGGTGCAGCTTGCGTGGCTAAATGCTTAAAGGCATTGTCTGAGCAGAGGAGCGCGCGCGCCTAGGTCGGGCCATTTGTCAAAGTATGCATGGGGTAGGGTGGCACGGCAGTTACTTCGTCACTATCTCTCAGTCAGGGACGCAAGTCATTTATCATTTATGCGCTGCATACATCGAGGTTGCCAGCGACGACGCTCGCGTCGATGTTGATGCTGACACTTCTTTGACCAGCGAAGCGTTCAAACCACACGGAAACACGCAAGCATTCGCAGACATATATATCATAGGCACACAAACACACACATATGCATCACAACAATGCCAGGAATAAGAACAACAGGCAACCTTGACTAAGCTTCAGTTGATTTGCAAAGCTTTCCGCTTAAGTCTCTAGTGTGGCACAGAATACACACATACGAGTACGTACTACATGCACAGATATGTGCCAACGACCGCTTGATGTCATAGTTATGGATTTGGCTTGAGCATGACATTTGAGAATCTGAAGGACAAAGCATCTGTTGCCCAAGTTTTGACATTTTCTGAGGCTCTTTCAAGCATCCAGAAACTTTTCTCGGTTTAACGCACGTCACCCAAATTTATCAATAGGCGTATGTGGGTGCCTGAACAATTTAGTTTGTATATGAAAATGAAATATATTTGGCAGTTAATAATCCAAAAAGTTGCAGCAGATTTGAGCCACCAACGCAGAACTTTCACATATAGACGCAGCATCTTACAGTACACACTCGATGAAGTGAACACTGTAATGTGAAGTACAGTATGGTATGTGTTTATTCGAATTCGCTTAAAAGTGATCCCATACTATGTTGCTGTAGCTTAACAAAACAATGGGAGTAAATCGATATTCTTTTGTCTAAATGTTAACAAACGTTTATTTACAAAAATATCTATATTCTTATAGAGTAACCAACAAAACGAAATTAGATCTTATGGGTAAGTTTCCCCAAATGGAGTATATTTATTTTTGTCGACATACAAGGCCTGAAAACATACAACAAATTGAAAAAAATAAAATAAATAACAAACAATAAAATTAACAATTAATAGACAGTAAAATTCTGCTTGCCAGGCTCTATAGGTTTACCCCATTTTCTAGCTAAAGTAATTAAATAATTGGTTAGTTTAATTGTATAATACATTATAAAGAAACATATAGTAATAATCCATACAAATGACGTCCAGCAGTCAGATATATATAAAGTACAAATTTCAATAATGTTAATGAAGAAAATATTCTTATAAGAATAAGGTTGTTTCCCCAAAGAGTTAAAAATATTACATTTGAGTAAATCGAATTAACGGACGTTTATAGGACTCTTCTGAAACATACTATCACTATTCGAAATCCAATATATTTATATTTATATATAGATTACTCTAAGTCTTTAATTACGAACATAACTTTTTAATAGTAATATTAACTTTCTAATCATTTTTTCAAGTAATGTTTACCGATGCTGCAAACCCGAAAGTGTAATAGTATGTTATTATACCCTGTACCTGTAGGGTAAAAAGGATATATTAGGTTTTTGCAAAGTATGTAACATGCAGAAAGAAGCATCTCCGACCCCATAAAGTATATATATTCTTGATCAGGATGATATAGCCATGTCCGTCTGTCCGCCCGTCCGTCTGTCTGGATGAACGCAAGGATCTCAGAAACTATGAAAGCTGGAATAACCAAAGTTGGTATCCAGATTCTCCTAGGCCCGAGAAAGGACGAGCTTATTTTATTTTTGAATTTTCCCCCCATTCCCCCGCAATAGAATTTCGTCAATACCGTCCACATTTCAAATGCTACATTAACCAAACTTTGCACACATAGTTTATACACAATAATCTACTTCATCACAATTTCATCTAAATCGGTTAATTCTAAGAAAAGTTAGTAGCGAAACAATTTTAGTCTGGTACTACGTCCACAAGCTGTAGCATCAAGTTCGCTCTTCTTCTTCCTTTTGCTTCTGCTAGAGGCTCATGTACCTCAGTGTCGGAAGTTTACCTGGGTGTAGGGGTTCTCTCTTGTTTTGTATATCAATTGTTTCTAGTTCGTCATTTATATTTATCGCAACGCGAATATCATATTCGGGTTTTTAAAATTAACTGTAATGCGAAGAGACAATGCTTTACGATTGATTTAACAAACGATAATATTGTAAATTATAATTATAGTAGAGTGTGGAAAGAGACGCATCTAATTACTATTGAAATATTATGCTTGCAAATATTGAAAATGCGATATGAAAGTAAAGGCAATCCAATACACACAAAACTAAACGCAAATTTGCGCCAAGTGGACATGAATATGATTTCGATCTACTTTGGTGGTGTGTTCTAAGTGTGTCGGTCCTCATGTTACATGCTTACATGTGATTGATAGACGAGACATTTTATTTTCATACCCTGCAGGGCCCTGTAAAAAGGGAATATTTGGTTTGCAGATGGAAGCATCTCTTACCCCATAAAGTATTTGTACTCTTAACAAGCATGATAAAGAAATGGCCGTGTCCACATTGATTAAAGTTCATATGTAGACTTTTTTCTTTAATTCCTACATTTGCAAAGCTTTCTAATATAAATTGTGTCCCCCACCTCTACGTATTCCAAAAGGAATAAGCGATTGATTGTTTTTTTTTCGAGATACAGGGTATTTCACTGTGGGGCTTGCTTGACTGTCACATTCCCGTTTATATATGAACATGCATGGACATTTTTCGCATGAAATTTGGCACTTGCATTGAAAGATTGACATTTGTGTTTGCTCAGGCTTTTAGCACGTGTAACTAATACCTCATATATATGTATGTACGTGTACGTATTGGTATAAGCCACACAGATACCCACATCCACACATACAATACCACAAATGTGTGCGTTAAAGGCACAATCGCCTTGCAAATTTGCCACTGGGCAAGCCAATGGTAAGCCACTTTATGGCGCACAAGTCAGTTTATGGCATTTGTTTGCCAGTCGCTTTGGTATTTAGTATTTGCCTGCAAAACGATTTTAATAGCTCAGTGCATATGTGCATCAGAGCTATGTAAATACTAGCTCCACAATACACAGTCTGTCAAAATATACAACATTTTACGGTACGTAAAGTTTGAGAAATGTGCATGGCCCTGGCAAAGCATTATAATGCTCCCAGCAAATTATGTTATCTGTTGTTGTTACTGTACACATTACACATATGTACATACTCCTTATATGTTTCAGCTCTGATGCACTGCAGAGAGCTCGAAATTAATTACGCATAATATTGGAAAAGCTTGATAGATGTTGAACGAGATTAATCAGAGTTTGGTTTCATACAACTATACTTGTGCAGTGTTTACTGGAGAAATAATTCGAGTTCAATAATTGTACAAATTTACAGTTCTGTATTATGAGGAGCAAGATTAATTTAACTTGTACATTTGTTTTTATTAAAGGAAGGCTCGTTGGTCTGCAGCTATTAATATTGTAGATAGTGTACTTTTTTGTAACAAGCAAATTTTGTTGTATCGCTCCAATCTGGAATGGTTTCTCTTTACTAGTATGCCATTAAAGTTTTTAATATACACTTCACCGCTTTCCAGGGGTTTGAATTTTCTTTTTCAATAAACAAAATGAAGTTTTTAATATACATACCTACTTATCCGACTTGTAAAGTCATTTCACAAGCAAGCTATATACTCTATAGGATTTTTTTTTATTATTGAATTGTGCCTCTCTGTGTACTTTTGCTCCGTTTTCCTAATTAAATAATGTATCCGCCTATTATATCTGGTGTATAAGCAAACTTCACCGTTTGCTTTGATTTTGCCAGTGGCATGAAAACGGAATTTAAAGTAAATGATGCCATTGGCTTAAATAAATTCAATTAAAAGTGACAATGGATGGATGTGCACTCTGTGCTTATCGGGCAGAGGCAAACAATTGATTTTACCTGAAAAATAATCGAGTTGGCCTCCGTCTCTTTTTTGTTGGGACTTTGCTCCAGTAAAATAATATTTATATTCTTTATTATAAAGACCAATAGCAACAAAAGCGTTTTTAAGAGGAAGCAATTAAACGTTTCTGCTCTGTTCATTCATACAACTAATTATACTACAAGTATATAGAGCGAACATAGAATAAAAATTATGTTCGTTTTTAAATTCGGTAACACTTTATCCAAAACGTTCGAATTAATGATACGTTGTGAAGGCCATCCTGGCCAACTGTATGGAGGCTAAAAAGGACTCTTTTGTGAAAATTGTTGCTTGTTTTTCTTATTTTAAAGAAGCCCTGTTTATTGTGGAAAAGCTACTGACTATATTCAAAAACGAATTTTATTAAACAATATTTAACTATTTGGACTCCATTTCCACAGCGAAGCTGCAGTTATACTAAAACGTGAATACCAAATGAATCAAAAGAGTCTTAGGATGATTTGTTTATTAGAAGTGTTTAACAATAAATCCACTTAAACCAGAATTTGCTTTGGTTGATATAAACTTCTACAATCCAAATGTTTTCCATATTTCAGTGATTACGAAATTACGATCTCGAAGGCAGGTTTTAAAAGAAAAAAAAAATGAAATATTAAAAAAAAAATTCTTCCCTCTGCTTTTTATATATTTTTGTTAAGATAATGTTACGTATCTGGTGGATGTGACTGGTATCTACTATATTTTATTTGAATAGCTGCACTTATATATATTTCCCGCGTTCATTTAAATTGAATAACCGAAAAAATGTTTACCCTTACAAGTACATATTTGTATAGAAAAGTAGATGCAGCGAACATTTGCAACGCCTGCAACGTCTGCCAGCAGTGGCCAAAAATTACCTTTCAAATAGCCAAAAACCCTTTGCGCCATATTTTATTTGCATTGTCGGCGACGATTTCACCGTCACCGTCACCAACACCATTGCCATCAGAATCAGCCATCAGAGTTGCGATTGCCAGCGTCGCTTTCTATTTGCTTTTTCATTTGCAGCATAACGTGCTATTGAATGCTGTTGCATCTCTCAGCCCGCAGCCCGAAGTCCTGAGCCCGCAGTCAGGACATTATTTATGCATGCAATGCTCTTTGAGTCTGCCGCAGTTATTGGCATTCGGTCGCTCGTTTCGCTTACTCGTTTGGTTTGCTCTGCTTTTTTGCAATGCGGTTTCGCGCACCTCCATTTTGGGGCAGCGAAGCGCAGCGAAGGACATTTTATTGAACTTCAATGGAGTCATTGATCTCCAATGCCAGACTTTGTTTATGGCACATGCTGGATAACTGCCGGCTGAGCTGCAGGTTAAAGCTGTGTGCCAACCAGCCAGCCCACATTAAATTCCGTGTTTGGACTAACAATATTTGGGTTCAATGTAACCATAATTCGCGTGTAACTTATTTAATGTTGTCGGCAGCTTCACCTGCTGCGGCCAACGTCTGACTAACCTCTTTCGGCTCTAACAATAGCAATAATTTATAAGAATTGATTACGCTGTATGTGCGATCATAAATCGTCGACACACGGATAACTTTTTGTCCTTAGCTTCCAAATGATTGCAGTTTCAGTTGCCATTAACTTGCACAAAACTAAGCATTTAAAGTACTTGGCTCGAAAACTTTAAAACAAATGGTAATATAAACTTTTGTCTTAGCTCTTTGTCTCCTGTTGTTTTAATATTCATTACAAGCACTTTTTATGGCTTCCAATAAAAGTTTTAGTGCGGCTGCAAATTTAATTAATGCTATCAATCAGTTTCTGCACTCGGCAGCAAATAATCTCTATAATTTCAGCTTGAGCTGAAATTCCGGTCATATTTCTCAGCTTGCGGACTGAACGTTTTTACGGCTCGTCGCATACATATATTTTCTGACTATAGTTGCTGGGACGTTGTGTGCGGTTTATGATTTGGTTATTTAATTTTGTGACTGGCTGTTTACTAGTCTATAAAAAAGCTGGGCGGCTAGAAAATGAACAAACTTTTTACATCATCCAATTTGGTCTAAAATAATCGGGAATATTAAAAGTTAGTGAAAGTATTTTTTAATATCAGCTTCTCCCGCGGTATTTATCTGTCATGTTAGGCGATAATCTTTTTGATTGCAATTCTGCAATTTTTGACAAGAAAAAATCTCTTTATAATGATTTGTGTAGTGTGAGTTATTCTTTGTCTCAGAAGGGTAAACTTGTTTAACATAACAATGAGCATTTCTATACACGCCTGTCAATCTCATCTTAATGCCATAGTTCTCAAACAAGTTATAGAAGGAAATGTAATTTCTGCTCATACCCTACCAAAAGCGGGTTTTTTTTAAATTGTTTGTACTTTTTATAAATCAACAAAGTATGTGCTGTTGACATATAGGGAAATATACTTACAATACGTTATAATTACAACGCTAAGAAAGCACCGACAATAAACATTATTGTATTATGTCCGTATACGCCTCCGACCCATCCGACAGGTTGTTGTTGTTGCCATGATTTAGGTACGTCCTGCAATGATTCACACAGGCACATATGTACAAATAGTATATGTATGTTCTATATTAGGAATATTTACTACGTATTATATTACCTAACGAATTTTAAATAAAAACATTTTAATCCCAATAAGCTTACGAAAATGAATCCAAATATTAAATTCTGGTATTCAAATCATTATTTGGATGACACTCTAAATTGTTACTTTGTTACATGCATTCCACGTTATTTTGAAGAGTATTATATGTATGTACACGTATATGTTATAATGCGGAAATCAATTTAATTATTGCACCTGCTAGCAGACTAGTTCACTTTTAAGGAAAACGGAGCACATTGGTCCCTTATTTGTTGCCTATGTTCTTTAATGTGCACTTTTTTTTCAATGAAATAAATTATTTTATATAATAATTGTTGTTTTTTGATAAGGAAAAAATGTATAGAAATTAATATTGCTTAATAACTCGTTGCTCCACACCTCAAAACTGTTCATAGTATCTCATGTGTTATTAAAAAACATTTTTCTTTCATACTTTTCCCGCTACAGTATACAAGCTATGAAACCCCGACATTAAGTTGTTGTGCTACTTAAACTTTTTTATATTTGACATCAAAAAGAAAGGTCGAGGCAGCAGTGGGATCATATCATTCATTGTTATGGTAGCCATAAACTTCCAGACCTAAAACAATATTCTGCTACATTTTCTGAGAAATATGTAAAAATTATGCATTTTTTTTAAAGGAATTGTTAAAATGACAAAAATGATGTATGTATAATTATACGCAGTAGGACATCTACTGATCTTTTGGAAACATTAAATATCCATCAAATAAATAAATAACGTCGCTATAGAGTAACACTTCAAGGTGTGGAAAGACTTACCCCATTTGAACTGCAAATGTTTGAGAAAAAATGTTTGCTGCTGGCTACTGTTCGTTGTAAGTTCCAATCGTGCTTATAGATTTGTTACTACTGCGGACTTTTATCTGCAAACTGTGCCACCAAAACTCACTCGCCTATAAATCTACCACCTACGCATTGCTCTTACAAGTTCATCAACAGCCCGGCCCACTAACTTAGCACGCGTCAACAGCCACCCGAATCCGGAATCCTACTAAATTTGCTCACGTTTTGCACGGCAGGTCATAAAAACGCTCGAATCATGCTGGAACCCTCGGAGCAAAGCTTATAGCTGCCCTAAGTCGAAGTCACAGTGTTTTATTGATGTGCAAAATGCATGAAATTAGAATTTAAAGTGTGCCAAAGTTTGTAGCTAACAAAATTTGAAGCATAAAACAAATTTCCTTTTAAGCTGCTTCATAGCCCGAGCTTTTTATGTTTGTCATGTCAAAGTTAAGGCATTAACTTATTGGGCGTTTGAACTGCTCTCAATGCATCCGGTAGTCAAATGGCCTCAACTCAATTACCAAGCCTATATAAAGCATTCCAAAAAAAAAAAAATTAATTGAATGCAATGCATAACTTAATAAAAAACCAATTTGTGTGCAATGCTCAATGTTCTTTTCATTTTATGTTATTCTGCATATTTTCACATTTTTTTTAGATTTTTTGTTGTTTTTTTTGTGTTTTTTTTTTTTGAGAGGAAGCCTGCTTTATTTATATGTTCCCAAATCATTGTAAAATAATTAAATTGAAAACTGCAGCAATGGCGGCAGAAAGGCAGGCATCGGCATAAAGGGTCACCAAATAAAAACCATAATTCGTCTATAAAAATATCGTAAAAAAGAACGGGACAACGAATTGGAGCATACGATAAAACGTGTGTCACATATACACACACACACACACACACACACACATGCACATATGTATGTGTATATGGTCACATACACAGGCACTTCTGTTTTTCATGTTGCGGCTGCTGTAAACCGAGCCACTTAATGACTTCCGTCATAAACTATTTTCGGTTCAGCTAAATTCCAACAACTTTATTGCCAGCGCGCATGAAAAAGGGGCGGTAAAGGCAAAGGGAACGGCAACGGCAACGAAGGCCGTGCCAGTGCACAGAAGCGACGAAAAATTGGCAAGGAATATGGCGAGTATGGCGCAGTGAAATCGTATATACATCCAAAGCTGAGCATAAGAGAGGGAAAAGAAAAAATGTTATGTTTGCACAACATAAACAACATTATTTCTTATGGCGTGTAGACGCCATACAGTAGCGAGCACATGTGTTTTGACATATTCATGAGGCACACGCATAATATCTACAAGTATGACAAAAATGCACGCTTTATCAAATAAATAATTCTGCTCTCGCTCAAGGCAAAGTGGAGTTTTCATTCCCCCATTCCACCCAAATGTTTTTCAAATATTGACCTTGAACTTTTAACAGCAACTTGAAGATCTAGCTAAGGGTAAGCCAACGTTATGTTTAGTTCATTAGCAATATTTATAAGTATACTTTCATAAATACAGTTTCTGCCTCCATTGACATCGCCACCCCACTAATTCATGGCTGTTAGTCGACAACAAATTTGTTGGTGTATGTGGTAATCCGACTGATGATGATCGAATTTTTGTGAATAATATAAAAAATGAGTGTCAGTTATTAGTTTAATAATTCTGCGACATTCAATCTGCTGTTCATTATTATATTTCCATGCCGGAGTAAAATATTACCATTAGTAAAAATATTAATAAAATTTGTTTAATATTCTTCTATTTATTCTTTCAAAAAATATAAGAAACCTCAAATATCTTATTATCTAAGTACTTTTGCCTACTAGTGTATGCATATTTAAAGGCATTGACATGGGCCAATGGGCGCACAAGCGTGAAAAGTCTGGCACAAAAATGGCGCACGGGAAAATCGCCAAAAAATTAATGATGCATAAGCATAAAGAGAGAAATATCAATATGAATGTTTCTGGCCAGTAACAGTTACAGTAACGGCAACTGGCAGTAGCTGCAAAGCTGCAAAGCTGCGCAGCATACAAGCCAGTAATTGGTTGCCCAGGTATCTGCAGTTAATCAGCTAGAAATGGAGCGTGCAATGCTTATATACATGCTCTTATGTACTTACTATATTATACGAGTATATGTATATAGGTAGTATGTAGTATGTATATGTGCGCAAGTGCTACTGTAGATGACGAATTAAAAATGTAATTGTAATTTTGCGAGTAAGCTGTGCTAGCAGTTAAATAAATGAAATAAGAACTGTTACAGCAATGCCAAGTCACAGGCACTTACTTTCCTGATTCTGAATGCATGTGTATATACTTTTGTGTGTGTGTGTACTTTTGTCTGTTATTTCCCTGCTATAATAAACGGAAGTTCCTCCTTAACTATTTACTCTTCAGTTGTGACTGCTTTGCTCGTTTGCTTTTCCGGCTTGTTTAATTTCTGTGCACTCTTTAGGTGCAAGCACTTTGAAGTAAAAACTTCTTGTACTTTCTGTCAACAGATTGGTAATTGGCACCTTTTCCAGCTAGACTGCAGTGCAGGAGCAGTGTACCGGCTAATATTCACTCTGCACTCATTGAATGCTCCTATTTCAGCGATGAAGCGAGTGTTGTTGATGTAGATTATGCATTTCATTATAATGTGCATATTATGTATTTACTTAATGCTCTAGATAAGACATCAGCAATTTACTTCTCTTTTAAAAAAAGCCTGGCCTGGTTAGAATATGTCAAATGCCCTGGTATTTATTATCAACACTCATCACACACATTCCACTATTAACATAAATAAACACAAATGCTAGGGAGCGAATAATTAAAATTGCTTTTGTATTATCTCAATCTCGTTCAATAACAAATGCTTCACAAGTAATTAAAAAAGAACTGGAACTTTTTTTTTTCTATTTAATTAAAGCATTGAAGCCGTGCATTCAGATTAGCACCTTAACAATACATTTTTACAAATATAAAATAGCCCAACCTCGATCACTTCCGCGCGACGATTAATAACTGGAACTGTATATACATTTATTTTGTATGGTCAAATTTGTTATTATTTTTTCAATATTATTGGAAATTTGAGCGCTACCTATCTTTCACATTCTTGAGATAAATTTAGTAAAGTAATCAGTGCAATGTGTTTTCTTCGGTATTCATTTATCTCGATTATTAAATAAACATTGTCAGGCGTTTATCAATCAAAGAACCATTCATGCCAGACTCCCCAGACGGAGAAGATGTTGCCACTCTTCCTAGCAGTGGCAAACGAAATTGGCAGTTCCATAAGCAAGTTTCGAATTCCAAACTAGGCCTGGGAAATGCAGCAGCTGTACGCACTCAGGACCCAGACTCAAATGTTACAATGTGGCCCTAAGTGCTGTCAACGAAACCACAAGTCAGCTGCTAGAGATGGCAGGCAGCAAAAACAAAAGGAAAACAATACCGAACTGAACAGAATACAGTCTGTATTTTAATATCAATGGATGTGCGCACACACACACACACACACTACGTACATGTGAGTAGCAAGTTGGCTGCAACAAATTGTTTTTTACCCAACACTTGGTGGTCACTAAGGTGCGGAAGGTACTCACCCCTGTCTGTGACACAAGCCTGGTCGGGTGCCACTCCTGCCCCATCTTTGTGGTTTGGTGGTCCGGCGTCTGGACTTTGACCCCTGAACTTTGATCCCTACTGAGACGTACTAGCGCTGGTCAAGCAGGCCTAGCGTGAGTATACTTTTTGTTTTTATTTTCGCTGTTGCTCCGCCCACGCGCTATAGGCAGTCGCACAGTTGCATTCACAACAGCTGGCTGCCCAGCTTACGCAGGGTTGCATTGTACCATCTGGTGGCCACCCAGCCGCTCCTCAAGAGAGTGCCAGGCTTTGACACCAGAGGGCGGTTCAAGGCTTGGTAAATTGCAGCGCTGGTGCTGCATACTTTTAGGACCTCCCGGTAATTCGGACCTAATACTCCAAATCCTGGTGCAGCCTTTTAGGATCAAAACATATTTTGGCTGGGTTCTTAAGCGAGTTTATATAAAGGCCGGACGGGCTATATTCCAACCCCTACCGCATCGGCGGTGCATCCCAGTGGGGCTCTGGTGACCGAGCAGGGGCGGGATAACCCCCATCCCGTCAAGGAGAAATACTTGGCCATCGAGGGAACTCGCCACGAATCCGCCTCGATGACCGACATGCAACGGCATGGGCTACAGAAAGTGGCCCCCACCGACCAGCCACCAGGCGTACAACCGGCGCAACCTACGGTCTACCTGGAGTCGCCTCTTTCCTTTACGCATGGCGCGCCTTTGGCAACCCTGGGTGAAGAATTGTGGCTAAAAACCAACGAAGCGGTAGCAGGCGCGAATCCTTTCGCGCGTAGGTCTCTGGTGGCCAGATCCCCACCAAAGTCTGCTCCACCGTCCGTGACGCTCCACAGCTACCCCCTCTTGTGTCCATCTTCTGCTTCTTCGCGTGCAGCAAACGCAGCCGAGACGGCGATTACGCCATTCTCGACACCTCTGGCAGCGCCTTCATCGCCTACGCCTTTGCCGATAGTAGTGGCGTCTAGCGGTCCCCCAGCCCAACCAACCACCGCCCAGGCAGAGATGCAGGAACTGGGCTCCCACCTGCAGGCGGTGTGCCGTCTTTTCGAGGGTCAAAATAAGCGACATGTCAACCAGCAGGATAAGGAGATTTTTGCTGAGATGCTGAAGCTGCACAGCTCGATTTGCAGCAAAATAGACTGGTCATGTACTGGAGTGAAGCAGCATTCGAGAGATATTGGCATTCAAACTGCTGAGGCCTGGCCCAAAGTGTCCAGCCACCCCCAAGCTGGCACCCCAAAAAGGCTCAGGGACCCCAAAAGCAACCAGCGCGCGACTCCTCCAAAGAAGCATAAAACGCGTGACCAGAAGCTCGCCTCCGCATCGCAGAGTACAAGTGGCCAAGCCCTAGACACTCAGCCGCAAGACCTCGCTCAGGTAGTGAAGGGAAATGGCAACCCCCCTGACGCTTCTATCGCTCCCAAGGCTGATACATGGACGAAGGTTCAGCGTCAGACACGACAGAAGACCAGGAGACCCGATGCCATTATAGCCAAAGGCGTTGGAGAAGCCCAGTACGCTGACATTTTGAAGGCAGTGAAGTCGGCTCCGGCTCTGCAGTCACTGAAAAACGATGTACAACGTATCAGAAGAACGGGTAACGGCAGCTTGCTCTTAGAACTGAGCAGATCACCGACGCACGACATTGGTAAGCTCCACGAAGCTGTGGAGGCGGCCCTACAGGGTATGGCTGTGGTCAAGCCGCTGGTGGAAGAGGCCCAATTAGAGATCCGGGATTTGGATGAGCTAGCCACCAAGGAGGAGATACTGGAAGCGCTAAGGTCGGTCAGCGAGGACCTCAGCATCGGGCAGGACGCAGTGAAGTCAATCCGCAAGGTGAGCGGTGGTCAACAGATTGCCGTACTATCTCTGCCAGCAGAGAAAGCAAGGAGGCTCATAGAAGCAGGCAAAGTGAGAATAGGCTGGGCAATCTGCCGCATCCGAGGGGTGATTAGGCCAACTCGCTGCTACAAGTGCCTTGGCTTTGGTCATACGGCAGCAAGGTGTAGCAGCGCGGAAGATCTGAAGGACTCGTGCTACAGGTGTGGTGTAAAGGGGCACCTAGCCAGGAACTGCTCAAACAGCCCGAGATGCGCATTATGCGCAAAAGACAGCCTGCCAGCGACGGACCACGCCACAGGTAGTTTTAAATGTCCGGCGTACAAGGAGGCGGTAAGACTGCTAAGATGATAAGGTTCTTACAGCTCAATTTGAACCACTGCATCGCAGCACAAGACCTGCTACTGCAGACCATCGGCGAGCAGAATATTAGTCTGGCGCTACTCAGCGAGCCATATAGAACATACAGCAACAGCAATTGGGCAGTGGATCTTTCCGGCAAAGCTGCTCTATGGCTGTGTGAGCCTAGAGCGCCCGCTTTCTCGGAATGCAAAGCTGGTAACTTCTTCGTGAGAGCCAAAGTTTCTGACCTGTGGGTCTATAGTTGCTACCTTCCACCCAGCCTTTCCTTATCGGAGTTCGCCTCTGTCCTCGACGCTCTGGTAGACGACGCCAGGGGACGTAGCCGTGTTATTATTGGCGGAGACTTCAACGCATGGGCAGTCGAGTGGGGCAGCAACACCACTAACGCGAGAGGCCGAACTCTACTGGAAGCTTTCTCAGTATTGGATCTGACGCTGCTGAATACCGGGTCACAGCACACATTCAGCAGGGCAGGCAGCGGATCCATAATTGACCTGTCGTATGCTAGTAGCTCCCTCCACAGCCAGATCATGTGGTCCATTAGCGACGCTTATACGGCAAGCGACCATGTGGCCATCACAATCACAGTCGGAGCAACCTCCCGCAACATGCTGAATCCACCGTCCGCCAACGTGGCATACAAGCTGGATTCCTTCCGTCCAGCATCCTTCGCAAGCGCCCTCAGCGGCTTCCGACTCTCCGGTGATCCAGAAGTTATGGCTATGGACGCCGTGGCCCAAATCCGCGCGGCATGCGACGCCAGCATGGACAGACGTGGCCCCTATAGGCGCCACCACGTACCAGCTTACTGGTGGACCAACGAAATCGCGGAACTGCGAAGCTCTTGTATCAGGGCAAGAAGAATGGCGCAGAGAGCTCGCGGCACATCCTCGTCGCCCCTCAGACAGGATGCCTATCGGGAGTCTAGGCGATCTCTGAAAAGGGCGATAGCAGCAAGCAAGAGGCGATGCTTTTTCGAGATGTGCGACTCAGCCGAGCACGACCCCTGGGGGAAAGCATATAAGCTCATTGTGAAGCGAATCTACGCTGGCGGACGCAATGCTCCCATGGATGCTGAGAAACTCTCACGAATCGTTAATACCCTATTCCCCTCGAGACCCGAGTCGCCTGCGATGATCCCTACCAGAAACGAGTTATCGCCTGCCTTAGGCGACGTCACCACTGAGGAAGTGCTGCTGGCTGCTCGTAGCTTGCAGCTCAACAAAGCGCCGGGCCCGGATTCTATACCGAACCGCGCACTCAAACTGGCACTTTGTATGCACCCTGGGGCGTTCGCTACTCTGTTCGGAAGGTGTATCAGGGAAGGCATATTCCCTGCCTGCTGGAAGGTGCAGAACCTGGTTCTACTGCCGAAACCGGGAAAACCACTCGAAGACCCCTCATCCTACAGGCCGATTTGTCTCCTGGACTCGATCGGTAAGGTGCTGGAGAGACTGCTCTGCTCGAGGCTCGAAACAGCAATCGGTCTATCCCCCAATCAGTACGGGTTCCGGAAATCGAGGTCCACCATAGACGCGATCAGTAGAGTGGTGGATCTTGCGTCGAAGGCAATATCAGGTAGCAGATGGAAGGGAGGTGCCAAAGAATACTGCCTGGTGGTGACCCTCGACGTCAAAAATGCATTCAACTCGGCAGACTGGGGATGCATTCTCAACGCACTGGTGGATCAAGGCGTACCCACGTGCCTGGTGCGCTCCATTAGAAGCTACCTTAGCGATCGGATACTTAGGTTTCACACATTGTCTGGCACCAAATCCCTCAATGTTGTTGCTGGCGTCCCCCAAGGGTCGGTCCTAGGGCCGCTGCTCTGGAACGTCATGTACGACGGCATTCTCCGCCTCCAACTCCCACCCGGTACTGAGCTAGTGGGGTACGCAGATGACGTCGCAATTGTAGGCGTTGCGAAGGATATCAAAGCCGTGGAAGACGCGTGCAACCGCTGCATCCGGTCGATCATTGACTGGCTGAACACCGTGGGCCTGGAACTAGCGGCGGGCAAAACAGAGGCAGTGCTAATCAGCAGCCGCAAGGCGGTAGAGCAAGCGCACATATCAATTGACGGTACTCTCGTGCGGTCCAAACGTTCAATTAACTACCTTGGGGTTAGATTGGATACGAGATTGTGCTTTCGTGAGCATCTGGAGCAGACGAATAATAAAGCTGCAGAGGCCACACGGGCGCTAGCCCGAATTATGGCCAACACTAGGGGCCCAAAGCAAGGTCGGAGGTTATTGCTTATGAGCGTAACCAAATCAATAATGCTGTACGCGGCACCGATATGGGCTGCCGCGGTGAACAAGAGGAGCTACATCCGCGACCTCGCTGCTACATACCGTCTTGGCGCTCTCCGTGTCTGTAGTGGATTCAGGACGGTTTCTGACGATGCCGTACTGGTGATCTCGGGGATGGCACCTATCGACCTCCTCGTCCTGGAGGCGAACTACCTTCACAGTTTTGCTGCCGGGCGGCCTCGAAGGGACGCGCGGGCGGCGGCTAGACGTACGACGGTAAGCAAGTGGCAAGAGCGATGGAATGCCTCGTCAAAAGGCAGGTGGACCCACACGCTAATAACTAACGTAGCATCGTGGATCGGCAGAACACATGGCAAGGTCGACTTCCACCTGACCCAACTTCTGAGCGGCCACGGTTGCTTCAGAAGTTATCTTCATAGATTTGGGCACGACTCCAGTGCGGAATGCCCGGCCTGCAGAGGGATACCGGAAGATGCTAACCACGTAGCCTTCCATTGCCCAAGGTTTGGGGCGGACAGAAGGAGACTGGAGGCGACAACCGGATCACCCCCAACGGCGTCGAACTTTGTGGCCAACATGCTCGCTAACGAAGAGTCGTGGGCTGCGAGCGCAAACTTTGCGGCCTCCGTTATGGGCAAGCTCAGGAAACAGGAGCGGGACAGGAGCGCGATATAAGCGGGTTGATCGGCCGGGCGAAGCAATGCCTAACGGCCGTACCGCCTGGACTTTGACCTGCGTATATCATTATTATTATTACTTTTACTTTTATTATTATTATTATTACTCCTATTGTTATTTCTATCCATTCTATATTGTTATTTTTCCACTCTAAAAATAAAGAATACAAAAAAAAAAAAAAAAACACTACGTACATGTATAATCGTATTCTTACATACATACGTACTCGCAGTCATTGTGGCGGCAGCGCCAAAAGTCAATTTTGGAAACAACTCAATTTCTACTCAAAAGGCACAAAACGCTAACAGAAACAGAAGCTGGCGCTCTCTTTTTGTTTCGGTGTCTGTTTTTGTTTTTGTTTATGTTTTTGTTTTCGTTGTAATGCAAATAAAAAGCGCCAACCCAAAAATATGTCACGATGGCAATGGGAACAATGACATGCTTTAAGATAATTTGCTTGAATTTTAAAAGACTGCTCAACTTTTGCTGCCAGCAAACAGGGAACACGCATCAAAATGAAAGTAGCGCCAACTTTGATAAGATAACATAATTTCTGTCGTTTGTCACTTGCTGGAACTGACAATTAGAAAAGTTTATCATCCAACGTTGCGGGCCTCAGGGCTTGGGGCAGCTTTCCGGCTGCTAGTGCCATTATGTCTGTGCAAACCAACATACACACTTAGTATGTCCCCTCGACTATGTGTGTGTATTGAACAGTCTTTCGTATGACAAGCTTCAGTCAAACTTTATTTGTACAACTCTATGTGGTTCCCTTTTCCCGACAACTGCAACAACAACCACAACAATAACAGTGCTGGAAAAATAACTCTTGATTATAGGGCTGAGCGTTAGAGCTTTGATGCTTTAAGTGGCCTTATAATTATTTAGCAATTCGAGCGTAAAGCTTTAATTAACACTCTTTTGGCCTGAAGCCTTAACGTTATTCTGGGATTATAACAAATGAACAACATGAATTTAATAATTTAAAAAAGTATTTGTAAAAACAAATTTCTATTACACATATAATTAAAAAGTACCTCATTTTTTTCAATTAACAATACATATATAATACTCTTAATTCTTAATGACCATGGAGGCGAGGTTAAATAAGCGTCTACGTATCAGTTATCCATATACATATATGTATATTTCAAAATTTGTGGGGGAATAACACTCTAACAAAGACCTTTTTTAGATAAATATATACAATAAAATTACAAAAAGAAAGAGAATCTGTACATATTTATGGTTAAATTAGCTATCAATTAATTTAAGATTCGTTTCTCTGATAAGTTTTTTTTATTATTATTTTGTTTATTTATTTGTTTTGTTTGCTATTAACGCTTTAGACAACATTGCGAATCGGGGCATAGAAGGACGAATGGCAAATAAAATTCCCCCAGGATGCGTTTATTATATATTATTGTAAATTAATAACATTTAATATATTTATATATATATTTTTATTGATTAACCTTAGTCTGCAGCTTATGTTTGTCAACAAATAAAATAAAAAAGGTGGTGTTTATGTATATATCTATTCATTAATCTTGTATTATTAAATTTTAGATTCCTTAACTAAATAGAACGGTAATCTAAATTAATGCTTTACTTAATTCAGTTTTATTTTTAATGAATATATACTTCTAATTGATGAAATTTGAGGCAATAAAGTGAACAAATAAGTTATTTAGAAGTGATGTGGATGCGAATGAAATTTTAATGAATCAATGCCCTTTATGTGGCCGAAATTTGTTTTCGTAGCTGTGTACTTTTTCAAAGTTGTTCAACTTTTGCTTTGATTTTGGTAATTAGAAGAGCAGAGTTACAATTGATATCATCTATTTGGCGCGGGGCAGCGAAAAGTAACAACAACAAATACCACTAGATTAATATTGCTGTCAACGGCTATGCCCAAAAAGCGAAAAGGGTTTAATTGAATGTTTTTTGTTTTTCATTTCGCATGTCTCGCGTGATGCCTTCCTTGTCGCTCTGCTTGTAACTCAGCATTAAGTGCTTATCCCACTGGAATATAAATGACGTCATTTAAATATACAGGCAGCGAGCAGAGAGGTCTGTGAGGAGGGCGAGTGTGAAAAAACACAACAAACTGTTAAATTGGGTGAAATAATTGCGCACAATTATTTAAAAACTACAACAACAAGTGAGGCAGCAGCGACAGCAAATAAAATTAAATTAAGTAACAAGCAAAAGGATTGCATTACATTAATGAAACAATTAAGTTTATGCGGCCACCCTTTTCGTATGGGAGAGGCTGGAGCATTGTTGCTGCTTGTGTTGGTCCTTAATGTGGAAATTTTGGCAGGGAGGCTCCGAGCTCTTATCTGTGTAAGAATTATGTACAATAAAGGCGACTAAATCGTAAACTGAAATCCCTTTTACTGATGGAAAAATTATTAAAAAATGTATAATTTTATGAATATTTTTTAATGTTTATTTGTTTTCCAAAAGTTACAAAATATGTTAACATGAAAATAAATATTTTTTATTGGTTAATTTTTATTTTAGATTAAACCGTTTCCATTCTATTTAAGTTCATTTGCATTTAGAAATTAAATTATTAATTATCAGTCCTTACTTCTCTTATATAAAAATAGTACTCTGATATGACTGCTATTGCTTAAAGGGCTTTAACCTATCGACCATTTAATTAAGATCCAAATCATACTGCTCAGTTCATTGACAGCTCTGACACACATATGTTAGTCATAATTCCAATATGAAGCAAGCCTTGTTTTTTTTATCCTTAAAAAAAACAAAGGTCAATAGTAATTTAAAAAAAGATACTTTTACCTTAAAAAATCAAAATCCAATGTAAGTAAATATAGAACCCGTTTGAGAATGCGTAGAACCAAATTTGCAGTAATTATTTGTATCAGTTGTCTCTTTAACGTAAGTCCAGAGGCCGGCGACAGAGTCGCTCAGATTCTGTCACTAATTCAGTCAAATTTCAGCTTATACCCGTGCGAAACGTTTATGGCAGACCAATGCCGGAGCCGCAGGAAGGCCCGCCACAAGAGATACCAACCCAGCTGCCGCCCCTGCCAGAAGAGCCAACTGCGGCGGCTGTGCCTACAAATCTGCCACTTGAGACGGATTTTGTAGAGATCGAGCCAGCCGTCGATTCATTACAGGTGCAAAACAATGGCCTGCGGCTCTTTCCTGGAAACTTTCAGCCTGTAATGAATATACTGACCAACCCAGCCACGGATATTCTCACAACCATTGAAGATGAGAGAGATGAGACAACTTTAACCACGGAGTCTGAGGAAGAGCAAGCGCTTGGGACTGATTTGCAACTGCTCAGAAGAAGTCCAAAGCCCAAAACCAAGAAACCAAGAACAACAACTCTAGAGCCAATTCGGGGCACAGAAAAATCAACCACTACATCAACGTCTTTGTTTACAGAGTTCACCATAACCATACCGAAACAAGCAACTGACTCGCAAGGCAACTGGATAAGGAACGCATGGGGCATTACCTTTGGCAAGGTGTACAAGGATACGCGTTTCAATCTTGGTGGACGATTCACAGTGCCGCGAATGCATTTGGAGTCAAAGCCAGTTCGGGACTATTACCCTGGGGGTCCAAAAGCGACTGTGTGTATTGGCGCATCTACTATTTACAATATACCTAGGGTATATACTTGGCTAAAGCGCAACATCTATAATCTAACTCATGAACATAGGCCAATCTTTTGGGATCTGAGGCGCGAACTCTTCACAAAAGCTGACTCGGAGGAGTGTCATGTCCCGTCACACGATGAGTGGCGGCGCTATTGGGAGTGCGCCATTAGAAGAGATATGCGTGTAGAGTATGCTATCCCCAAGTATCCGCTCCATCAAGTCGGTTACGTGGGTCATTATTGGGGTCCTTGATTTGGTTTATGCTAAGTCGAACAACAGCAAAGTATTACTTTGTTATATACACAGTAGTCTATGGCTCGACTCTGTATTGGTTTTAGAGTTTAAAATTGTTTGTTATACGTTTTGTGTGAGTCAATGAATGGTTGTGGTATTAAATTATGGCATCTAACAAATATAACAAGGGGGCTTTGCCTCTGCTCACTTGGTTCGGAAATGGCGCTATCAAGATTACAACAACAATTGTACACAATTGTACAATTGTATTGTTTCATGATAGATACTTATAAAGTCCATGACATATTAGTGCATTCATTTACCATGGTTAAAGGGGTTCACATTGGTATTTATTTGCGTTATTGGAAAAAAAAGTGTCGAGTGCTGTTCACCAATTTATAGGATATACGAATGGTGACGAACATGTCGGTCCTTTTCTTTATATTTTTAAATCAGTGAAATACCCTGTATCCAGACAAACTTCCCAAACTGAGTTATTTGCGCCTCTAACAGAAGCAACAAGAGAGAACGCTACAGTCGAGCAAGCCCGACAGTGTAATACCCTGTACCCAGGTAAACTTCCGTCACTGAATTGTAAGCGCCCATAGCAGCAGCAAAAAGAGGAAGAAGAAGAGCAGTTTGGGGTTGTATTGTACTGGCGAGAATTTGTTTTGCTAATAACTTTTCTGAGAATTGACCGAATTGAAATAAATTTAAAGTAAATAACTCTATATAGATTGTGTGTGCAAAGTTTGGTTTAGGTAGCATTTGAAATGTGGGAGAAAATTCCAAAAAATTAAAATAAACTCGTCCTTTACCTAGCAGAATCTGCATACCAACTTTGGTTATTCGAGCTTTTATAGTTTCTGAGATCCTTGCGTTTATCCAGACAGACGGGTAGATGCACGGACATGTCTAGATCGATTTCTCTCCTTCATTCTGCATGTTATATACTTTGCACAAACCTAATATACCCTTTTCACCCTCCGGGTATAATTAATTCGGTTTAAATAAAGTACAAAATGTCTTCTTATATTTGAAACTATTGATTACAAAATATCATCAGTTCAATCCTAAACGAAATTGTATTTTCCACATCAATATATCAAGAGTGTCGATAATGTTTTAAGCAGTAATTCAAAATCCGAAGCCGAAGAAACATATACATAAGTGCTACCGGGCATTGCCACTTGACAAATAGCCTTCCATTAAAGAGTATATCAAAGCCTTTACTCTCAGACATACACAAGGCATAGCCCATCCAAGCATGTGTGTCTAGAAATGTTATCTATTCCCGCTTTCTACCCAAGTTCAAATAACTGCTATCAACAAAACTTTGATTTATGAGAATCTGCTTCATTTGATTATTGCTGCCAACTTGAATAGAAGCTGGACAGAGTCCAGTGTCCATATCAAAATCCTATACGCCAAAGATTTTTTCATGTGTCTGTGTGGAAAACATTTTCATTTTCATTTTCCATTCAAATTCAATGTTAATCTACTTGCAAAACAAGCAACAATTCAGCCTACGTGGGTCCTCATGGGCGCTAGCTCAAACATCATTTATCATGGAGATGGGCAACGAGAACGCAAACCGAAAAGCGGACATCCTTGGCAGAGTCCTCGAAATGGGATCCAGCCGGTCGGTAGAATGCTTCGTGGTAAGGTTTGGTTTTGTTATTGTGTTGGGTATGTTTGTATTAGGCCAAGCGTATAATCAGCACATATCAAGAGTGCCCACGGTTCGGCTACTCATGCTCATCATTTTTATTTGATAAATTTGGCTCCGGCGCACGTGCTGCACATTAGGATGGCGTTTCTATTTAAGCCATTTTGACTCTTGGTCAGCATACGAAATCAGCAAAGTTATTAGCTTATTTTTAGTCTATAATTTCATGCAAAAAGTTGAGTTTAGTGACCAGTCGTGCGTATACGTAACATGCGATACACATACATATGCCCATGTTGAGCGGCAAACTTGTGCCAGCAGCCTCAGTCGTAAACCCATCTAAATATATGTATCTATATACTCGTATATTGTGGCTGCAGCTGGCGAGTACACTTAATGGTCGCCCCAAATGAGCTGCTTGGCTGAAATTTTATAGTGCGCTGCGGCTTAATGAGCAAAGCAAATCGGACTTATTAGCGCTACTTAAAGGTCATTATAAAAAAAGAAAATTGTGAAAGGAGAGTAGCCAGCATTTAACATGTTTAATGCTTCTGATTATGAGGATTAAACTGAAGTAGTTGAAAAAAAAGAGATTCTGCTACATTTTATAAAAAACGAACAATAGAAAGTAATTCAAATTTTGCGTGGGTATCCACTAAATACTTTATACAAAAGCAAGGATTTGGAGACAGCTACACTCAGTGAGTCACTAGACAAGGATTAGGTTTGAGCTTTCAGAAATAACTATACAGGCAACCTGCTCTCTGAATTGCTTTTGCTTTCTCTCGTTATTAAATTGATTAGCCAACGATGACCCCGAACTAATACCACCAGCTAAAACTTCATTATACGTTTTACAGGTTAATTATACTTGTAAATTATAGTTATCGTTTCTTGCAGTGTTATTTATAGGTAAAATATAAGCAGCTAAAGCTATATTTTCAATTTAAATATACCCTTAAAGTCCTTTACTTGGATGTTATAGATAAACGACTAGACTTCGGAAATGGCCAAACCCACATCGACGCTGCTATTATATCCGCCCATACTCTGCCAGAACCTGACATTGTAGTCATATTTCAACCTCATACACAAACGCGCTTTCAAATGAAATGTATGTAAATAAACATATGCATGTAAAGCTATTTAATCAATGTTAATTGAAAACGAAAAAAATGTCATGAAAATATTTCAGAAATAAATTGTGTAGGAATTCAATTAATTATTATTCATTATTAATATTAACTGAAGGGGGAGAAGGGCTGCCACGACTTTATCATTCTAATTGTTTAGTTTTATTCATTTTTAAATTAAAATTAATTACAAATAATAAAACACAGCATTCACGTAAATATAGTACAGCATTGGCAGATATACATACTTAAAACATTTTTGTCATTAAAGGGAAAGTGCTGCATTAAACTTATTATAATTATTCCTTTTTTGTTATTAAATAAACTAATTTGTGTTGAAAATCTATATACATATGGACAGACGAGCGGACAGACGGATGTGGGGTGTATACCATGCTTTTATATACTACTTATTTGCGTTTTTGTTTACGAGTGTTTACGATGGTTGCCATCACTTGCTTATGTGTTATTTTTGTCTGCGCTTTGAATTTATTTTTGCTTCATTGCGGCAATCATTTTGCTCCTCTGTTTCGTATACTATTGCTCTCTTCCTCTCTTAGAGCTGTCGCCGGCGGCTGCGGGTTAAGCATTCACTTGAACTTTTAAGTGTTGATGTGTCAGTTAGGCGTAGGTGTTGCTTGGCCACTGCTTCTGACGCACGCTCACACAGACATATAAGTGTCGGTTTGTGTGTGTGTGTCTGTGTGTGTGTGTCTGTGTGTGTGTGTCTGTGTGTGTGTCATTCTGTAGTGCACTTGAATCTTCCCCCACAGCCTATGGGCCTTGGCTATGCCAGTTACAAGTCTGTGCATGGTGTGTTGCGCAGGCCAAGTTCTTGTAGCCGCCTTCTATCATTTTATTCACAGTTGCAACTTTTTAAACTGTTGCAAGTTGATGTAAAAGGCAACAGAACTGAAGAAAATGTTGCCTTTAAAGGATCAATTTCAAGAGCAGGTGTGAGGTAAGCATTTATTTTAAAGCAAGCTACTATAGTAGATATGTTTGTAATAAAAGCAGATAGTTATAATGTAGTTGAAATGAATTGGTTTTTGAAAACAATTGGATGTAAAGTTTGAAATATCATACAGCGTTATATCAAATATATTTCACACATATATGAAAACGTTTTCGAATTGGAGGGACTACCTCTAAGTTGTATGTTAGGAATTTCTCCACATTTAGTTATCAAATAGGTGCTGAATTGAAAAAATATATCCTGAAAATGTTATCACAATAATGATGAATGGGAAAACTTTTATGAACAAGAGACCGTTACACAACTTGTATATCCTGCAGTCTATATATTATTTTAAGAAATGGTAACGAATACTTTTATTTTGACCACTTTATTCTTACTATTTAATATAAATAAAATATATCAAAGCGTAATACTATTACTATTATTTTTAAGACTTGTCTGTTGTTGAACGATTTTTCAGTTTTATGAAAACTTATGACTTCGATATCATGCTTCTACGCGATGATTGTGGTGTAGTTTGGCCCCAGAGAACCTACTCTGGAACAAACTCACATTGTGCAATTCCCCTTAGCTTGTATTCCTTTCCGTTTATTACTATTTATCTTACATGTTTTCCTATTTAGTTAAAGTCCGAAAAAATTTCTGCAACACCTAATTATGTTCTTGAGGGAATGGATGCATCAATGATCGTAAGGGCGGAATTCAAAACGCTTGATTTTCAAAAGCTTCCTTTCTATGCCTTTCGGTCAGATTTATAGTAGTCTCTCAAATAGTTTAGTTTAGTCAAGCTGTCACTGCAGGTGAACACTACATCGGATTGATCAGAATCAGCCCTTAGTTAAAGAATTTGCTTGCTCTTGCTAGTTTGGCAGTAACTTGAAGCTCTTCATTAACAAGTGCCCGTCAGCCAAATTAAATAACACAAGATAATTCGCATAAAGTTTTTAATTGAACAAAGCTGATGGCAAAAAAGAAACAGCAACAGCAGCGGCAACAGCATGAGCAACTTGTGCCACAAGTCAATGACTCGCATACCTTTTATGTGCCGCTGGCTATTCATAATTACCGACATTACACGGCGCAGAAGAAAGAAGTCCGCGTTGTTGTTGCTGGTGCATAAAATGAAAAAGTGCCGCTGGCAGCCGCTGCCCGAAATAAAAATATGTTGTATGTACATATATAACAAAGAGAAGTTCGCGCGTATGCGGCTAGGTCCTTTTCAATGCATTGCCTTGTCTGTCTGTGTGCTTGTGGGCCTGACTGCAGATGTGGGTGTGAGGGGGGGCGTGGGCGTGGTTGCGTCTCTGTATGTATTTCTGTCTGCGTGTGGGGTGCACTGAACTTGTATAGAATATAAAGTTGAGTAAAAATAAAACACAAAAATGCGAACGAGGTAGAAAATTGTTAAAATTATTTCCTGCATTGCACGCTACAAAAACTTTAAATGCAACATGCAGCAACAATAACAAGAAGAAAAAATTACTTGCAGTCTGTTAATGGTGCCTGGTAAATAGCGCGAACATGGGCGTGCTGGGCGTCCCTTCACGGACCTCCTAAAAATTCAGCTTGCAGCTGATTATGCAGCAGTCTAATTAAAAGTAGTTAATGTTGCCGTTGGTTGCAGCAGTCGTTGCTGTTATTATTGTTCTGTTATTTTCTTTACCTCTATTAAAGTGCACTTTTTGTAGTGATGGGAAAATAATTCAAAGTTGGTAGCAAAAAGGTATATCGAAAAATGTGAGTTCATAAAAATATCGCCTAAATAATGGCCAACAAATTGGTATAACTAGTTTCATGGGGTGGCCTTATACCTTTTTGCTGTTGGGTTAAGCCAATAAAAGAAGGCAATCAGAGAACCTTATTTCCACATGCTATTCCAATTGGTAGTAGCCACCCAGTATCCCCTGAATATTTTTCTCTGCATCTGCCAATTTTCGTTGAATTGTGGCTTAAATTGCTTGTATTTCGATTTTATACAGTGTGGTTAAAATCATAGGCACAGCATATATTTTGTCGTTCCTTAGAATTAATCTGTTTGTTAATATCTAGCACTTTATGAGTTGGGACGGTGTTTTAACTAACAGACTCAACATACTCAACCTACTTTCTAGTTCAAGTGAAAGCGTTGTAGGTGTTGTACATTGTACTTGTGAATCAGATGTGCAGTGGAAGAGTCAAACCATCCATCGAATTTGAATTTAGTTAACCATCTATTATTCAAAACAAATAAAATAATTGGAAGGCAATCCAGAGACAGCTCAACAAATTAATTTTGCAAGAATAAAGTTAAAAAATTGAATTTTTTTATATTCTGATTTTTCCAGATAGTATTTGATATTTGTAATTTATAGAAACAACTACTATATAAATAAGTTTAATAGATACAAGCAAACCATTGTTATCATCACCCTTTGGGAGGCATTACAGTTGAAACGATTTCTTAATTTTTTTTCTTTTTATAATAAAATTGGTTGTTGTTGCCGAAATGATGTTGTCTGTTTTAAAAACTTATTAAGAACATTAACGCTTCTTTTCGCTTTCTGTTTTTCTTAAACAAAGCAATTTTTGTGTGCATAAAGGAGCAAGTAAATGCTGCGTAATTGCAGAAGGCAATAAAATTAATCAAAAAATTTGGCAAACCAAATGCTTACGCTAAATTAAACAGCGCATGGGCTGCCCAGCATAAAAAGTAAATATTCTACAAGCACACGCGCATACACCCACACACGAACACACACACACACACAAACACACACACACACACATATTTATATCGGACAATAGCGAAAGTAATGCAAATCAATTATGAATCAATGTTGGAGAGCTTCGCGAATAGCGCACAAAAAACGAGGCTCGCTGGCGTGGGTGGCGGGGAGGGCGTGTCGACGTCGACCAATAACCGAAATTGTACAATTGTGCGGAAAAACGCAGAGCCGCTGATTCTCTGACGTACATATGTCGTCATTACGTCGGCATTGTGTTTGTTTTAATCAGCAAGCAGTGGATGCCGCACAGAAAAGGTGTGGAGGACCCAGGGGGTGCGCGGAGTGGACGGACGGCAAATGTTTGCGACGCCAAGAAAGCCAAAGGACTAAAGAACGCCAAGCAAATCAAACTGCCAGCAATGGCACATTGGTGTGTGTTTGTATGTGGATTTTTTTTATCGTTCTATCGTACACATTCTTTTGCTTTTCATTTCAATTCAACTTGGCTGCCATTTTTTTTGGTGTTGGTCGTTGCCGCTGTACGCTTTACACTGGGCTTGCTTGCCGCCATTTTTATTTCCAATTGGGAAGCAATAAATGTGTGCGCGTGTGCTGGCAACAGCCACAACCGCCACTACCTCCACCACCGTCGACGGCACCACCGGCGTCGTAGCCGCTGTGGCAAACAATGAAAAAGACAAACAATCAGCAATCATGCCAAAATTTGTTTTCATTTTTGCGGCGCATACACACACACACCCACACACACGCACATCGGAACACACATAGACTGTGATTGCCGACATGACTATTGCCATCGACATGAGTATGGGCATGAGCTGGGGATGGGCCATTTGGCATTGATTGAAGTGTATTTGTTATGCAGCCGAAAAGTGTTGTTACTGCCGTCGCCATCACACAGTGGGACCTGTAATCAATCTAACTGGACTAAGATTTCCACTCGAAAAACTTCCAAGCTGTGAGTAAGTGGTAAGTCGATGAACTTACTATAAGCAAAACATTGGCAAATTTTCCTGATGAAATATCATATTTCTGAAAGACGATCTTTATAAATTTTCAGTCGTCTTATGCTAATTAACATGGCACGGCTTTAAAGCTATATCGTAAGTTCTGCGCAAAAGAAAATTTTTGAAAAGTAAAATATGTAGCTGATTAGTTGACCGAGAAATAATTTTTCTTCCGATTTATATATTTTTATTCGATTTTATTTTAATTTATTGAACAGAGATCTTTGGACTAATAAAGTTAAACTTGAGATAGCGGAAAACAAATATGAACGAATGAAAGAAACATTTTCCGCTGAGTTCGGACCACTGTGTACCGCCGACTAGATTGTTCTTAATGCTGTTGCTCTTGTACTTCAGCAAATTACTTAAAATGTTGGCACCGTTCCTCTATTTGACGAAGGCTCCATTGAAGAAGCCTTTGGTCTTGAGCCTGAACCACACAAAATATGCATTGTTATTTACATTGAGCTAGAGGCCGTCAAAGATGTATGTAAAGGGTCCAATTATGGGCTCGATTATATACTACCTCTAACAATTGCCGAATTAGAAATATATGTAAAAGATTTGCCATTTAATTTCAATTGAAAGTGATTTGGGTCAGACCCGAATGCAGCCAAATACAACTTAATCAATAACTTAGTAATAACAGAGAATATTTGAATATGTATTCTGTCTGTATTATTAATTTAATTACTTTTTGTGGCTGTTTTAGCTACCCAATTTATTTCGCTACAAGTAATTACTGAAAGTAAACTAATGTTAAGGCCCAGCATGTGGGCCACCATGTTCAAAGTATGCACAGACATGCATGCAATTATATTTGAATATACTGGAATGCACTCGTGCATTAAATATAATTTATAGTTACAGTTGGAATGACAAACACATATTTGGCATTATGACACGAACATTGGGCTCAGGTGGGGCCATGACACCTGACACGAATGATCTGAGAGTGAAGGCAAGCAGGAGAAAATGTAAATTGAAATAAATGGAACTAGTGGACATTTGCATTACTGAAAACTAAGAAATGTTACATGTTTGGACATGCATATGACCCAGCAGCATCCATTAAAACGGATTACTTTGAATAAATAATTTCTTCCTCTACACCCTAATAATTTGCATCGAGCTATGTTTATGAGATAAAACCTGAAGTTTATCATCTCTTCTCAATAAATTTTTACGAGAAAAAGGGCGAGTATGTTATTTTAATAATTTACATGTTAACATCAATCTCAATCTGTAACGTGTTAAGTTATTGATTTTTATATCCTTCACTGAACAGTGATAGGGCTTATTGTTTCTGGTGTGCAAGTTTGTGACATCTGTAAGGAAGAAGAAGACACCTAATAAATCGGTACGTAGAGTTAATCTATGATATAGATCTCATAGAAACAATTTCGTAAAATTGAAGCTAACTTTACAGGGGAGAAACTTGAACAAGCAATTGGAAAAAAGAAGACTTAACCTCAACAGAAAAAGCAATAACAAGTAATAAAATGTTTTAAATGTTAGTAAATGTAAATCCGAAATCAAGAAAGTCTTCCAGGAAAACTTCTTGGCAGCATCGTAATTAAATAAACTAGTAAACTCTTTAACCCTTTGGGTACAGGGTATTAAAATACCATTTATTCTCTAAAAACGTATTAAATTAACATTTTTAATAACATTTGTTTTCACAGGTGACCTCATCTGTGCTTTTGTATTTATGAAATTTCTTACTGTTTTATAATACTATTTTTCAATTGACTCAAATGCGTTTAATATTTACTTTGAATTGACGATTTCATTATCTTAAAATATTTAAAAGTTCTTAAGTTTTGTCTTTGAATTTAATTAAAATGTAAAGAAAAGCTATTTGACAACTCTACTAGGCAACTCCATTTCTTGAAGACTGAACATTTTCTTTCTATTTCAGTTTACTTTTATTGATATTTGTTGTGTAAATATTATACGTTTATTATTAATAGTACACTAGAACCAGAAATAAATAAATAAATTAGTTACATTGTCAATAACCGTCATTAATATAATCTTCATTTTATCCACAAGAGAGCAACAATAACAAGTAAATAAGAAAACCGTTTAGTGCGATGTTTACAGAATCGGGAAAGTGGGAAAGAAAATGTTGATAACTAATAATAACATTTGGATAGACATGCAAGGAAATGTTCGGCTACCTTGTCAGTTCTTGGTAGCGAACTAAAGGACCTTGGCCTTTCGGTTCCTGTAATAAATTGCGAAATTGTGCGTGTGTGCAAGAAAGTATAAACGAGTGGGAAATAATTCACCCTAACAAGTGGAAACTTATCAGGCAGAAATATGTGTGTGTAACGTGCATAAACATAGACACGTGTGGAAAGTGTGTGGAAAATGATGCAGCACCGGGTTGGTTCTTGTGCCTGTTCTTGGGACGGCTGAGGCGCTTCGCGTCGCATTGAGCTCATAAGGAAATTGTCATAAATAACGCACGGGTAATGGTTTTCTATGCACGCTTGCTGGCTTTCTTTCGGTACTGTTTTTATTTTTATTTTCCTCTTCTTTATTCTGGTTGGCTTTAGTCAAAGCTGTGTAGTTTAGCTTCTGGCATAGCCAAATAGCAACAGAACGAAAGTGAATGTGGCAGATAGGGGCGAAGCGATGAGGGGGCACGCTTGGGGCCTGGAATAGGTTTTAGCTTTTGGCTAAAGTGAAAATCACACTATATTTCAATTTCATGCGGCAGTGCACAGTGCAAAGGCCCGCCTCGGCAGATTTATGACTAAATTCACATACAAGCAGCTAATAAAATGCTGAGCTAAGCATTTGGCGCGCTTTAAAAAAGAACTAGCAGCAACAACTATTTTTTTTGGCAAATGTTTACTATAGCTGATTGCGTATACGCAGCGTGCGACGGGTGGATGTTTATGGCCGTAGCGTAGAAGTCTGTGCTACTGTTACTGCTGCTACTACTACTACGACTACTAGTGGTGCTCTTTTGTTGTTGTTACTTATTCTGTCTTGCGCTAAAATATTTCTTGTGTCAGCGCTAAATTTTTGCCTCTTTTTGCATTTGGTTTGAAGTGGCTGTCTCAGCTTTGTCGTCGCCTTCGTCCCTTTCATCGTCTGCTTAAGGCTCACTCGTTGTCGCTTTGCAAACATGGGCGCCGTTATGTTTACTCGGGGGTGCTACAAAGAGTTTTCATATGAGTCTGTAGTATGAATATGTGAAATACGAGTATATACTCGTGCAAAGATATATGGGAACGCGCTCCGGTGCCTCCCAGCTTGTATCCCTTAATGCCAATAAAACGTTCACACACAAATACGGGTACGTTGTCATGTCTTTGAAGCGTGCTGCGTCAATTTTTATGCGCTAAGAGGTTTGCATTTGCATGTTGCTGGGCAAGTGAGTGGTTGGGAGCTTCAACGGTCTGCCTGTCTGCTTGTTTGTCGTTTGAAGGAGCTTTAGGAGAGAAAAGAATGGGCCGATTTCAACAATTGCCACTTGTTGTCGTTCAAATTCTTCAGAAGAATTAGAAATTGAAACGATTAAGTGAAAGGAAAGTATTTGTGTCTGTTCTGCGAACGGCCCATTAAGTAATCCTGATCATTTTGTCCTTCTTTCTCCTGAGAGTCGTTGTTTGCATTTTCCTTGCACGATAAAGAAAAATTGCAAGTCTTTATTTAAATATACCCGTGTAATATATCCTGTATTTGCAGACGAGTCATGCTTCCAAAAAACATAAAATAAAAAAGACGATATTTCCGAAAACAACAAAATTTCAGTCGACTGTGTTTCATTATCGCTTACCTACAAATTAAAGCGAACACCAATACCTAGTAAAGAAATTTATTTAAATTATGGTTTTTGTTGAATAGTGCAATAGTTTATATGCAAACTGCATAACCATCCTAATCACTCTCTCCCAATGGTAAGCCAATCATGACCAAATACATATATTTAGTTTAAGTATGATGTTTAATGTGTTGAGGCCAATCATTAGTTAAGTACATTCGCAATACAAATCCGTCTGACAGCTTCATAAATGATTTGTTAAATAATTTGGAGAATAATGACTAACTATCAATATCACTAAACCACTTTAAACGAAACTAATCGCAAAGAAAACTTGTTCTACCAGGTAGACAAATGATATGTAAGCTCCAGTCCCAAGTATCTAAAAACTCATCAAAAGCGCGCTGTAGTGATATCCGGCTTCTTTAAAGCTATTCTAAAAACTTTATGTGGAATTTGGCGGGTTCTCTCAGCACGCCGCTTGGCCTTTGCCATAGTCAGCTTAAACTTTTAGTCAACTTTCATTATGGCCAGGGAGGCTCAACTTTATCTGCCGAGCCATTAACTCGACTCCGTTGAAAGGCGCTAAATGAGCGAGAGAAAGCTCGCGAGCTCTTTTAGCGCAAACACACATACGTACCCACACAGACAGACAGACACCAGTATACAAGCCGTCCTAATTATGACGCGTGCAAAATTATGGGCGCCTTTCAGTTGGTAAACGCTTACGCAGCTTTGCTCAACGTGATGCAGCGCAAAAGTTTCCGGGGCTTACAACAATGGCGCGTTAATTGCAAAAATAATTAATAATATTTCCCAAAAGCCTCGCAGTCTCTGAGAGAGAACAGAAGAATGGCATTGCAACTATGTATGATGTTTATATACTTCGAAATTGTGACATGTCCACAGACTTCGTCAGCGTCTGTGCGTCGCCATCGCCATCGCCGGTGTCAGCTGCCTTTCAGATGTCAGAAAGGATGTGCCTTGACTCTGGCATCGCATCTTGGCAAGTTGCTTTTGGCATTTGACATGTCGCTTAGTGTACGAGCATGCTTAGAATGCGTTCGATGTCAAAGTGCTGTCAGATTTGTGTCACTCAAGCAGCCAGCCGGCTGCCGCCAGCCGCCAGCTGGGCAGGCTCCTAGGCAATTAAAGTAAAGCAGTCGACCAGGCCAAAAACTAGGTGCTCGTATTACCCGATCGGCTTACAGGGCTGACTCCTTAGTCATTTATGGAGAAATTTGTTTTAGAAAATATCAAATACTACAATATTTTCCTTATTCGTTTGCGTTTGTAAACTATACGTACCATAAAAAATACAAACTCTAGATCTACTTTATTTATTTTCTAACATTATTTTTCTAGAGCTAATATGTTTGTAACGCAAAATTTTCCAAGTAAATTTTGTATGGTGAAACCGCAGGCTTAGAAAATCTAGTCCAAGCATAGAACGATTTTCACAAAATGATTGATTGATTGATTTTGATTTTAAAATATTGTATCATTTTATTCATTTTATAATTTTAATTATTTTCAACATTGCAAGGGTAGACTTTCTGCGAGATTACGAGATAGCTCGAAACCTATCCGTTTTTGTTTTAAATTTTGTAAGTCCTCTAAGCAGTAGAAGACTAGTCATATATAGTCATATAACAATTTAGTTTTTATTTGTTTGCTATTTTCCAAATATATATATCTAGATTCATACAGTAAAATTCATTTGGTTGCTTAAATGTATTGATTTTTTTTGCTACTTTATATACTGAAATCATTTGGCTTCAGTTATCGTGCATTTGGTCTTTCCTGGTGGATTTGTGAAAGCTCAGCTCCTCCTCACTCTCCTGAAAATCAACGAATTTTACGAGCATAAGTAGCAACGGCTTGTATTAATTAATATTGATGTCCCTTGCCCTTCCCAACCACTAGTCATGGCATTAATAATGTTTATTTTTGGCCACTGAGCCACTGACTGATTAAATGTGACCGACGAGTTTTGATAGCAATGCACGTGGCCCGCATGCTCTCGAACAAAACGCTTTGTTGTCAGCTTAATTACGAGTCAGAATGGGCCTGAGAGCATGACATTGTAGATATTTCGATTCTGGCCAGAGCCACAAAATACAATTACTCATTGTATTTTGAGGCTTAATTGCGGGTTTAGGGTAAGGCTTTGTCATATGCACAATATTTGAATGTTGTATTTAAAGATTTTGCTTGAATCCATCAATAACAAGGACAAAAAATTCGATCGTGAGTCGACGAAAGATAAAAGCACTACATACAATCAAAGTATTGTCCATTACTTCTCTTCGACGGGTTATTGAAACTGTTTTCTAATCAGCACAAAGTGCCTGCCAGGCTGCAGAGAAAGCTGCAGTTCGACCATAAACTTGACAGCACACTCGTACAAGGGATGGGCAGGCCAAAAGACACATTCGAAACAAAACAATGACAGACCCTTATACATACATGCACAGATATCCACGTGGGCACACCTGAGAGTGCTGATAAGAGTAACAACATGGCGAACGGGGCAGGGATGTCAAAACAAAGACGGCAGCAGTACAGCAAGCAGGTTGGTTCGATATGAATGTGTTTTCCTATTTGTTTTTGTAGCTGAGCCGACTACCTGTCTGGCAGCATTTCTTCGGTTGGCGACATACAGTGAAACCTGTTAAAAAAATCAAAATTACAAAATAACTTTTGTGTAAGATACCCTAAAACCAATTCTCCTTAAGGAAATGGTAAGCAATAAAAGCAACCAAAACTATGAAAGACACTACTAACAGGAAGCGACAAGATGCTTTCGAAGGGAAAAAAATAACGAAGGTTTTTAAGTGGAACAATCAAATGGCATTCCAAAACATAGGAGCGTATACTTATAAAAAATTTGCAAATACTTAAATAATGTCTAATTTAATATCTCAGCAATACACAGTCCACAAACTGAGATAAGTTTTATTCAAAAATAAAATCACATGGAAGTGAAAAGATAGAATAATACTTAAATTAGGCAATACAAATACCTTAATATACATATTAAAATATTACTATATTTAATTTGAATTGTAATTTAATTAGTAGATTTATTTAGTTAATCTTCATTGGCAAACCTAGGTAGGTTTTTCTGTACACATCTGGCATTAGTGTTTATGGGTCAGAACGTACTTGTATGTTTTGAATTGCAGCCTATTCCGTATTCTATAGTGAGGTGCCCACACATGGCTGCCAAACAGAAATTCATTAGAATGAAAGCATTTTTATTTTCGTTTTTAAATTTGACATTTTGTTGTGCACAGCACTTGTTCTCGCATTACTGCTTGATTGTCCTTTGCGTCCAATTTCTGCATTGTTGCGCATCTTGAAAGCAATGCTTACGTATGATAGTTGGCTATAGTTAAGCAGTAGTTGACCTGTTTGCAAGTCCATCAATAATTACACCGTCGACTGCGCACTTGTTAAATCAATAAGAGCGTAAGTTTTCACAATTTGAAAAGCGCGGAAGGCGAGAGTAAAACAGGTTATTGTGTTCGTAGCTACAAAGCACAAAGCCGAGCCACATGCTGCGATAGCAGATACCAGAGAAAAGCTGAGAAAAAGAAGACAATGATGGCAGCAGTAGAAGAGGCAGCAGTGGAAGATAATAGAAAGGGAACATCCCTAAATGTTAACGACGTTTAAATACTCTGGAGATGATATATAGTATATAAATAATATATTCAACATTTCCAGAAGCCGTACTAGCCACAGCTCTATTAAAGTGTACTCCAACGGATATATGAGCAAACATGTCGTCTTTAATGCTCATAAATTTACTTCATTATGTTGTACAAAAATAAGCCCCGCAGCCTAGTTTCTGAATTATAATACTTCTTATATTGACACTCAATAAATTGAAATGTGAGCACTTCTTTAGAGGAAGAAAATGAGTCGCATTAAGGAAAGGGTATATATAGATGAAAAACCAATGTCGTTGCCAAGATTTTATTCGCGATGCACAAGAGTTCAGCGTATATGCAAGGTCGAAACGCACTAAAGAAGCAAAGTCAAAGTGAACGGGAAAAGCAAACAAAGGGCAAGGATTGCATCAAATGAAGCGCATAGCATTGACAACAAAGCTGTCGTCAATGGCAGTGCCAGCGATGTGCTGAGCTCTCGTGCTTTTCATTATTCCTTTTCCTTTTCCCAGGCCAATGAAGCTGACGCTGTTAGAGGAAAGGCAAAAGAAACATGGTAGCGCATTATAGCGTTCAGCAATTGACAATGTGCTAACAAAGGAAATTGTTGGCATACGTATAGACCAAAAAAAAAAAAAAATACACGCCCACACACGTGCATATACACATAAATATGCTCCCACACAAACACAGTCAGTTTTCAATTAACAAAATCAGGCAATACTGCTGGCTGTGCCAGCTGCAGGCAACTGCGACTGGCACAAAAGCGCACCCAAAAGGCTAAGGGAAGCGGCTTTAGCTCTATGTTCATACACATATACATAAGAAGTATGTATTATCACTATGTAGTGACGAAAGCACCATTATATAGTATGAGAACACTCCACTAATACTACACTAATGCTATTCTCAAAGAACGGTACTGTGCATACATTGCTTATGGGTTTCTGTGTTAATTAAATTCGATCTAATTAGCTTGTCTTAGCCTTTAAAAAGTCTTGTATATAATCTTGCACATCAAGCGTGATTTTATTTGATTCTCAAATATTGAAATAAAATCAAGAACACAATTTCTACACATCCATTATAATTAAAGTAAGTTTATAAATATATCTTGTTTTTTAATAAAAGTTTTCGTGCTTCAAATTGTTGTCAAGTGGTTGCAAGAAACACATTGCAGCTACTATTAGGTAAGACAATCAATTATGTATCTCCTTAAATAGCACACTCTAAATGCTAGGCATACGAAGTGGCATATTTTTTTAGAGTGAAGTCTTTTTAATAAATTTTAATGCACTCTCCAAATGTTCACGTAGTTGAGAAAGCAGAAATATGCCTAATGTACAGCGTGTGGCTGAGCCAAACTAATTTCGGTGCACAAACCCTTGTTATAAAAGTTTTCCCGCGACATTTACACATGCTCCACTTACAAAAGCAACAACTTCGCAGATTAACTATACGAGTACACACACACATGCGCGAGAGCACAACAATTACAACCAACATCACGTTTTAATAAAAAGCAACAACATCAAATGAGACAACGTAGCGCGTTTTTAATTTGTGCCAACACCGACCGCCATACTAAAGCAAAAACAAAGACAATGTGGCGTATACGTAATAAGAGAAAATGGCGGCGCTTGCCTTTGCCTGCGTGGCTATAATCCGTAGCCCCAGACTGCGGAACGAAACCAAATGCCGTGAGCACGTGTGTGCGCAATTTGTAGACCCAAAGCGGTACATGTGTGTGTGTGTGTGCGTGTGTGTGTTAGTGTGTGTGTGTGTGCGTGTGACCCAAAATCATTAGCAATATGAGCAGCAGTTTGTATTAAAAACAAAGCAACAGAATGAGCTGAGATATGCATATAAAAATGTGAGCCCTTTTTTGTGTTGCCACCAAAAGGTTAAATAAAATGGTTAAATGATAAGCATTTGGGTTAAATTGTTGGCCGACACACACACCACACAACGCACTCCAGTGACTGTCATTTTATGTGAGACTGAGAATGAGATGGTATCCGTGTCCGTGTGCGTGTTCACGTGCGTGAGTGTGAGAGTGTCGCGTCTAATGTTTTTAATAGCCAAAGTTATAATGAATTTAACAACAACAACATTGGGAATAGCACGCATTGAGGCACGTATGTAAAATGAGGAGCATTTCTGACCGCCAATTCAGCTTTGTGTGCGTGCGTCCAGCATTCTTTTAAGCCTCTGAGTATGCGGGTCCATCTGCTCGTTTGGCATAAATTACGTATTTTGTATACGTACTGCTATTTCCTTTACATTTTTGTATAATTTTTGTTTTGTTAGGCAATCAGCGGTCAGCCTAATTTCGTTGCTGCGGCGCATCGTCTTCTCCCTCCATTATGTTGTATGTTACACTCATACTTTATTTATGTGTGCTGTACATTTGAAATATGTATCCTTGGTTTTTCTATGTGTGCTATGTAAACAGTGTACATATTTATTAAAATAATCACGCAAACAATTGTGCAAATATTTAATTATGAGCTTGTTAACATTATTTATACAATTTCAGCATGTAAACAATAATGTCGGCAGCAGCTTTTGGCATGCAAATGATTGTCATGAGCCGCTTAGTTGGACTGCCTCATTCCGTCTCTTTGCTCATGTCTTTGGCTTGCTCTAAGGCAAGCAATATGTTGACATGGCCATTATAAAACGTAGATTTTTAAATGCAAGCGTACATACATTATGTTTTTTGTACTCAATATTGTTTTTCAAGTCTATATTGAAAAGTATTTTGTTCATTGCTCACATAAAGTAATATAAAGTAATATGCTCAAATTAAATTTAAAATATTTATTTTTACAACGAATGAATACGATTTTTTATTTATAGTTTGATATAAGCCAAGGTTTAACAAAAACAAGGCAATCGCGAAAGTAATACGGAAGAATCGAGAATGATTAAAGTACAAGTATTGTGTCGAAAAAATGCAGTCCAAATGCATAATGACGACGATACAATCTTGTAGATATATTAAGTACATGTAGGTATGTCAAATCTCTAGCGAGAATTGTTCGGTTTCCAGAGCAAAAGACACTTCGAAAGTTTTGCCTTGGACCTAGTCTTACTTCAACTAGATTAACTTACATAATATTTTCTTTAACTTCAGATATATATATATTTGGAAAGAATCTGGAGAATTCACCGCGATATGACTTCTATTTAACTTGGTTGATAAACATATTGATAAGAAATTATTTAAATTAAAATAGGTAATTTTTCTATGCATTCGAAAATGGAAACCGGTCTAACTGAGCGAGTGGCATAACAATTTAAAATTCGAAAATGAATGAATGACATTTTTACGTTAGAGAAGGTATATATTTAATATAAAATCAACTTCATTTTTTACAATTTTAGTTTAAGGTCTGTCGGTATGCCGTTGTAATTGCTTTTCTTAACCAAAATGTCTTGAACTAAAAACCACAAAACGCTGATTCCGCACTCATTCAGGCACAACGGTTGCTTCCTTGTTGTGCTGCCCAGCCCGAGAAAGAAGAAAATAAAAACCAGAAAATGCAAAAGTACAGTTGCAAACGTTGCTAAATTAAGCCGGAAAGCAAATTCCAACCGCACTGTCACAGATTCAAAAACCCAACCCGTTGCCTTCGCTATTGCTGTCGCCTGTTGCGGTGATAATGCGGAAAACTAAAGTCAGAGCCAGCGACTTGAACTTCATTTCCTCAAGAGAGTGTACAGGACGAGGCGCAAATTTGCATTTTGTGGCTTCAAGTGCAACGTAGGCGTATACGCAATATATTTTCTGTGAGCATGAAAATAAAATTAAAGTACGAATTTTGCTAACCTTAATCAACGTACATTTCATTTAAGAGCAGGAGGGGGAAAATGCTTAAAGGTTGGCCAAAATATTGGACCAAACTAATTTCCGTTCAGCAACTTCTGCCAAATAATTTGTGCAGAGCGACCAACACAACAGCAAAGGCAATAAGAATAAGCAGCCTCCAGCAAAGCTGGCCACCTAATGACTTCCGCAAATAAAATGTTTTCTAAAGTCTTATCCTAATTTGAAGCTTAAAACGAGCTTCGGGGAGTTGCAAGCGAGTTTCTTAAATTGTTGGCAATATTTATGAGTGCGTTCCAGCAATTTACTAATGCATTTGTACTCGTAGTTGTTGCAAGCCCAGCCAAGTCCAGCCAGTGGAATTTCTCGGTCTCTATTATGCTAGAGCAACTAATGAATATTGATGATATTTACGAGTGGGAGGCGCAATGGATTGTGCCCTTTGCCGCATTGCACACAACAGGGCACATAATAATAAAAATATTTCAATTAGAGCCAAGCTGCCAGCGCATGTGTTGGCGTTGGCGTTGGCAACAGCAGCAGTAACAACAAAAGCAACAACAATAATCACACTCGACGCCTGGAAAGATCAACGAGTTTGTTAATGCCACAACAAGTTGCAGTTGAAGTTGCAGCTGCTGCTCTCAACCGCACGCAGACAGACTGAACAATAAGATAAACGGATGTGCGCTGCTCGGCATGCATAAATGATGACATACGCGGCAGTATTGGGTAGGACTGAGAGGAGAAAAAGGGCAGTTCAGTACACTGAATACAGAAAGTCAAGCTTATCGAATACAATTAAATGGCTGAGTTGCTGTACTTTTTTTTTCATTTTTTGTGGTACATTTTAGTTTGAGCATTTTGAACGCTCCTAAACATTTACTTGCTATATTTCGTTGCGATTCTTGAATAAATATTCTAAAACAAGCTCTTTTTATCCGGGTTCCCCTCTTGGCTTACTTAATGTGTATTTAAATGCAGTTGATGTTCACAAATTCAGTTTAATTTACATTTAACTAACGAGCCTTTTTAGCTTTGTCTATTTTCCCAACTACAAATACCAATACATTGCTGAAATAGAACACAACAGATAAATTTTAATATTATCTTTGTTGGCGATGGCGATTTATTTTTATTATTTTTATTTATTTATTTACCAATAATTGTAGCATATATAATTACTTTCGAATTTTGTTTCAGTGTGCTTTGGTATCTGAGTATTTTAGTTACTATTTTTAATTTATTGCTCCACATCTCCCACAAACGCTTCCACACTTAGCCTTCGCGCTCATGGCAAATCGCTCAAATGCCAGAAGTAGCAGATGAATCCCCGATGAAAATCGTGTATATATTTGGTTGCTACTTGCGTAAAAGTTGAATTGCTATTGCCATTGCCGTTGCGGACTGCTCTTTGGTAAGTGTTGCATGTGCGGTATTTGTGGCATGCCACGCGATATGTGGTATAACAATAAATGACCGCAAACAATGTGGAACGAATAACCAGAATGTGGAAACGTCTGCAACGGCAGCAACTTTTGTTCCTTTATTTAAATTGGTGGTCGTTGAATTTTTCAATGCAGACGCAAAAACTCACACACCCAAACCGACACAACTACCTGGGTGGTGCCCTCAGGGCTCATAAAATTTAACAATGTTAACAGACACACACAAGCCAACATACATGGCCAACTTGTTAAAATAAACCATTGAATTAGTTCAGCAAAATTGAATTTTCTATGCACTTCGTTGACATTGTCGATGACGTTGCCGATAGGGCTGCACTGATAATCAAGTAACACCTGGGAGCCACAAAAATTTCATTAGCCTAACGACTTGTTTGCTGATATGGTAGGAATTACTTAAACCTAACTACATATAAGTATATGCAACAAAATGGCTTCATGGTTCATTAAAAATGCTTCAACAACGAAATTGCATATCGAAAGATTCAATTACAATCGTCTGAGAGTAACAAATAGATTTTCTCTGTCACACCTAAAACTGGCTAAAAAGGTTAAGTGGCATAACTGTAGAAATTTTTGTCGTACCTTTATTAATTGAATTGTAATTGTATCTGTGAAGTTACATGGGCGTAAAAATTATAAAAATGCACACCTAAAATTGGATTTATTGCATAGCTGTGACAATATTTGCAATAACCTTATACATTATATTGCTTAAGATGTGGCATTAGCTGGCCCCTATTTTAAGACTTATTTATAACTGGCTCTAGATTATAAAATCTGTACGTAAGGATATCAGTTGGTTGGATAAGAAAGCAAGGAGTTGGGCAAAATGGACCAGGAGGCAAGAATATGGGGAATGTAAAATAAAAAGTCGCCCTAGACATTTCGTGAATTTTGTATTTTTTAAAGTTTTGCATAGCAAAATCAGCTAGACAAACAAAAGTTAGTACAATATGTCACTAAATTTTCTATTAGATATATATGAATTACATATATATCATGAAGATGCAGTTCAATTCTTTTCATTGTTTATGGTGGGTTACAACATTTTTTCCATAATGCGCAAAATAGTTCTTTTACGCAATTGCAACAGTGAGGCTGAACCGTGTATGCGCCAAGTAGAGAGAAGCAATAAATGATTCTAGTCAAGAGCTTCATTTTGCAGCCGTCTAATTCGATTTGATTTCAATTCAAAACTGTAGAAAATACTTCCATAGCAGGAGCTTTTGTAATGTCGATGTTAGAGTCAAACGCTCTTACGAGTGTGAATAATAAGCATTTAATTTCATTTACATAACACCTTGTTGCATTTTAGCTTTTTACAATCCTATCCAATCGTTCTTATACCAGGTATCTCATATAGCCTACTGGCAGCTTAATTCAGTTTTAAACTGGGTGTGGTTGTTACTATGGAGTAAGGTAGCAAAAGGCTTACTTAAAGATAACATAGTCTTCTCGACTTACAAGTATGTGTACTCGTCTGTCAGCTTTAAATTATATTTCGGCTGATTTAGCTGATGCATGTTCTCAAAATATTTGCTATATCACCAAACAAAATTTGTATAGAGTCTGAATTCTGTACTCTGCTGATGCCTAAGCATCTGTCTATTTTTTGATATCATCTTTTTATTATCCACCCACTTTGAAGCCTTGTAAGCGCATTCATCATTTGTAAGTGGACCACTTGTCTGTTTATTAATCAACTCGTTTCAATTACCAACTTTAGTGTGCTATCCGACTGCAATATACTTAACTACATATCTGGCCCATGTGTGGAATTAAAGGCAAAAAAGATTTTTTTCGTGCGCTAGCCCGCCACCGCAACAGCAAAGTACTTGGCGCTCTATTCACGCTCTATCTGTTTCATGTATTGTACATATGTATGGTATTGCCATTGTGCAGTCATTTGTTCATTAGCGCAGCGCATAAAACTCATCAAAGGCAATTAACATTAACGCAGGCAATCAGCAGCGTGGTGGACGAGGGACTAGACAGCTATTTCAGAGAAGCAGGCAGAGAACCAACTAGCCAGCCAGTCAGTTAACTAGTCAGTCATCAGGATCGTGGCTATGGCCTTGTCATCGCCTTGAGCACTGTAAACTCGTGTGTATGTGTGTGTTTGCCATCATCAGCGCTCCCGAGACATTAATTATCTCATTGGCCTATATCAACCAAAGTGGCAATATTTGAAAGTCTATTAAACGCTTTGCGTTCGCAACACCAATGATAAGGCCAAGGCAGAGTGAATTGATTGGTCGATAGCCATAGCAACGGAGCACTATCTGGCAATAACATGTTTCTCGTTACAGAGCACACTTAGTGAATATTAGGCTTCGTTTACACTTCGTTTACTCATATGTTGACTAAATGTGCACGATTCAATTGCGAACTAACAAGTGAAAAGTAAGGATCGTGAATTAAACTCTATGTTAATAAGTTTCAAAAACTATCGATGTTCGTTTAACCATATGTTTTTCTCTTTACAAACATACAAATATACATACTAGGTTATCGAAACATGTTGATATTATTTTTTTGGTAGCGACGAAATTGAGCTTTAGCGATTGGCAGCCGACCAAGTTCCCAAGATTAAGAGTTTTGGAAAGTTGTTTGATAACTTAAGTTGATAAGCATGTTATTGATAAGTAATTTATTATTATTATATATTGTAAATGCATTTATGTAGAATTGGTATTGCAAAATCAGTCTGCCTCGATTAGTCAAACGTTATGGTTGCATGTGGGCTGAAACGTGGCCAAAGCAACTTGCACCGACAAATTAATTAATGGATGACATTCATTTTGATTGTTTCGCTCATGAAAAAGCGAGAAAAGCGATAAAATCGATTAAAAAGATTTTGACGTAGACGGTGAAGATGCTAGATTTATTGATTTATCAATAAAATATGATTTTGAAAGTATGTCAGATACAACAACAATTTGGGCAAGATAAGTAAGAATCTTTAGAGTTATAATAAACAAACAAACCTGCGAAAAGAACTCAACAACCAGAGCACTGTGCACATTTTTCAAATATATCTTGGATTCATTGTATTATCTTAGGATCTTTTGCATCAATCACTAATCACTTTTCTATCACTATTAGATTACAAGTTTACTATTATTCCACGTCCTTATATCTTTGCCAACTTTTAGAAATATATTTCATCGTATGAACAGGGTTTTAATTTGACCAACTATAGAAGCCGTACGCAGCACAATTCAGCATCTCAGTTAATGGCAAAGCAAAATTATGGAGCATAAATTGAATATGAAGCTGGGCCCCGAAATCAAAGCCACAAACGAAATCCCAGGTTGCATATTAACGGCTGCTGCCGCCCACAAAAGCTCAGTTGACATGCAAAGTCCTATAGTGCTCTAGCAAACGTTCTGCATATCCTTTGTCAAGTTGAAAATGCAAATTGCCATGACATGCCTTTAACCATTTACCACAGCCGGGGTTTTTACATTTTCCTTTATTTTCATTTCTTCCATTCCGTGTTGTTTTTTTTTTTTGCATACATAAAGCAAAACGCAGAAGGAAAAGAAATCGCTTTCTGGTAAAAGAGAAAACATGAGGCAATTCTCGAGAGGCTTCTGACCATACGTCTGCGGTTATGTTTGCCCAGGCCAGCACTGGCTCAGCCCAGGACATCAGCAGCAGCACAAAAACGCAAACAAAAATTGTTTGGGACGTCGTCGTCACCGTAGTCGCCATAGTCGCCACAGTCGACGTTCTTCATGAGCCCGGCGAACCAATGCAAATTTCTCCCTCAGGTAACTTTCGTGCTTTGATTGATTGATAGGGCAGCAGCGTCGCTGACCCATCCCTGCCGTTTCTGAGTATTTGTTTCGTCGGCTAGCAGATTGTGGTTTGGTTGTGGCTGGGTCTGTTGGTGTTTAGGGAGTCAGGAAACTGCGTTGCAAAATTGAATTTAATTTGCAGATACGCGCAGCTTCGGCGTTATGTAAATTTGACCCCTTTATATACCCTAAATCATGCAAAAGTATTTTTACTTCGAACTGAAGAATGCGACAAAATGAAAAATAAAAAAGTGATATGTTTAGTTTACTTTGGGTAGCCTGTTGTGTTCAGCTTACGAATATATGAATAAAATATTTCAGAGTTTCCTACAAGTGTTGGTTGTTGGTTAAATCGAAAAGTATTTTCCAAAACTCTTTATAATTTAATTTTGTATTTTGAACGTATTGAAATGTATTTTAAAATGATATGCTTCATATTCTTGCATAAAATTTTTTGAAAGATGAAAGGATTCAAGGATTAAAATTGTCATGTGTTATATTAAAAAAGGATTTAAATAAAAATTTTTGGCTTGCCTTAAATAACTGTGAAACATATAATGTATGGGCTTAATATGCGACCCAATTCCTTGTTTCTTATTCATATTTTTGTAGGTTAGTAAGGGTATTGAAGCCTCGATTCCATGGAGGTTTTGATTTTATTTTTGTATTGCGGCTATCCTTAATGGCTAAGGTGTTTGATTGGTTGGCTTTAAGCGCTTTTGACATTGTTTTACATTTCTTGGGAAATCAAAATGGACGTGGGCTCAAAGAATTGCCCAACCAGGACTAACAAAGGAGACAAAAAGGTGGGTCGTCGATGTACAAATTCAATTCAATCAAACTGTCCGATTTTTGACTAAAAAAGACAGAAAACAAACGACAATGTTGGGAAAAATTAATTAAAAATTGTAATTAGTTCGCACGAGGCGTCAACTAATCGTGATGAGGCGCTGAAATCCCATCAATTCATTTGTTAGACGTTTGCCTAAATTGTATTTAAAGTTTAGTTGATCACTGGTTCAAAATGTTTCCGTTTAGGTTGGCGTGAATTTCAATTAATTTTGGGGCAGCTGATGGCTCTGTCACTTTGCCGTTGTAGACCAATTTAATTGGCTTGTCAAACAAACAAACTCTTGTCCAGCTCGCTGGTTATCGCGCCACTGGCAGTGTGAAATGTTACAACAATAACAGCCAGTGGCAACTGCAACAACAACCATGAACTCTTATCAGCGAGCGGGAGCGCTCACAGTTTAACACGTGCTTTCCAACTAAATCGCTTTTCTGTTCGCCGATGCAGTTGCCAATTTCGCATTTTATTTGACCAAAAATTGTTTTGGGCTTGTTCCGATTGCATACAATTCGATTTCGACAGCACATTCCACTGCCATACAAATTGCAAACCACTGGCACAAAATGCACAAAAATTCCTTGCAACGATTTCCCGTGTCGCTACACAAATGAAAAGGCATTTACATTGTTGTTCATTTGCCTGCTGTTGTGTTCACTTAATAAAACAGCATTCGATACTAGATATATGGTGCGTATACTTACAAGCATATATAGAACACTCGTACTCGTACAATTTCTGGACAAGTGCAAAAACGTGTTAAGCTAGATGGCCAACCAGACGGGCAGTATGGCCGCTTGCGAGTGTCAAGTTCTGCTCTTGTAAAAAGTCGTCTGTAGAAACACGGCAACATATGAAATTTTCATGTGGCATATGAAAATATGCTCTTAGGCCTTTGCGTGGGTTGTTCAAGTTAGTCTCCGAAAAGGACAGTGAAGAGAAATTAATGATTTTGCAATTATCTCTGCCTACATATATCAGTGCTAAGCCACAGATATATCACTCTATATTGGATCGAAAAACGGACTTCGAACCCAACTCCATCTTCAGTGCCAATTGTTCAATTTGGTTGCTCATCTGCATAAGAAGAACAATTATCGATTTTATTGCAGAGGAGGAGTACGATGACTGACGATGTTAGTTCAGTGTCTATGACAGACTTTGTTTAAACAGAAAAAAATATATTTGTATAACAACTTAGTGATGGTAATCAAGTACACACTTTTCCCACTTATTATATTTTGTATAAGGGTTGTAGATTTGTTCGGCATTCTCTTAAAAGGATTGGCGATTGGAAAACAAATTCAGCAGCCCTCGGTACTGAACAACAATTTTTCAACAGCCAGAGTCTATCTTGAAGTCTGTCGACAGACAGTGGATGGTGGAGAGAACATTTTTGCTTGCATGTTGCCACGAGAACAAAATGTGTGCCACAAATTTACAATGTGCATACAATTGTCAATAACAAGCGTTGCAATTGACAGCTGTGCCCAACATGTGAACTACTTTCGTGTATATTTTGTGTACAGCAATTTGTTAGCAAAAAGTGTTGATTAGTCCTAGTTGAACAGACTTCGAACACTTTAGCATGCATTGTGAGGCTGTGTGTACATACATTAATTAAAGTCAACCAAGGACTTACAACTCATTGCTGCCTGTCAAGATTTTATGTAAATATTTCTGCCTTTTAGCTCAGCACTTAAAATGCTGACTGTCAATCAGTGTTAGCTGCTTAATTTCACAATGCAGCCACAAAAATGAATGACAGGCCATCAATCTATAATTAGTCCAATTGAAGCGGACTTTGTAAAGATTTCGATTTTGAATTCCATTTCGAATTGATTTTTATTTTTAATTTTTTGCTTTTCATTTCGACAGTCGGCTCAATTAGTTAAATTTGGTGATTAGCCAACTAGCTGGGCCGCACCCATTAAGTTAACTTTTTCAATTAATTTAGCACATACAATTGCGGCAGTAAATTCGTTTTGCCAAAGAGCTCGTACCTGGACCTGAGGCGTCTGCAAATGTAATCGAAGCACAGCAATTGTGGCCTTCAATGTGAAGGCGCTTTGACAAATTGCCAAAGTAAGAGCCCTATTGTTTTGGTCGAGCCACAGTTGCTTGTACGTATGCAGCGAACCGCCCGCTGATTTCATTTGTAATTTCGCCTCTGGTTTTGTTTGTCGATCCGCCAGCACGGCTAAGGCCTGCAGGTGATAAATGGGAAAAGAAGCGTGAAATAATGGAAAAACATTCGCTGGTCAGCGGGCGAGCATAAATTCAGCTGGATCCGGCACAACGCGCCAGCCTGTTATACTATAGATTGTACGAATATATAATACATGTGTATAAATATAATGGTATAGGAGATGTAACGATCGTTAACAGGAGCACATGAAGCGCTATAAAACTCACGACTTGTATAATACACTGCAAGAAACAACTTGGTAGATTGCGGATCACCAAACTATATTAGGAATCTCATGTGTGGACAGATTACCGACCAAAAGATGAAGGTACTTATTTTGGAGAACACGTTTAAAGACTCCATTTACCAAGGGTGAAAAAAATAAGTAGTCAGATATTTAAATAGTACATGAATTAGAATATCTAGCTCGGCAAATAAATATAGTTATGTGTGTCCGTCTCTCTGTTTCAATCACTACTTCTCCCATAGTTGTAGATATATTTTACACCGAGACATCTTTTTAAGGAACACATGCTTTAAGGGACGTAGAACGAGATTTTGTATGAACAACCTTTTGTTTAATAAAATATTGGATTGAAATTAATGAGCAAATGCATAAAAACTTAGAAATGTTTTCATTTGAAAAATAGAATGCAAGTATGCAGTACGTTTTGAAGAAAAATTCAACCTACCTCTAAGCTTGTCAATGATGGATATGCAAAAGTATTGTAAATTCAAATTTGTTCCCTTTATAAATATACCGAAAACGGAAGCTACTGTGAAACTACACCAAACAAGAAAATTCCGTTTCCGATATCCAATAGCTCATGAAGACAGACGGACATGGCTGTATCGATTTTTCTCATCCTGCTGATTAAGAATTTATTTAATACATTATGAGGGCGGAGATGATTCCTTGCACAAACCTAATATAACTTTATTACCTTTTGGGTACAGAGTATAAAAATGTGCAGTTTGCGTGGCTAAACTTTCGTGAGTGCATTTTACCATCTCTATAGTATATATATGATGTTTTGCTTATCGGGTTATGTGCGGCCGTTTATTTTTATTTTATTTAATGCCTCGCAATTTGTTGGCCGCAAATTTCTCTGTGATTTCGTGTGCGGTTTCATTTACATGGAAATAATGAGCCGAAGACTGAACAAAGTAAGGGCAAATGTCTGGCCAGCGCGCACACTTTCCATTCCTCTCATTGCTCAGTCCCTGGTGGTTTCTTTTTGTGCACATATTTAATTTAATAAGCATTTGGTATCGCTTTATGTCTCTATTTGCCAAAAGTAACACATGTGTGGGCCTTGTAAGCAATTACGGACACTCGCATATTCCTAATTAAGTAAATTAATGTGCTGAATTTACACGCAGAAATGGCAAAGGCAACAACAATAATAATAACAGCAACAACAACAAGAGCATCTAACAAAAGGAAACAGCCGCTGCTACACTAATTAAAAACAAAATGGCTGTGAGTGCGCCTGCATTTTGTATCAAACGAAAAACCTTCAAACGCACAAACAAGCCAATGCCAAACAAAACAAGCCAACCAACCAGCTAGGTGCTAGCAAGGAGTGGACGTGGCAGGCATCTACATGCGCGCCTACAAGTATGCTATACTTTTATTCGCTGCTCGCACCACAAATAAATTTTATTTCATTTGATGACACTTTTTTCACGCCAAATGATGTTGACAGCCAAACAACACAGGCGCACATGTAGGCACACATACATACATACATACATACACACATACACACACACACACGCACGTAAGCATGCAGCAGGGCCCAAGTGAACAGCTGTGTAATTAACATGAAAATATATGTGTATGTATTTATATTTATTTATGTGTGTGCTTCAGCTTCTCTCTGCATGGGTGTGTGTGTGTGTGTGTGGGAGTTTGTGCTAACGACAACGACAGCCAACATGCATAAATATTTGGTTTATTTTGTATGTAATTAAATTAAATTTGTGTGAAGTGTATTAATTAGGAGTTAAATGGGTTAAACATGAAATGCACAGCCATGTAAGTATGGCGAATGAAGAGCCGAACAGTCGTGTAAAACACTTGAATAATGTTGTTGATGGTACCATTCATCCTTCACAATTGATGCATGTTCCATAAGTGGGTTGCTTGCAGGTGATGAGCAGAACAACATTAGCGTGAATCTCACTATTCAAATTTAATAATTAATTTTTATACTCTGTACATGAAATGTACAAGAGTATATTAGGTTTGCGGGAGCTGAAAAATGTAACAGGCAGAAGGAGGCGTGGCAGACCCCACAAAGTATATATATTATTGATCAGCGTGACAAGACGAGTCGATCTAGCCCTGTCTGTCTGTCTGTCCGTCTGTCCGTCTGTCCGTCTGTCCGTCTGTCCGTCCGTATGAACACCTGGATCTCAGAGACTATAAGAGATAGAGACACCAAATTTTGCACGAAGATGCGTTATGTGTATATTCTATACGAGTTTGTTTTATTTTTTTGATTTTCCCCCCCACTTCCCCCCTATGGGGGTTTTCCCGATTTTCAATTCGTATAATCGCCTATATCTCGGAGACTATAAGACCTAGGCACACCAAATTTTAGTCCAAGATGCCTTGTGTGAATACGCAGAAAATGTATATTTTGGAATTTCCCTCCCTCCCCCCTCTCCCCCGCAAATGCGATTTTCTCTAACTCCCGTAATTCTTGGAATTTCGAACTAAAATTTTGCAAATACCCCCAGTTAGTAATTATGTGTCCGTATGCCAAGTTTCACTATGATAGACCGATTTACCAAGAAGTTATAGCCATAAATATATTTGCTGCTGCAGCGCTGCTGCAGCGCTGCTCAAGCGCTGCCCGCGGCTGTTGTTGATGTTGCTGTTTGGTTGACTGCGAAAATGCTTACACAGACACGAATTGATGCGCATAGGCATACATACACTCACACAGACGCAATTGCTATGTAAATGTGCAATTATACACCCTTTACGTGAGTTCGAATACCGAGAGAGGTAAAATCGATCCAATTTTTTTTTTATTTATTTTTTTTTTTATTTTTTATAATTATTGTAAACATATGTACAGAGTATTTCAAAGTCGGGACACCCGACTTTAGCTTTTTTACTTGTTTTTTTTAAGTAACTAATTCAATTTGAAATATATACATATTTATATATTCAAATCAATAATCATTAGCTTATGTATATGCATTTCTTATTTATTTTAATCCTTGTGTCGTTATTATATGTATACTTTCATATGTGAATAAATAAAAATCAATCATATGACATGATCCCCATAGAATGTTTTAAAGAGTCCTACTATACAAACTTTTTCCTTAGTATTAGTAGCATGTTTTTAAATGAACAGGAAAACATGAAAAGCGTATGAGTTTTGTCTTGTTTGTGTAAAAAGTAAACTTGAAGTCGATTAATGAAAATAAAATTCGTTTTATTCTGTATGGCTTACTGAATAAGTAGTATGCATAAAAAGGACGCTACTTATTTTGTTTGGAAATGCACTTGCAACTGACCGATAAGCTCTAATGGCTTGCTAAATGACACTTTAACTCAGAAAATATATATCTGCTGTGCTTAAAGACTTAACAATTTGTAATGTTTTATTTGCTTAAATGTACTACTTTGGATTTTATTTTCAAATCAGTAAATTATGTATAGACTTTAATCTGAGGGCAAGCAAGGTGGAAACTCTGAGCTTATGTACATGTCTTTAATGTTGAGCCTTACGAACTGCTACTCGGTTTTTATTTACCTCACAGCAGCAACTTGTGCAAACTGTTCAGAAACTCTTGCCTCAAGTGCCACTACGAGTATGGCCAACATGTCGCATGCTTATTATTGACTGCCATTGCCATTGCCGTGGGCGTGGAGGAATAGAAAGCGCACGCGACATGCTGGCCCATTTCGACCATCAACTAATACTGTTTGCCAACTTGGCTCATTCCGCTCCCGCTCCACTCGTGTTCGCTTGCCAACTCGTTGGTCGACTCGTTTTGCATCTGCTGAAATGTGCCACATTTGGGCAACTTTATCTGCGCGTGTCTTTTTGAGTTGCCATGTAAAAGCTAGTTTTTGTGCCATTTTTGTATTTGTTGCCATTATCGTTGTTGTTGTCGTTGGTGCTGCTCTCGCGCTTACTGACACTTTCCTTTTTTCAGCTAGACATTGCTAAATTCAAGGCAATGGCTGTGACAGTGGCCTATTAGATTCACAAAAGAGACAAAATAAATTATTTCTGATTTGAACCATTCTTATATAACTTGGTAGTTGAAATTAAGTTTCTTTGGTAACAGTTACTCGGCTTTATACTTAACAATTGTACATTTAACAAAAGTACAGTTATTCTTGTTAATATTTTTTAATTTTAAACGCAACTATTGATATTGGCGTCATGTGCGGAGTGTCTCTGTCACGGTTCATTGGTTCGGCATAGGAAAGCTAGTCCAGTCCTTATAGTTAACTCGATCTCTTAATCATTTGTTACATTTTGCTGCAGAAACACCGAAAAAAGCCACTGTAACTCGTTTCGTATTCCATTGTCCTTTTTCGATCTATTTTTCTTTGGCATCAGTTTTGTTTTATCGTTCGCTCTGACAAGCGCTTGACCGCTCCAAAGTTTCGTATACAGTTTTAGCAGCACACGTGCTAAGATACAACATGCTATATTCATATGTACATATATAAGTATAGAAGTGTAGAAGTGTAGAAGTGCAGGCATTGTGTGTCTCACATTTGTCAGTAGTTCCCAGTTGGTTGCCTTTTAGTTTTGACAAAGTTTTCGGTTATTTTTGCACAACTATGTGCATGGAATTTTGATCTCCATCAGGTCCACATTTTTGAAATTTAAAGTTCCTTCTCAATCTCCGACCAGAGCTAGTTTATTGGCTAAAGGCAGAACTGTATCTGCTACTGGCATGCGTCTGGTATGCTAATAACTCGTTCAGCAAATTCCACGAAACACGTTAACATAAGCCATATTAATTAGCACAATTTTCGCCCAGGCCGGCGTAAATGAAAATTATAAATAAGCAGAGGCAGTGGTAGCGGAAAAACTGTAAAATGGTAACAGCAGCAAACAAAAAACTGTAAATGAAAAACATAACCAAAACGTAAAGGCTCACAGCAAAAAAATCAAAGCACCCACACACACTCACGCAGAGGCTCAGAGCGATGAGAACTGCGAATGTTGCCTCGACTCTCCCTTGAGACGCCGCAACGGCACGCGGAGTAAAGTGGCAAAATTAATTAGCCCCCAGTGCTGCAGCCTGATTACGCGCGAATACGCCTGAGAGCGCCCCAGCAAATCCACCCAACAACCCAACAACAACCAGAAACGTGCATGCGTGTGGGCTAGAGATGTGATGAGCAAGCTAACAAGCTTTCGAAACATTTGAACCAATTCATAAAATCGAGGAGGAAATCTTATGTTTAAATATTGAAGTTAGTATGTATTTATGAAAATGTACAAAGTTGTATGTCTTAAGATCCATATACCTGCTATTTCATATTTATATATAATTTTGATAACTAAATGTTATAGCTTGTGTTTTCTTTGAGGAGTAGTTGTAGAGTTTTAGCTCTGTTCTGAACAAAAATGGTTTGCGTCTTTGATCGGGGATTATAAAAATAGTGCTTACAATTTAATGTCAGCTGATTCAGGCGCTGTAACAGGCACCTACATATGCTCTGCTAATCTTTGCAAATTACCGTGGATACATCTAGTTTCATCTATTATGCCTATGCAATCTTTAAAAATGCATCAATTCTTGTAATTATTTCTTTGTTTTATTTATTATTTAGAATCTAATAAAAAAATAGTAACTGCTTTTTAAGAACATTAATTTCCTAACAAATATGTATGGAAAAAGGTAATGTATCCACTTATGCACGTTTTCTATTTGTTTTATTTAGAATTTTAGTTTAGTATTTGGTTCACAGAGCCATAGCTTTAATTACACTATTTATGCGATTGGGCATACTATTAACTAGATTTTGAATGTGGTCGCGTGGAATCGGACACCACTCCGTTGGCACGTGGCTCCATAGATCATCCATTCCCTTTGGTGGAGAACATACTTTGGTATATAAGCATATCTACATATACAACTCCAAAGTTATATAAAATGACCATTGTACAAATTATCTATTTGCAAATATGTTGCTCCAATTCAATTCATCGTAAGAAGTGTTACATTTCATCTCATTATATTTAAGTTGTTGCCAATTTTTAATTAAAAATACGTCGTTTGACTTAGAATGATTTAGATTGCTTGGTGTGGGATTGAACAATGTAAAAATCGTGAGAGTTATTAACCTCCTTGCCGAACTTGTCACGCACCCATCTCTTGTTCGGATGTCTTGGCAACCATGAGTAGCTCCTGCTCAGGCGGCGTTGCTTGCGAAATATATTTATGGCGCGCATTTATCTTTTTCGCTCTGATTACGCGCGTAATTTTAATTGCATGCAACTTAATAACACGCTTAAAATTAAAACGTCGCCCAGCACAAAGCAGAACTCTATAAAAAGGAGAGGAACACACACCTTTGGCTGACGAGGCGAGCACACAATAGCAAATGACCAATGGCCAGAGAAAAAGCGAGAGATAAGTAGAGGCACAAGTCGCAGGTCTTCTGTATTGTGCGCCAGTTCATATTACGTAGAGGCCCCGGCTACCACATCTACAACAAACAACATCTAATGCATATTGAATCTACCTTCTGTGTGACTAAATTCTGCTCGATTGGCCAGTCAAGCATGTGGAAATGGCGCCTAATGCATGTATTGACCTGCCACCTACTGTTGTGTCCGTCTTCGTGTGTGCCTTGATTAATATTGCAAAATGCTTGGTAACCGACTCGGCCGACTCTGGCTCTGTTCGTCAGTCTACTTGTATAGTAAGTGTGTGCATGAGGAGGAAGCTTAACTTGATTGATTTCGTGTGCCAGTATTATTAGACACAATAGGCACTTGTAGTTTCTTGCTAATCTAGGTTACGCATACGGCAAGTGTATGAATGATAAAGGTGCTGCAGATGCAAGCTAAGTGTTTACCCTAGTCATTTCATTTGGATCAGTTTCAAATGAGAAATTGTTGCTTATTACACACAACAAATAGGTATCGACTAGTCATAGTTTCTGGGTTTAAGGGTGCAATAAGTAAGTTTTTAGTAATTGTTTTTTTTTTAAATCTTTCGAAAGATTTTGCACAAAAAACTAAATAAATTGGATTTCTAAATTAAAAAAATATTACTTTTTAAAAACTTTGATGTGAAACACTACCTTTATTTACATTTAAGGCGTTCTTCGTTAAAATTTTCATATAAGGTATTTAGTTAGTTCCATTTACGACAAATTTTGATTCATGTAGCTACTAAATGCTAGATACACAAATCAAACTGTGTCTTTTACACAAAACTTTGATTCTTAAATATTTTGTGGTGCATTGATAATTTAATTATTAGGTAACTTGCAAACATTATAAGTTTTTTCATTTTTGGAGTGGGAGGACTTTTTCCAATCAACTATCAACATCATCGCAGACATTTCGTTCTTGGTTTGGCCGTATTTGAAATTGTGCATACGTCGCGAATCCATGTACTGGAAATTGTTTGTGCTAAATCCAGACATCGCGGTGCTGGCAGGCTCACAATTCATTTTGATTTTGTTCCGCCCACAGCCACCTGTGTCTTAGAGCTCTGCCTACAAGTGACAGCTACGCAAATGGCTATCGCTAAAAAACGATAAGATTTACGAGCTACCTGCCCGGCTCTATACCCATTGAAGATTGATGAGTCCTGCCTGCTAGTCATATGGTCAGGTAGGGCCCGCGTGCCATTACAGACACCAGCTGCCATCGCTCTTAGTGCTGATGAAACAAAATGTCTGCTTATCTATAAAATATAAACTGCCAACTTGTCGAGTGCACAGGCTACTTATAATTTCTACATTGATTTCGTTTACAAGCCAAAAATTTGTCAATGCTGCCAGGGAATGCTCAGGCCAGACATTGCTGCTAGGAAAAAACAACACCCACGATGTCCACAATCTAACCGAATGCGAGTACAGAAAATGTCAATGTCAGACAGATGAAGACTGGCCCCTATTAAAATGAAAGAAAAAAATAAACAGGCAAACAAAAATAGCCTCGAATATTTGACAAATTACCAAACTTTTAATAATGTTAAGCTCTGTACAGGGGCAGAGAGTGCAACTGCGGAATGTCGACGCATGAAACTTTTTAATTTCTGTCCTACGAACGAAAATATAAAAAAAACGGCAAAATGTTGCCAAGCATGAAATTGCGCCAACGACAACAGCGACAAATAATAGACTGTCATGGCAGGAAGGGGCCAGGAGGGGGCAGCGGAAGCCAAACTGTCAGCAAAACTCAGTACTGACTTATTTGCTGACATGATGTATTGTGGGCAGCACGCAAACATTAAAGGAGAAATAAAGTTGCATTCAATAAGCAGACGTGAATTGCGTGCCATACAAATTTGCATATGGCGGCCTACAAAATGGCGGCTAGATAGGAAGTGCACCATTTGCAATTATAGCAGCGCTCCAACACGCAACGGCAACTTGAGAGCGCCGGCACGCTTGCTATAGTGCGGGCAGGAAGTATTTGCATAAGTCTTTATAATTAAAGTACTTAAAAATAATATTGGTTTTATTCGAAAATCAGAACTTATACTAAGTTTGTATTTTCAAATAATAAATAAATACGGCATTAAGCTCGAAATAATAGTGTAAAAAGTTAAAAGTGATTTTTATGCAACGTACTATCTGTGTAGTGTGCTAAGTAATATTAAGGTCTTGGTTGTATTCTTTATAAATAGTTGCTGCTCCTCTCTATTGAACAGTTCTATTCTGAGTTCACCAATTCACACAGCAAGTTAGCATCCTTAGCATCCTTAATAGCCCTGTCAATCTGGCTATAATATAATAATTCCACAGTTTATAAAATGCAATTACATTTACTGTTCAGCTGCTGATCAGTGATCAAGACACCCTAGTGAATATATCCAATACTTAGTAAATGTGAATAATAATTTATAACTTTGTTTGAGTATTTGATTCAATTTGTTTCAGATTATAGTTACATTAAAAACAAGTGCTGAGCTGTATGTGTTTACGCGGACTTTCTCATGGTATGGATATGCATTCCGGTTATATACACATGTACATATGGCGGCTCTGTGCCAGCGATAAGCAGCTCCGTAGCCCGTATTGGTGCCACCATTGCAAAATGTTATAAATTATTTCCAAGCTATTGCACAAATTGAAGGTTCCTTTTAGCCCGCTTTTTGTTTTAACATATAAATTGGATTTCAGTGCGAGCTCCGTTTCAGTGCAAATATATATATATGTATTCAAACTCGTACATACGGACGTGCATACTTGTACATATGTGTGTGTGCCATGTGCCTGTGAACTACTGCATTTGCTCTTTGTACGGAGCATGTCATTAAAATCGAAGCTGTGTGAGTGCATTTGGTTTATAAATCAAAACGTTAAGTGCGAGTACGAGTGCCTTCAGGATTACGTATTTATGTGTGTGGGTGTCAAAAAGAAGCAAAAATGTTGCAATTATGGTATATAACTTGAGCGAGTGGCAGCCAAACAAGCATACAACATTTACAGGCGAATACACTCGCACTCTCAAAGAGACGCCCAAACACAACAACCGCAAGTGCTATGCATCATTAACTTTGAGACGCGGTTGACACACAAAGCAAACAATTTCAACACCTTGGCCAACCACATAACTGGCTACAATCCACACATGCCAGTGCACAAGGAAAATAGACATCAGCTGGCCAGAAATAGCTAAAGCAACTACTTCGGCCAAGCAAACACATTAATTTGCCCAATTTGAGGTGCGATAAATAAATAATTATGATTTTCTATCAGACTCTCGACCGGAAATTTATAAATACCCTATACCTTAATTCCTTGAAACCAAAATCTATTTTCTCACAATTAGCATCACAAAACTGGCTTCGTTTTATCTTGTCGGACTAATTTACCAACTATTGAGAAATAAAATGCGTGCACATTAGTGCACACAGATCAGTGGCTTGTAAGGATGATGACGAAGGCAGTTCTTGTCAATGAGCTATTTATGGCGACACAGACGGGTGTGTCTAATGGTCTAATTTACGCTGCTGCCTCCTCACTAAATGCACTAACTTTAAGGCCAATTTTGTATTTAACTTAAGTTATTGTAAATCAAATTTTATGGCCAGTGCGCCAAAATATAGACTAAACTATTAAAAAAAAAAAATCAAAAAATTTTAATTATTGAACTTTGTTTTATTGAATTTTAATGAATATCTTTTATTGTTTGTTTTTCGATTGGTAAAAAAGGGAACTAAGTTAGTTACATATTACTAGGAATGATTACTAATCTAGTTTTTCGTTTGTTTTATTGAAGAAACAAAATTTCCAAATACATACAACCTATTAATTAGAAATCGCAATAAGCATCAAAAATTAATTATTGGTTATTATAGTATACACTTTACATAAAACAAAGAATCTCCATTACCAGCTAATTGAATTTTTATTTAATTAAATTAAATAGTTTTGAAAGTATTGCTGTATTTTGAATAAAAAATCGATCTTAAATTTAATTAAAATTAGTAACCCCAAAGATTTAACGCAATAATAAATGACCAGCTAAGTAATTCTCTTTGAAAAATCAACGTGTAGTTGATGAATAATTTAAAATGTTTAGGTGAGTCCCACTTCTTTTCTTTTTAAAAGTGTTTCAATCTAGGAAATATTGTCTTTACTTGGACAAATGTAGCACTTGAAGTCAAAATATGGCCAGAATAACGATCGCCTTAGAGCTTTGCAAAAACTTTGTAGCTTTTCCTTTTTCATTATCGAAAATTATACAATTTCCATCCAAATGCCTTGACAACTTTACCTTCCCCTACCCACAGGCGAGGCCACAAGTCAGTGTGCTGTGGGCACTCCCAGAACTTAAGCCACTAGCTCAATACCAAGCCCAAGCCCATAAATAATAAACGTAAAGAGCCTAACCCTTGACACTTTCACATCAACTTCATCAATTCTAATCAAGCAGCCTGTGCAAATCTCCGCTGAAAATTAGCCACATTAAACGGTTGGCCTGGGACGGGGGCTTGGGCACGGTCATAGGCCATAGGCCATGGCACAAAGCTCGCAATTACAATGCCGAACTCGTTTAAGTCGCTTGGGTGCGCCAAGGATATTCGTAGGCATCGCCACTTTCATTACCTACTTCCGTCTTCTTCGTCTCCTTCTTTTTGGGGGACACGCACGCAACAAATTTAAGCCAAACACGCATGGCCACGCGGCATACATACTCGTATGTATGTATGTACGTGTGTATGTACATACACGTATTCTTATATGACATACGTACATGTATAATTCATAATGAATCCTTTCTATTAGTCAAACGTAAAATGAAATGGTTTTTTGCGTATTAGCAACGCATATTGGTTGTAAAGCCACAGGCCGCAGTCCCCGCAATCCCACAGCCTCGGCCTCGGCCTCAGCCTGAATCCTCAGTCCTCGGTGCTCAGTCCAGGATATGAAACTCTTAAGCTACAAGCTAGATTGTTTGCTGCCTTCGCCTCAGTGCAAAACTTTGTGGCATTGTTGTATGTCCTTGGTGAATTGTGCCGACAACAACAACAGCAGCAGCATCTAAAACAACTACAGCACCAGCAACTACAACTACAAGAACGTGCTGTGCCAAGCTTTTTCCATGCCAGGCAGACATCTTCAGCTAGTCTGGAAATCAAAGATATGCAAATTGAAACAGATATTTTTGCTTATACAAATTCACTACACTATGTCGGCTTTTTAATATATGTATGTATATGTGCCTGCCTCTATCTGTGTGTGTGTGTGTTTGAAAATAAAATCTATGTATTTTATATTGGAGCAGCAGGCGCTATTACGACATTTCCCAGGCGTGTTAAACTTGCCAGCCTGCCTGCCCGCCTGTCTGCCTGCCTGCGTGCTTGCCTGCCAGTCGAAATCCTTCGTCTGCCTGGATGCTGACTGCTCTGGCAGCTACAATAAAAAATTTATAAATAACATAAATGCTTTAGGGAAATGATTTATGTGTTGAAACTGTCGCTTTTTGCTTTCGCTTAACGATTGAATATAGTTTTATCCGGCCGTAGTTATTGTTGTTGTTTCTCTGGTAAAGGATACCAGCAGGGTTCGAGTAGTATCTTAAATTGCTAGCTTGCAGTACTCATAGCCTGTTAAAATTGTCCCGTGGGAATCAAATTTATTTGAAGTTAAGTTTAAACAAAAAATAGTAGTGCAGTAGCTTAGATCTTATAATTTTCATGCATACAATTGTATTTATTTATCCATATATTATCCTTGCAGTAATAGCTCCATTTCTGTTCAAAACAAAGAACAAATGAATATGCTGTGCTAATGCTCGAAAAGACTTACCCAAATTTTTACAAATTTTGTATCAACGTGTCAATTCAATAGATTTAGAAATTAATGAATTTAATGACGGGGGATTTTGTATTTTGTATTTTGCGATTGTTGAAGTGGTTATGAAAAGTTAAATAGTTTTCGTTTTATTTGTTGATGTTGCTATTGCAACTTACTTGACGGTTTTAAACGGTTTGTGCTAAAATACGTTGAGCTTTTACCAGCCTCTGTGGCGAAAGGGTCGCAGGGATTTTACCAACGTTCCTGCTTTTAAAGGCATGTACATTATTTGTACTTGGAGTAGAGAAATGTGCAGCAAATTTTTATACTCTGTACATGAAATGTACAAGAGTATATTAGGTTTGCGGGAGCTGAAAAATGTAACAGACAGAAGGAGGCGTGGCAGACCCCACAAAGTATATATATTATTGATCAGCGTGACAAGACGAGTCGATCTAGCCCTGTCTGTCTGTCTGTCCGTCTGTCCATCTGTCCGTCCGTATGAACACCTGGATCTCAGAGACTATAAGAGATAGAGACACCAAATTTTCCACAAAGATGCGTTATGTGTGTATTCTATACGAGTTTGTTTTATTTTTTTGATATATATATTTGCTGCTGCAGCGCTGCTCAAGCGCTGCCCGCGGCTGTTGTTGATGTTGCTGTTTGGTTGACTGCGAAAATGCTTACACAGACACGAATTGATGCGCATAGGCATACATACACTCACACAGACACAATTGCTATGTAAATGTGCAATTATACACCCCTTTACGTGAGTTCGAATACCGAGAGAGGTAAAATCGATCCAATTTTTTTTTCTTTTTTTTTTATTTTTATTTTCTATAATTATTGTAAACATATGTACAGAGTATTTCAAAGTCGGGACACCCGACTTTAGCTTTTTTACTTGTTTTTTTGTAGCTACTCCCAATTTATTTATTTATGGTTTATGAAAGGCGGAAAACGTGGATGTGTTATTGTCTTGCTATATTGTTTTTATGTAGACATTTTAGGTTTAAGCTGTTTATTATTATTTGTAAATTTTTCAAGTGCAGTTTTAATTTGCTTGGAGATACAAACGGAGAATGAGCGCCACTCAATTTTAGAGCAATACTCTTGATATAAATGTCCTTTGACATTTCTTTCGTTTAGGTAGTAGTAAACATGTTTTCTTACTAACAAATTAATTGTGCACACAGCTAAGCACTCAAAGAAAGTATTTGGTGTGTATATTGAAAACTTATCAGTTTGAACATTATTTATTATAAAATTTCAACGTAATTTACTGAGCTTTCACTATAGAACATAAAATGTATGGCTCCGTGAAATAATGTTTAATCTCGACGGTTGCTGTTACGTACCATCGTTCAGTTTGTTCGTTTTGTTCCCGGGCGTTAGGAGTCTTGCGTTGCTCCTTCCACAATAAATTCTCCAAATACTAATGCGCACTTCTTCGGTACACATGAAAAATGTGATTGAAAATGTTTGGGTTAAGTTTTGTGTTGGCCAGCGGCAGCATAGCCTTGGCTTTCTTTTATGCAGCCCTGCTATGCTCGTATATGTGGTAGCAGCTGGCATTGCAAAATTTCTACGCATGACTTGGCTCATATTTGGCATTGTTGTTGTTGCCATGAACACCTTATTTTTTGCTGCTGCTGCTCCTACTGCTACTGGCAGCTCTTTTTCTTTCTGTGGTACAAATCTTGGTGTTCGGTTAATTATGCTCGGGCCAAGCTACGAAACCCATTAGGCTGCGGGTTGGCATTTGGTTTTTTTTCTCTCTTATTTTATTTGTTTTTTTTTACGCTTGTGCGCACATCTAGTTCTTTTTTTTGTATTTTTTATTTGGCTCTGTGTTGGCTTCAATATTCTATAAATAAGCAGCAGTCGCTTTTTCTTTTCATTTAGTTTCCTATCTTCAATTTCTTGCTATGTTGAGAGAATTTAAAGTGTGCAAGTTCGACCAGGCTCTACCTGTCTTGCATTTTATTTTAGTAGGAAAGGCTTTAACTCACGTGTTAAGTATGTTTTGTGGGTAAAGTTCTGAGGTCGGCAGTACTCGTAGTAGCAAGAGCATAAACTAGCTGGTGAAGTCAAAATCATTCTGGACGATGTGATTAGTTCTGCTGTTTTTACACACTCGCCCTGCTCTGAATAATCAGCAAAATTATGCGACTTGCCAATTGGCATATTATACAAAATTAATAATTCAATTAGGAGACTAAACAGTTCAGGGCTCATCGAGTGGTTGCTCAGTTAGCTGACTATATACATAAATGTGGCTTAAGGGCCATGCATAATTCGCACCATCCAAGAAGGCACAGTTATAGCAGCTGGCCATAATGCAAAACAGCTAATACGCACACACACACACACCCACAGACGCACAGCATCGCATAATAACAGCCGGGCATAAGTCTAAGGCTACCAACTGTGCTACTCATTCACTTTACTCTGCCAATTATGCACTGCAAAGATGTCGGCAATTGGGCCCCCCAGCGAAAGCCACCACCACCACCGCCTTTCCAGCCACTCACATAATTAAGCCTGACAATGCTGAAAATACACCATTTTGATTAGCCACAAAGTGCAGTGAACTGTGACGAGTGACTCGGACTCTCATCGTGGCGGGACGCAGACTGTGCTCGGACACAGACACGGACCCCGACGCGGGCTCTGACTCAGTCTCTGACTGTTCTCGGTTAGTTTGATGCTCCGCCATCATCACGGTGGCCATATGGGCGTGTTAAATAGCACGTAAATGGTTATGCTGATTACCTGATTGGCATTAAGTGATGAGCGCAGCATCTGCCGCTAGCCAGAATCAGCAACAGCCATAGCAGTTGCTGGCACAGCAGCGTAAAATTCGAGAAGCGCCCCGAAAAGCGAGCAATTAAAAAATTAACTGTGGAATTGGTAAATGATTTGGAACGAACCAGTTCTTGACATAGTCAGTTCAGGTGATTAAACACAAATATTAAATCTTCTTCCACCCCATTACACTAAAACATATGGCTTTATGAACATGTTTTTTACTTGACAGTCTCATTATTGTAAAAGATTTACACACCAAGCAAACATACTCGTGTTTGAGCAACATAAACAGGGTTCTATTATAGTTTAATAAATTTTAAAAATATATAAGAACGCAACAATTATAATTCATAAATATCACATAGTATGACCAATTGCTGCCAATAGCCACTGCTTTTTTTCACCAAAGTCAATCGGATGTCTCTTGCTCTAGAAATATATTTTTGTGATGATCCCGGGTTTCTTTTATTTAAATTTAAATCGCGCAGAACGTGACATTCCGCATCCTATAAATGAACTATTCTGGACAATTTTCCACATTTAGTAATGAAGGTAAACTTCAATTGTAATATGAATCCAATTAAATATCTGAAAATATGATGGTATTGGCATACACAGATTACTTTTGGCAGATACATATTTACAATTTCCCCCAAGAATTGAATTAATAGTTGTCAACATATAATGACAATTCATGCCCTACCCTAACAGTTTATGTTTTAACTATTCAAAGCAATACATTACTGCCATGCGCAGATTCTAAAAGGCACTATCTAAATATATAGATAAGCTCATTTATCAAAATGCTTCCAGATGCTTTGTTGTGCCAAATTAAAATCGATGACAACCATAGTGTTTTCGGGCTTCGGGGTAATAAAATGGTACGAAACAGCAATCCACCATTGGGATGTTGCAATCAGAAGCTGAGGAATTGTAAAAGTTGCACAAGCTGTCTAAACATAACTCCGGTCCAGGGGAAGTTATGCCATAATGGCAGCATACACATCTACACCCGCATCCGCGTCCTTTGCATTCTGACGATGTCACAAATGAAGCTACGGCCAAAAAAGCGAATTGCAAGAGGCAAGCGGAAACCGCTAAAGTGAACCACAATTGACGCAAGTTTGCCACATGCCACCCGCACTCCAGTGACCTCCAGCAAAGTCATATGAATAGAACAACACACACAAACACACACATATATATACACATACACACAACAACAACAGCACAACGACTACAATAACAGCAACAAACCCAGTCATGACAGTCAGCTAAATAAATACGAATAAGAACAACAAGCAGACAAACAAAGACAAACAACTACTACTACAGCCACAATACCAACAACAACAACAACAACAAGGGCCATTTTGCATAGTTATGTGCATGTTGGTTCACCATCGTCGCTGGGTGCCAAAATGTGCGTTGGCAAAAGGATGTGCGGCCATTTTGTTTTATATGGCAGCAGCGACCAGAAAGCAAAAACCAGAGCTGGGCAAGTTAAGACAAACCAAGCCAAAACATTTCTGTTGCTTGGTAATTTTCATTGTTTTTATACCCTTGCCAAGAGGTATTCCTAAATTTTACACTATCTATCTGTAAAACCTATATTCAATACAGGAACTAAATGTAGCCATAAAAATTTAAAGGGGTTAAAGAAACTGCGTTACGTGCCCGTAACATTTTGAATATTGAAAATACAATTTAATAAGTAGTATATATTTTCGTATCTGACTGACTGCTAGATACAAGCAAAGAGAACCAATTCCTTCGACACAAAATGTATACCAAAAGTTAGTTACGCTTAATTTGTATTGATCCTTGAAATATTTTGTATATTAATGCATATTATCATTATTTAGATCGTCATTGATTTTAAATGGAATACTGAACACAAAGTGAAGATAATATTGTATGATGGATATTATATATTTCTTAAAATGTTAATGTGAATATGTAGACATTTTTATTTTGAAGAATTTATAAGACATTTGTTAGATAAAGTTCCTAATCAGATAAATTTATAATAAATATAATATTTATCAATTTAATAGAATAACTGGGGGCCCATGAATCAATGTTCTACCTTGTTTCTATCACTTGCTAAGGGAGCTGCTAATATTTTCTTTCCGATTGAGTTGCAGAGGGTATTGAGCCTGCGGCGTAGGCCAAACCGCATATGTATTTGTTTTTATTTTTGTTGCTTTCGTTTTAGTTTTCATAATAATAATAAAAGTTTTTTTTACTGTTTACGGAAAACTTAAAATGATTGTTATGCAATTGTTGGTAACACAATTTTGTCGTTTTTGTCAACACGACGTAGTCAGTGTCCTTTCTTCCTTTGGCCATTGCTGGCGTTGGTGACTGCTCCGATGACTCTTGCTCCATATACGAGCATGTGTACATGTAGGTGTGTGTGTGTGTGTGTGCGTATATGTAGATGTGTGAGTGTGTATACGTGTATATGTTTGCATGTTGACACTATAAATTCGCATTAAGTAGCGCAAAAGTTTTATTGACTTTGTGTTCATATTGGAGCGGCCGGCGCAGCCATCACTTGTTTCTCATGCCATGCCCATCAGACAGACACACATACACGTATAGGATACCCTCTAAAGGCGCAAAAACAGATAAGCAAACAGCAAACTTTAATTGCAAAAATTTGTGGTGAAATTAATGAATGTACAAACAACGATTTGAGCAACCGGCGAGTTGTCCTGTTTCATGCTCCATAAGCTCTGTGCAAATGTCTGTGTGTGTGTGTGTCTGTCTGCATGGCTGTTTGTTTGTTAGATGTGTGTATGTATATATATCTGTGTGTGTTTTTTGTGTGTTGGCCTCTGAAGTGCTGTTGACACTGCTGGCCAAAAGTCAAATTGCCAAAGTGTTTGCCTGACGTTTGAGTTGCTTGTGTGTCCTCCCATTTGTGGGTTACATCGTATTGACGACGATGATGGTCTCGATGGTTGTGAGTGAGAATGATACTGCCGATGTCGATGAAGAAATGGGAGGGGGTATTCGAATTTTCCTAGATGTGCACTATTAAATGACGTGTTAAAAGTGTTTGATTTTTGAGGGGACATTTCGATTGTGAAATGTGATTTTTGTACCCTGCACTTAAAGGGTGAAGGAAAAGGAGTGAGAAACTTCAGAAAGAGTATGCTTTTGTGCAAATAAACTACATAAGGAACTCAACCAATGCAGCAATAACAACAACATAATTTCTGGCTGTAGCTTCTTGAGCAGTGAGAAAACATTATGTCCATAACGAGATATTATGTCACAAAACATACAAGTATATGTATATAGTAAATGGTTTAAATACAAGTCTGCTTTTAATTATCATTTTAATTCACTGACGAATTCCAACTTCATATAAATATTTCAAATGTATTGCATTAGCGTCTTAACATGTAAGCTAGCTATAGAATCAATAAAATTTCAATTTCCTATGTCTCTTTGCTCCAAATAACCAATAGAACCAGTGATAAATGTGTCCACAGTGACTTACTGTGCCGTTTTATTTAATCGTAAGCTAGAGCTGTGAAAGACTTTAGGATGCAGTTCCTATAAAATTGAATTTTCCATAATACCTCAATTAATATATATGTATAAGTCTATTCAATATACATACTGTTGCATAAATACTTAGTCATTCAATTTGTCTTTTAGCCACACGTGCGACATGCGGCAAGCTCCTTAATGCAGTCGCCAAGCTGTAAATGAAAACATACTTATTGACACACACAGTATTTCCTGTTCTCGCTTAAATTTATTTCCACACATTCAGAAGTAATTACATGCTATTTGTAAATATATAGTGAAAAAAAAAGACGACTGCCACACACATTTATAGCGAGACCTAACAAGTATATTTTACGATGCTTTTGGTCATATTTAAAACGAAATCGTTTAAGCGTAAAAAACATGCAATTTGTTGCAATGCAATTGCAGTTTATTTGCCAGACAAACACGCATTCACACGAACACACACACGCACACGCACACATACACATGATCGCTTGCCTATCCACTCTCAATTAATTATGTGCCATTGCAGCAATTTTTGGTATTTCAATAAAATTAATTTACATACTCTTTGTCCTCCCCGTCAACTCTTGGCACATTTCTTTGTGAGCTTAATGGCAAAAAAGGTTGAAATTTTGGTAAACTTTTAAGCTCGCAAACGAACTTAAATGTATATGTATACGAGTATGCGTGTGTATGCTATGTATAAACATACACTTAGCGAAATAATGAGCAGTTGAAAGTACAATATCAAGTTTTATTAAGCTGTCCATTGAACCTCTTTTACATCAATAAAATAAAAGATTGGGTCAGAAATTAAATATTTATTTTCTAATATAATTCACTTTATGAACTTTTAGCTTTAGGGAGCACCACAAAGTAGTTAATAAATCTTTTGAAACTATTTATTAGATTCTGTCAAGGCAGAAATATTGCATTTTGGCTCTTTGGTCTTTAAAACGCTTACTTTTCATATATACTGAAATGATTATTGGCGTTACTTCGTTATAAATTTGGTTACTGAAAATGTTGTTAGTAGTAAATAAGTTAAATTGTAATTTCCGTTTGGGGTTAGTTATTACTAATATTGAATACTGAACTTTAGTGAGATCAAAATGTATTAGATCAAAACTTTATTGCATGTAGAATGCTGTGAAGTATGCAAGTCTGCAAATAAGGAATATATGCATTTTTCATTTCAAATTTTGCAATTATTTAAACTTGTGGAGAATATGTTCTTTTTTTTGAGGAAAATTTGTTAGGTGTAGAAGTTTAGTTAGTCTCTTGTACAAGCAAATGCCAAATTTGTAATGTTGTCAACTTTGCTTTTGCTGCGCTTCAATTAAACTTACAAACAAGCCGTCAGGCTGACACGTATGTATATATGTATGTATGTACTATAGGAGTATGTATGTATTTGTGCCCTGCTGTATCCACCACTTCCTTCCTGCAGCGTTTCAATGTTAGATCCGCTTTTAATTAAAATCAACTACAAACAAAGTCATTCAAAAGTTGCCATATACATATGTACATATGTACATATGTATGTATGTAGGTCTATGCGTGTGTGCATGTAGACGCCTTAGCGCTTTTGACACGCAGCTGAGGTTTTTCCTCAACCCCAAATGCACACAAGACAGTTATCCCGACTACTTCTGCTACTGCTGCTGATTCTGCCCCACTTACCGCACTTGCCACTTGCCACATGCTGCAAGCTGCAAGTTGTTTGCACCTATGAGCCTGCCTTGCCTGACAGTCTCGCTGCTGCATGTCCTCCCTGACAGCCTGTCTGCCAACTTACGGGTACATGGCACACTCGCTTAGTTGGCGCTGCTGCGTTTGGGATTATGCCAAAATGCAATTTGCATTTGCAAGGCGTTGTCAAGGCGCTCAAGCGACATGCGCGTATTAATTTTAAATTGACTGTGAAATTACGATGAGCGTTTTATGTAACTAGTTGAGTGCCACTACTTGAGAAAGTGCCTGTCATTTACCCTCTACGAGCGCCAGCGAGCGGGCTGCGAGGTGTGTTTGCTTTTCTTCTCGGATTAATTACAACAGATTTTTTACTAATCTACTTAGACAGTGTGAAGGGTGATTAAACAGACAGAAAGGGGATGAAGCCCATACTATAAATGAAAATAAGCCATATATCTATAAATATATTATAATGCCAAATTACATGCCAATAAATAGAATCAATGTCCCGAAGAGACTATACTAAACACTCTGACAAGCATATTACATAAGTCTGGCTTGAGAGCTTGTTGCTTATTAGCTTTTTAACCTTTTTCAACTTTTCACGATGGTTGGATAATATATACTAAGCTGTGATTATTAGTATTTCGCTGTCGGTTTTTGTTAAAGCTTAGCATTTATCAAAATCGGCTAAATCGGTATTGTTTTGAATGGTATGTGACCGGTCCCTTCATTAATTTTTTACGAACTGCAGCCAGTTGGTTCGTCGACATTGGCGTAGCCAAGATTTAGTCCAGGGCTAATTTTTTACTATCAAATTATTTGCACAAAAACACATGTAAAATATGGAAAAATAGGGAAAAATGAAGTTCAAGATAATGCAAATTTGAAATTATCAATGCAATAAAATGTAAAAAAATAAGATTTGTAATCGTGGAACTTTTATAAAGTTGGTCCCGTGCGACATCGAGAGTGTAAAATTTAACAATTTGAAATTATGTTTTCTTACACAAATGATAATTTTTTATGTACATATGTACATACATTAAAACAAGATAGAACGCTACAGTCGAGCAAGCCCGACAGTAAAATAGCCTGTACTCTCCACAAAAAGGAAAAATTAAAAAAAAAAAAAAATTAAAAAAAAATTAAATTATTAAAAAAAAAATGAATGAATTAATTAATTAAAATAATTAATTAAATTAAATTAGAATACATGTTTATGTTCAGTTTAAACAGCATACATTTACATCACGTACCTATGCGTGTTCATATGCGTGTATGTATGCAGCACAAAGTTGAACAAAAGCAGCAACAACAACAACAGCTGCGGGCAGCGCTGCCGACAGAGCTGCAGGCAGCGCATGAGCAGCGATTTTACTTATGGCTATAACTTTCTTCAGAATTGACCTATCATGATGAAATTTGGCACACGGACACATTAGTACTAACTGGATGTACCTACCAAAATTGATTTTTAAATTCCGAGAATTACGGAAGTTATAAGAAAAAATACGAATTGCGGGGGAGTGGGGGGGTGTATCAGAAAAAATAAACAAACTCGTTCTGCCTAGGGCTTATAGGAACCTTGATACCAATTTTGGTTATCCTAGCTCTTGTACTTACTGAGATCCTTGCGCTCATACAGACAGACGGACAGACGGACAGACGGTCAGACGGACAGACGGACATGGCTATATCGACTCGTCTTCTCATCCTGATCAAGAATATATATACTTTGTGGGGTCTGCCACGCCTCCTTCTGTGTGTTACATACATGCGCACAAAACTAGTATAGCCTTTCACCCTTTGGGTACAGGCTATAATTATTGAAATCTAGATAAATAATACCGGCGGCAAAAAAAAAAGAGGCGTGCAAACGGAGAGAAAAGTATGTAATTTTTACTAAAGGGTGCTGCTCTCAGTTTGTAAATCAATTTATAGTATCAAGTCTAGTTAATTTTCTAAAAAGAATTCTGAGTTGAACAGAATTTTTTTATAAGCTAACATTGATTGGATCCGTATCTGGGGTCGGGGCAGTTATCAAAAGAAAGTTATGGCAGATAAAGAAATCTCAAATAATTTTGTTTCGACCGTTCAGAACTGAAACTGCATTTTCTGAACTGTTAAACCAAAAGTATTTTTAAGAGATAACAATGAACAACATTCTAAAATTATTCGCATTGATATATATTTCCTCAGGTTTCGATAGAGTCAGCTGCCCGCTTTGCCCTCGTCCTTCCCTTCCCATCGCTCTCCGCTGTGATTAAAAATAATACATATTTATAACAACATTACATTACTTAATTAATAAAATTTGGCAAACAATATACTTAAAGGTATATACATAAGTTGATCAGTTTTTAATCCAGTATTGAAACTATATATAATATATTCGTTTGTAAATTTCTTATTCTATCCAAGCGATAAAATGCAGCTTTCAAGCATTGAATCACACACTCGTTTTATCAAGACTTAAGGCCTTACAGTATTCGCAAAAAAACACCATATGTAGTCATAAACATATAGTATATGTATACATATGTATGTATATTTTGCTTCATTTAAGCATGTCTGTATAGTGACACTCTTTCTCTTGCACATATCATGCATTTTGTTGGTTTTTTTGAAACTATTATTTTATTGTAGGCCTTTATTTATTTGCTTTTCCTATTTTTATTTATTTAAATCAGAACGAAATTGTCGGAATCGTTTCGTGCACACAAAATAAACCCACTGATGGACTCTGGTGTCATTGGAGGCATTAAAAAAGGCATTTAAATACGTAAAAATCTGTGTGCAACATAAAAGTGTAAGCTTGGGCCATAAAATACCAAAAATGTTCATATTTTAATCAAGAAAAATCAATATTTATTTTGTATGTGGCGGTCATATACTTTTTTCTTTTGCAAACAGATTCTCCGGAAAAGAAAACTTTAAATACATAGATGAAATTTGAATTTGATTTCACAAAAAATACTTTGACAAGTGCAAACTTTTAAACAGGATGCGTTTCTGCGGTCGCTTTTCCATCTCATGTGGGTCAGTATTTAACTAAAGCCAGCTAAATTGTCTTTGACATGCACAAGCATACAGACATCCATCAGTACATATGCACATAGCTAGTATATATTCATATATTTCTATGTATATTAGAGTTGTGTGATATTGAGTTCATACGGGTACCCAATTGGTTGCTGAAAAGAACACTAAGCTTAAATACCTGCCTGGGAAAAGTCTCAGTTCGGGGCCAATTAAGACTTTTATGATAACCCGAAACTGTTAAAAGAGAAGTTTGATGAAATGCCAGTAGCAAAAAAAAAATTAGAAATATTAGTTCCTATTCTAGTTTTGATAATATATGTACGACGTAAATAGCTGTGCCTTAATATGATATTAATAATCAACTACATACATACAAAAAACGGAGTGCGATTTAAAACTAATGCTATTTAAAATGTAACATTTAATAGTTTGTGTAAATAGGCTCTAAAAGAAAGCGACTGAAATCCATATTGACACCGAAATTGGAGAGCATGGTAAAGAAACTTAAGCATGTAAAGAGTTATAATAATCATTGTCACTTAATTTCAAGGAAAATGTTCTTTATAATCAACTCCAGGAGAGTCTGTTTTCCTCTATTTAATAGACAATGGTTTTCAGCTTGGTTCAGTCGGTTGGATGACAAAAAATAAATCGGCAGCCCATATTTTTTGACGTTATAAATAATAAATAAATGAAAAACGATTAAAAGATATCATATTACCAATTTAACCTATAAATCAGTCTTCATGAATACAATTTACAATTAAATATTTGTATTAGCAATATATTTTGGTATATTTATTGACCAACTGTAATATTTATTTATTGCTGAAATAAAACTGTCGACTGCTATAGTTAACCCATAGATACAAGTTATGAATGATGCTTGTTGCTTGATTCAAAAATCAATGTATACCAAATGTTAAAGAAATAAACAATTCTGCCCTGAGAAATTTTAGCAGACTAAAGGAAGAACTCGAATTTTGATCTAGTCCTCATGCATAAGTAGCTTTGTGAGCAGAATTGGCAGAGCTGAAGGAAATTGGGATTCGTGTCTATGTGTGTGTGTGTGTGTGTGTGTGTGTGTGTGTGTCACTGTGGCAGCAAAATCTTGATTATCATGGCATGCCGCAAGCATTTTCTTTAGCTGTGCATTTTCATTGCATTCACTTGAGCAACTTTCGCTTCGCTGCTCATTTCAATTGCCGTTGGGCGTCCGCGTTGCACACACACACACACACACACACACACACAAGCCGAGAGTGGAGGATGGAGCCTGAATAGGGATACGGTGGTGTTGGGATGCCACAATGACATACATTTTGCCGCTAGTAACAATAACTTTTATTATTATGAGACCACCTCGCACCATGTAGATGAGCGTCAGCTCAACTGATTACTCTCAGTTAGCAAATATCATTTCCACTCAATGGCCTCAGGTCCGCTCGCGACGAGACAAGGCGAGTCGAGTTGAGGCGAGTCGAGTCAGAGTCGAATCGAATCGAGTTGACTACCCACGCGGCGGTATTCTGGCATTCTAGTCAATAAAATCGAACAGCTGCCATTAAAATCATTTAAATGTTATTGTCTCAGTGCCTCGTGCTTCGTGCCACAGCATGCGGCAAGTTATTTCTACTTAGCTGCCTTTTGTGGCATGTAGTCTTGGGCTACTGCTACTGCTGCTGCTACTGCTGACTCAGCCATGAATGTTGCCTCGCTCGCCTCCGCCTGCAACTTCAGTTGATCGAACTGGTACTTTTGCTCTCTGCACCATAGCCATTGCCATCCCATTGCCATCATCGTTGCCTTTGCGTTTGCTTTTGCCTTTGCCTTTGCCGCTGCCATTGCTAAATGTGTGTCTGTCAGCAAGTTGCACTGCCAGTTGAATAATGCCCCTGGGCGTAATTGCTTTAAATGTCTTTGTATGAATGTGAAATGTTAGAAGCGGGTGCGGTGCGGCCATTTTTGAGCCTGCAAATGGCTGAACTTTAAGGTAACTAAGTAGTTACTGCCTTTAAGCCGCTCCTCAATGCTTGTACTCGTTGTACAAAGCTTGCAAATGATGATTAATGAGCTCCACCCAAGACTCGACAATGACATAGGCCAACAAAGTGATGAATAAGTTGAACAAGTATCCGTAAATAATATGGATTGATTCAATAAAATTGGATATATTGAAGTTAATATACATTTCAGACTTTCTCAAATTCGTCTGCTTAACATAGAATGAATGATGGTGTGCCTTAGACGCAAATTCCGTACACTCATATATACATAAATATATCAATATGACTTCAGCTAAATGGAACAAATAATGCTTAAATTAGGTAGAATTAGGTAAAAAATAGCATTAATTTCTTCACCAATGAGTATAGACAAATTTATAGTTAATTTTAAGGAATTCATTTCTAAAAAAAACCCTTAAGTTGTGTGCTTAAAATCTTATTATTATTTTATTTTATTTATCTTGAACAGAAATTCTGCATTTTAATTTATTTGGAGCTTCGATTAAAGATTTTTATAAATTGCATAAAATTATGGAATACGATTAAATTAAATCTCTACACGAGAAAGCGTTCAGTATTGTAAATATAAAAAAGAAGACTAATTAACGCCACCACAATATATTGGAATTTTAAAGGTCTATGTCGATTGCTGGCCAGTGTAATTAGCTGATTAATTGGAGTGCCTCCTGACATCGGTCTCATCTTCGGCATCGCAATTGACATAAGAAATGAAGTAGACAATTTTTTTTTAAGTATACACATATGCACGTGGCACCAAATCAAACACATGCGTTTGCTTGTTAATTAGGAGAAGGAACTAAGTACATGAACAAAAGGACAGCAGCACAGCTAGAAGCAACATAAAAGGAAACGTGTATGGCAGCAGAATCGAGGCACGGCATGTATGTTCATATGTATTTGCATGTCTCCGTCATTCATATGTGTGCGGAGTGTATTGAAATTGTTTGTTTTGCTGACATCCTCTTAATGCTAAGCCTTGTGATTTTTCCAGTTTCATTACACGTCTGCAGTCCCGAAGGACTATGATTTTTATCAAGAGTCAGGAACGTGTTTGCGAAACATCCTCTATAGGAAATTGATCTTATACCTAAATATGAAATTGTTAATACGAGTATACATTTAGAAGCGTCTGGATTGAAGTAAAATTAGTGTTTATAGTTTAATAAGAAACGTATGAGTAATTGGTTAGTAGTAGTTTCCTTGTCATCCTATCCCATAAGTCCTCTTCTTCGGTCTCAAAGCTTACGCAAATAGACATTGCTTCACATTAGAAACGGACTTTATTCTGATCAAGAAAAGTTCAAGAAATAGTTTTTTAGTTTATTTAGACAGGCATGACGACGATGTATGCTATACAGGCAACAGCATTTAGGAATACTGCAATTCTACTAAGCAGCAATATGCAGGATCTTTAAAATTGGCAATGTCTATACACTGTATATTCCAACTGTCTTAAACTTACCTTCAATTTTTAAATTGTAAACAGGCGATTAGAATGCATTTGTGGTATCACTTAATTAATTAATTTAGTTACAGGACTATGTTTTGCATTATCTGTATATTTTAACCACCCGGAACAATAACGAAATCAATTAAAGGCTAAGTTATTGTTAATCGAAATAAATAAATTGTAAATAATTGATATGAAGAGGATTCGTAGAAATATAAAAAACATCCGAATCAAGCTCTTGAATAATTTTTAATATATAAAGTGTAAACAAAAAAATATGCGCAAGCTACTTATCTAGTACAAGTAAGAACACTACCTTAAAAATTATTGTGAATATGCCCCTGCAGTCTCAAGTACCAAAACAATAATATAATTACAAAAAGTAGATGTTGCTTTAATTATAAATTATGATATACGGATATAACGTTAAAGGCAGCTTTCTTTTAGAAACCACGCTGCTTTTGCCTTATTTTTGCTTGTATAAAAAAGTGCCAGTGAATTAGTCTGCGGCACTGCACTTGCATAAGGATGTTCCGCTCGGTTCGATCCTTTAAGCATTTAAAGGAAGCAGAGGTAAGTACTTTTTTATGCAACACATTGTGTGGACCATCCTTCCAGTTCGGCTGTCACAATTTTAATGAGTAAATTCGATTTCATTGTCACGCATGGCCACCAAAAAGAAGTTATTACGCATACGCCGTGTGTGCGTGCACACAAACGTGTCTGGGAATCTGTTCGGGCTCTGCTGTGATGTGCTATGCACGACATCGGGACAACAATCACACAACTTATGGCAGGAGCGACCATATTTATTAATATATGTACCTACAGACACATACAGATATACATACATACAAGTATATGTATGTACATAGTATATGTATGCAAGGCGTGTTGCGTTTGGTCGGCATGGAACGAATCACGCACCAAGCTGCCATCGGTGATGACGGGGCCGGCGACGACGATGATGATTGCGTGTCGCAGGCACACATAATTATGCATACTTACGCCCACACTCCAATACACACGAGCACACAAGTTAGTTGTGTTTCAACAATAAATGAAATTGTGTGGCGTATGATTTCATAAATATGCCACAACATTTTCTGCTTTTGGCTTTAATGATCGAATAACTTGCGTGATGTAAGCCAATGTGCAAGTACAGCAGAATTGTGCAAGAGCCAGAAATGTGCTCGTGAAGGCAAATAATGGAAATAGGGGAAGTAAAGAAGACAGAGCAAGGCTCTTTTTCAGCTACTCAGAGTCATGTTCCTCTTTTTCGTTTTGGCAATGTAAGCCACACACAAATTCACACACAAACACATCACATGCGAGTAGACAAGAGAAACAACAACACCAATAGCAACAAAAGTGCATATGCAAATTTGATTTTTTACCAATAGTACAATATTTGCATGCCTCTCCGAGCGAGCGTGTGTGCTCCTGAAAACAGATACATACTTTATCTGTGGCCCGTTCTATGCACGTTACTGTGCAGGAATTTTCGCTTTTAAGTAGAGCGGAAAATTAAAAACAAATTTGCTACAATTTTCATGCTTCTCCCTTTTTCATTGCCTCACCTACCTGTTTTGTATACGTGTACTTGTCCGGGTGTGTTAGGATATGTCTGTGTCATGCAATTCTCTTCTTTCTTGACTTGCAAATTGGATTTCTTTTGCAGCCTTATTTGTTGACATTTTTTGTTGTTGTGTATTGTAAGAAATTGCTTAACGATAATGTCAACACAGATATTTGGAAAACCATACTGTTATGTATCGAAAGCCGAAAGAAATTTGTCTCAATGAACTAATGTGAATACTTTCAATGGACCACAAATTCTTAAAGGTGACAAAAAATGTACTCACTGAAAGTGCACTAAAATATATTTTCTGATAGTAGTTCATTTTTATGTGCCTATTTTACAGACCTATGTGCTTTAGGTGTGTAAAACCTTTCGTTTTATTTATGAATTGATATTTAAACAGATGCCGAATTTAAATAAATACGGAACTAACAAGAAAGGAATTGGGGTTTCAATGCAATGGTATACACTAAAGACGACTCACACTATTCCTGAATCCAAAGGTGTTATATGGAAGAACTTCTTCTCCAGCCACCTTCAACCACTTGACTTTATAGTCCTTGCTGCAGCAAATAGAGCAGTATAATTTTAGACTTACACAAAATATAAATAGCCAACAGGTAGGCTAGGAAAAAGACTTTGCGTTGAGTTGAAGATGGAGCGGCTAATAAAATTCAGCACGAACATATCTCGATCTAGATGGACGTTTTCCTAACCATATGGCCATAGTAAACTTAGGGCTGCAGTGTCTCTACTGGATTTCCTGCTGTGAAAATATATGCAGCACCCAAGAAAAAAAGGTGTAAGCAGTAGAAAGTGAACAAAACCAAGTGCAAGAGCTGCCAAAGCGTTAGAAATATTAACTTAAAATCAAGAACTACTTGTATGTACGTGGTTTAGTTGTCGATTGTTATTGCTTCGATTCAGGGCCAAGTTCTAAGGCTAAACTGATTTTGCACACGGATGGTAACACAAAACTGATACCCAAGCTGCACAGACCACAGATCGGCCCAATGTGGATATTGAATTTTCATTTAGTGCTGCTGGCAGGACATGGCCAGTATACCTTAATTACAGCCACTTATGTGTTCAAAGGCATAACTTATGTCGTGTCCAGCAATGCCTCTGCTGCACTCAGCAGGCAATGTCCAAACTATGTATTATTGAACATACCCGTCCAAGTTGGCGTTCCTCCACGCTTGTAGGTATGACCGGGTGATTTTGGGAGTACTTGATTAGTTTATATCAGTCCGGGCTGGTAGGCATGGCTGTGCCAACATTTTTGGACAACCCGCTATTGCTGGCTGCTCGCTCAAAAAGTTTTTTAGTGCCTGAGTTGGCAGTTTTGCAACTTTTATGCCATTTGCCTTTCGCCCGGAACTCGCGCGTAATTAAGTTAAGCAATTGCAGATTTGTTGACGGCCGAAATGCTGGCTATGGAGGAACAATCGTGCCTATAGCAGCGTGACAAGCACACATACTCGTACTATGGAGCATTTGGAAACATACGCTTGAGTCGTCTGCAATTTCTTTAAGCTGATTTACGCAAAATTGTCAAGCAAAGCGGATAAGTTGTCTACAATGCTACAATATGCAAATAGGGCGAGCGAATGCCGCTTCAACTAATCCGCAATCAATATTCAAATCCACTTACCATTTGAGTTCAACGTAATAAAATTTGCCATTTTTGACTTAAATTCCATTGAAGCAAGCAGGCGGGCAGGCGGGCAGGGAAGGAGGCAGGCTAGCAGGCACCTAGTAAGTGCCGCCGACTGCCAGCGTGCATCACTATTTATTCTAATCTTACAATTTTAATTTGCAGCATCAGTCAAGCGGGGGACCCGACTAGCCCGACTTACCCCGCATCGCCTTTAATGCTTCGCCAGCGCCAGCGCCAGCGCCAGCATCAGCGCCCACGACTCTGATTCATTCATCCACTTGAAATGAAATGCAAATCCTTTACGAAACCCTGCCGCACCTAAGGGTTGCGATGCCATGCCCCCGAAATGGGGCCAGTTTCGCCTGCGACAAAAGTCTAAGTTCATTATTATGCTAGGAAATAACCTTTGTCTCGAATTAATTAAAATGGATTTACATGAGCTCAAAATGTCGCAAAAAGCGTTCAACGGCAGCCCCAACAAAGGCACCTTTGCATTGGCCGCAGCATTTGGCGGTCCTGGAGGGTTGCGATGATGTGAATGTGGATCTGGATGTTGGCAGTGGGCTGAGGGGCTGCGCGTTGCCCGTGTTACTGACTGCTACACTATTTTGCATGCATAACCCCTGAGCCAAAGTGACTGCCTGACTGACTGCATGGCTGGCTGGTTGGCTGGCTGGCTGGTTGGCTGAATGTCCGGTTGACTGCCTGACCGGTTGACTGCTTTGCTGTCAGCATCGAGCCCGTACCGGTACCCGCAGTTACCGATGCTGCCGCTGCCGCAGCCGCAGATAAATATTTATATTTCGCTTTTTAATCTTTTGTAATTTTAAGTCGCTTCATACTCTCGTTTTTTCGCCGCTCGTGTTTTGTGCTTCCGCGCCGCCTCGCAACTTTTTGCTATTTGGCTGAGTTCTCTGTTGACTTTTCAATTTGAAAGTTAAAAGCACTTAGTTTTATTAGAATCAGAGCAGTTGTGGAGTTCAACTTTAAGTGGCTTCGCTGCAATGCGAAAAAGGGAAAAAGGAGAGCAAGGCAAAATGAAAACTCGCTGAAGAGCTTCATAGCTACTCCCATTTATTGGACGCTAGATTACACATCAATAGCAACTAAACAACACGAACACGAACTACAAGTATAATACTTTGATCGAGGGTAGAAATGAATGCATAATCATTTTATTGACATTGAAGAAGCTTGGACAGATAGAATATTAAAAGAGTTTATTTATTCTTTGTCCGGCTCGTGGTTGATCAAGCCTGCTTTATGGAGACGTCCTTCGGGCTAACTTAAACATACGTCCTCCGTTTGGGGCGCGGAGATATAAGCTTAACGTCAAACCGCAAACCCAAATATGCCTTATTTTAAATTATTAAAAGAAAAGCAATCGTACACTTGAAGTGTAGGGATGGCAGTATTTTGTTGGATATCCAATCTACGGTTAACTTCCAAACAAACAATCAATCACATTGATGTAGGTTGAACACCGATATAGAGAATAAATTATAAATAAATTCTTGTTGTTACCAATCTCAATTGCTACCTTATGCTCGACAAACTGTAGTTACATTTAATTCTATTGAACATCGATTGAATATATCCTGACTGAAAGCCGTTTAACTATTTATTTATTTTCAATTTTGTGAAATAGATTAGTAATGTTTCACAAGAGCATGTCAATTACGTCACCTTAGCCATATTATTATGTTTGTATTTAAAAACTGACTGATAATTTGTTACACTACAAAGTTTAAGTTTGTCATTTAAAGCTGTTCAATTAAGTGCACTTTTCTGAAATTCGATTACGACAACATGGGCCACAGGATTAAAGATATTATTCATCACTGCTTATGAGGTTAATATATATTTCTGTGCCACTAAAATTATTGTGAAGCTATGGAGGACTTAAATGATGGCATTGTTCCTGCATTTATTAAAATAGAAATGGTGAAATTGCTAATTGCTAGCAATTCTAAAGCTTTATTACTAGAAATACTTACAAATGCTTGCATGTATATTTGATCTGGCCTGATTGCTGGTTGATCAATTAGGTTAGAATTTCTAATACATATTTCAATTGAAAATCCATCTTTAATATATGACTATCGCTAATTTTAAATAATCTCTGATGAATGCATATTATTGCCCCAACATTTTCAGCGCATTAAAGTTGAATACGTTTTGCTAGGGGAAAGTAGGCCAGCAACATAAGTAGCCGACCCAACTCAAACGGGACCAACAACACAATTCCATGGCAAGTGCACTTAGCTAATAAATCTTTAATATAGCAAACCTTTTCTTTCTTGCTTTCTTCGTGGGTGTGCAGCGGCCTCAACTGCCACTAAAACTTCGGGCCGGGGGCTCCATGGGCTATGCTATGGCCATGCTGCGCGAAAAAATTCATTTCAAGGTTGTCATTTCAAATGCCAAGCGAGCTGTCAAAAATTTTATTTGAATAATTTGTGTGCTGCTTGCTCTTGCCCCTCCCCGCGACCCCGCAGCAATGCCAATCCCTCAAACCTCGCTCACTGAGCCAATTAGGGTATTAAAAGAGAGAAACTGCAAAAAAAATATATTGCGAGGCGACTTGAGGCACACGGCTTGGCTTTGCACGGCAAGGTCGGGTCAAATGTTGACTGCCAGTTGCTGCGACAGGCGAATGCATTTAAATGTAAATTGAAATTAATTTCACTTGAGTTTGTTACGAAAAGCGTATGGCTACCTCGGGCTATGGCTTGGGTTGATGCGGGCTTAGCTTGTTGCTGGCCCTTTGACTTTGGACCAACACCGAGTAGAAGCCACAGGCCCTTAAGTTTCTTGCAGTGGGTTAATGTTGATGGGTTTGACATTCTGAAGGTCTATTTGAATACACGACGACAACTGATTGACAAAACATTGTAAAATATGAATAATCTAACAGTTCTTCAAAATGTAGATAAACAGTATTTTAATTCGAACTTCTGATATTTCTTTTAAATATTTAAGTAAATCACTAAAATAATAAATAATAATTTTGCTTAAGGCCACGGAGCTATAGCTTGTTCTTACTGTTCATATGTCGATATCACATCGCATAGGAACATTTGATAAATAAATAAATACATTAATAAATAAAAAATAAAACAAATTGGAGCTTATACCCAGACTATAATTGAATATTATACTCTTTCGAGGAACATCAATGTTTTGAGAGAAGGTGTAGCATTATGTGAACATATGAATTGAAAATGAAATAAATAAATATAAATAATTATATATTTTCTTTAGTGAGGAACTAAGCCTTGGCAACGGGTACTGTCCCATTTGTATTGAAAATTTTAAAAGATCACACCAAGAAGAAGATTAAGAAATGTGTTTTAATTTCTGCTTCTGCGAAAATAAATTTTATCTTACCTGCTCTAGTGTCGAGTCTTATGCTTTTTATACCCTGTACCCGTAGGGTAAAAAGGGTATATTAGGTTTGTGCAAAGTATGTAACATACAGAAGGAAGCATCTCCGACCCCATAAAGTATATATATTCTTGATCAGCATGACGAGAGAAATCGATATAGACATGTCCGTCCGTCTGTCCGTCCGTCTGTCCGTCCGTCTGGATGAACGCAAGGATCTCAGAAACTATAAAAGCTGGAATAACCAAAGTTGGCATCCAGATTCTCCTAGGTCCGAGTAAGGACGAGTTTATTTTATTTTTTGGAATTTTCCCCCCCTTCCCCCGCTACAGAATTTCGTCAATAGCGTCCACATTTCAAATGCTACCTAAACCAAACTTTGCACACATAATTTATATATAATTGTCTATGTTGTTCAAAATTTTATTCAATTCGGTCAATTTTAAGAAAAGTTATTAGCAAAACAAATTCTCGCCAGTACAACCCCCCCAAACTGCAGCAACAAGTTCGCTCTTCTTCTTCCTCTTTTTGCTGCTGCTATGGGCGCATATAACTCAGTGACGCAAGTTTACCTGGGTACAGGGTATTACACTGTCGGGCTTGCTCGACTGTAGCGTTCTCTCTTGTTGGCTATAACTTTGTTTTTGGACTTTTTAGAGAAACATTAATTAATTAATACATATATGTCGCATTTTTATTGCGAGAGAAAGAAAAAAGTGATTGATCTGTTTTAGATATTTGTATCCTGGTTTGATAGTGCTTTTAGTACGATGTTTTAAGATAAACATAGTTTTTCCTAATTGCTATGTGTACAGACCCCGCGTGCATTCCATCTCACTCATGTAACTCAGAGCATGCTTAATATTTGTTTAATTTCAAATGCATTTTCCCTTTAGCTCTTTCAGCTTCAGCGCTTTGCTTTTACTGACAGAAAATAGTTTGGTGCGCATTTTTACCATTGCATTTTATTGCTATCAACAATTTGCATTTTGTCAAGTTCATTTGCGGGCAGAGCGCTGGCAACGCCTTGCAGTATGCTACATCAATTTTATTGACTTTTGCCATCGTTCCGCCCGATTGAATGCACAATTTCATTAGCAGAGAGACATGCCTCGCCACTGCCACAGAGTTCACAAGCAGCTGGGAGTGGAGAGAGCTAAAAGGCAAACGGCATGACATCTTTCGTCATTTCGTTGGCCACCGAATGGCATCGTTGTCATTCCCATCGTCATCGGTGTCTGCCCAGCCAAGCAATGCATTGTTTCGGGATTTACTTGCAGTTGACTGCAGTCGGTGACATCTTGACGACAATGCACTGCACAGTGCGTGTGGCAACTGTTTCTAAATCAACATTTTCGGAGCAGGTCCTTTTGGTATTTGCAATCATTAATTTCTGGAGCAGTTCTGTTTTATGTGCTGACAGTCTTTTTTAGAGTCTAATGCCTTTGATGCAGGCATGTGGGCTTCAAATCAAGCAACATACATAATTGATTCTGTGTTGATGTTTGTTTTCTGCTGCTTTGGTAAACTATGACGAGGAGGTACTTTCTGTATTCTTATGCCAGCCTTGATTAGGACGAAGAGAAAGGTGTTATGCAAGGGCTGTTTATTCAAATATATTGATTCTTTTATTTTTCATGATATTGAACTATTATGTACATATTTACTTTTAGCGCTATTTAACCTAAATATCAGTTATTGAAATATTGTATATGTTTGTTTGCAGTAGGCACTTGACTCACAACAACAACAGCAGAGTGTTTCCATTTACCTTGTGCTTCTAAGATGAAACTTGTGTAAATGATAGAAAACAACATGCTGAATCCAGATGGCAATTTTAAAAATTAAAACTTTTGGTATTTTCGATATAGCACGAAAAGTAAATTTTAAGAAAAAGCTAGTGGTAGAAAAGTGTATAGTATCGAAAAAAAATACGCTTCATGTCCTTTTCCGGACATAGAAGAATCTGCAACCAGCAACATGGAGGAATCCTGAATTTGTATAACGGCTTCTTCTGGGTGTTATAAAAACTAAACAATTTCGTAAGGGTGTTACTGTTCGGGTTATTAGGAGCAAGACCTTTTCTTGTCCATTGTTGCAGCTAATATTGCGATCTACTTGTAGAATACAAAGACAAGCCACTGATACAAATAGATCCAACCATTCTGGATTAATAACATTTGATTTGTGGCACTTCTGAGTATCTGAATGTTATTTATCAATATACACTAATCATACTTTAAAGTTCATTTAATAATCTGGGGCTATCCACGAAAAATTATCTTTGCTAACAAAGTCTTAGTACTATATTGAACTTGATGTCAAAAGTGTTTATTTTTCGTAGATTTTGCACTTGAAAACTTTTAGTTTTATTATGCAGTCTATCTTGATTATCCAATCAACACCACAACCGGCAGCAACAACAACTATACTTCCAAAGCGTAGGCCTCAAAGGCCACATCAGTGGCGTGTACATCACATCATTATGATGTGGCCTTTGAGCATAAACTTTTAATTAGTAAGCAGCAAAAGTTTTTCAATTATTGCCACCTGCACTTACATTTACAGTTTTGACCCACAAAACCAGCCAAATCTAATGACCAGGCGAAAATTTCAGTGACTATTAAGGGCCACGCGCTACGCCCAAAGATGATTTTAAATCAACTACCAATAGCAGAAGGCAGCGCTGGCGTCTAATGAGTGCACGGGCAGCAAAGGCTTTAATGCTCATGAGCCAATTAGCATGATTTCGTGGTGGGCATGGCAGGGGCAGAACAGTCTGCAAATAATGCTTTCGGCTCTAAAGCGAAAAGGGCCACCAAAATAGCTTCAACTTCAACTCAGCCGTTCAGTTGAAAGTGATCTGCATAATTGACTTTCAAGCGTCCTCTGTGCCTGCTTCTAAAGTTTACCATTAACAGTGCTTGCTTTACACTCGTATCAATACTTAAGCAGCCACTGGATTTATACCTTGACCTTTGGGAATTCTTTTCAAAACACTAAGACTGGAACTGTATATTTTTAATTTGAAAACAAGCTATCCTTCTGCATCTTTTCTTCAAGCATCTTTATAAATAAGTTGAAAGGTTAGAAAAACAACTGGATTAGAGTATGGGAGTTTATTTGAGCGAAGTGCATAATTTTATGTGGTGGATAACTAAACTAAATGAGTTTAATGGAATATTTTCTGACCTTAGCTTAAGTGCGCCGAATTGTTCATTTACTATTTACTAAAATGTATGGCCGCACACAAGTTTTGTAGCAAATTGTTGGAATTACGAAGTATAACATTTTATGGGTCGAAAGATGACTTCATTTTGTTTTTCGCTTGCATAATTTTGATTGCTTTTTGTATTGAGATGGCAGACAAAGGAAATATATACTTGTATATTTGATTAGTTTTTTATTGTTGTACTTGGTGCTTAGTTTTTTATGAAAATTGATTTTAAATATGAATATTTAATGATTTTATTCCATTTTGGAAATTTGTACATAGATAAGTAAGTGCACCATGAAATTTAAGTTCGAAATGCATTTTTCGTGATGAAGTTACTGATTCGGAGAAGAGTCCACAATTATGTATCACTTTTATGTTTAAAACATATACTTTAAATGCGCATTTTTGAAGTTTGTAAATTAAAACGCAAGACATTGTTGGATGCGCACATAATACCAACTGTGGTCTAACACAAAAGCGACCACATAATGAGCCACAATGTAACGTCATGGAAAGCCGACAAAGACATCACTATGCTGGAGTCATGCGTCTACTTTGCAAATTACTTTGCCCTCCTCTTTTCCATTTCACTCCATCTCTTCGGTTCTCCAGCCAGTTGCCTCTAAGCCACAGCGACACACCTCAAACGCCGTTCAATGTTGCACTCGACAGCCGACTCACTACACTTTTTTTTATGTCGGCTGGTCGTCCCAGCCTCTGCCACCTCCCTGCTTGCGCATAGCTTGCGAATTTGCCGCACATGGCTCTGAGTACTTGTGACAAGCCGCACACATGAATATGCAACATTTGCTTTCGCTGCAGCGACATAATTTGCACCGAAGTGCTCTACAAAGTATGTAAAAAATATGGCAAAAAGGCACAAGAAAAAAGCGAAATAATAACGGAATTCCTTTAATTTTGACGCCATTACAAGGTGGACCCAAACACACACACATACACAAATGCAGATGCAGTGCGAAAGAGATTCGGACACATGTCGGGTTTATGCATGAACTGGTTTGGTTATAAAAATATTGTCCTACCCAAAAGTTAGCTTTTGAAGTCATATGTCTTCTTATCTTCTTAATTAATACTGAACTCTGTTCTAAATCAAATTAATTAAATTAAATTATCTGTTGAATATTTAAGTTTATGTTGTTATGTATTTTACAATATGTTCCATGATATGGTTTGCTAATCTTAAAAAGGTATATTTTTGTTATATGTATACATTTAATAAAGAACAATGTTTTGAAATGCGTATTTTTCGTGTGTGTTGATGATGCCAGATGTGGAAATAATGAAGTAGATCATATATTATATTAATTCTTAATCTATATAAGTAATAATTAAATGTATATTATTTGTTTTCTAGAATACAGTACTGTGCGATATTTTTTATATTTTTTAGACCAGTTATAAAATCTTGATCAATGTTGGGAGTGGATAAATCAGTTAGTCTAATGGCAACTTCTTGAAATGCTGGTCAATTTTAACTACACGCTGAAAAGTTTATTTAAGTAGAAACTTGAGTAATTTATTATAGCCTGTTCTTTTGCGTGAACGTGAATTGTTTCAGTCATGCTCTCAAATAAATAAATTTAGTTTTTCCCGGTAGTCTTTATTTAAGATCTGCCCGGGGTTGGACAATTATTATATCAAAAAAACTCGCAACTGCAATAATTTTATGGAATATATAAAGTTGATTTTAAAAAGTTGATTTTTGCTATGTAAATCATTAACTCCGTCCTGAAGTTGTATAGAGGATTTTGGGATACCATTGAAATAGAGCCGTAATCACTATCTCATTGGAAGAGGTGGATCTACGAAACTTTTATTATCCTTGTAAGGGCTCACCTTTTCGAAAACTGTCGACATGCTAATTGCATTTACCCACGTCGCATAAACGCCACAACAAGCATAGACACAGACATTGAAAGAGCTTTCGCCAGCGGCAAGTATTCGTTGTCGTTGCAACCAACCAGGGAATCAGGTAGCCAGAGTGCGAGACGCCAGGTTGCAGGGCAGAAGGTAGTGAGGCAGCCAGTCAGCCAGCCAGCAACTTGAACGGTTAAGTACTCCCACAGCAGTCAAGTCAACTGAAAACGTGACAGGATATCCTGCTGCCGCTCCTGCTGCCGTTTCTGCTTCTTGGGCCGCGCCCGCCTGAGAGTGTGCAGTAAGTTGCCACACTTTGAATATGCCGTGGTGATTACGTGGCAACAGTGGCACAAGCTCCAAGCAGCCGCATTAAAATGATAAAGCGGGTGTAGCACTTAATGTGCCTCACATTATAATTTGGCAGCTGGGTGAGCGTGGATTGTGTGTTGCTGGTAAGTGAATAGGGTTCGAAGTGTGCCACCATTTCGACACCAATATTTCATTTCATTTAGTTGGCATTAATAAATATTTCGATTTTGATACTCGCAACCCGTCCCACTCCAACTTGCTCGCACAAATCATTTCAATGCAGTCAATTAAGTTGATAATTTATTTATAAGTATCTACACAATGCTCGCATACAAATCAAAAACTGGCTGGTGGGATGGTGATGGCTGCTTGGCTGGCAACTTTTAAGTTGTGCTTCCCAAAAACTCATTAAAAAGAGTTGCGTAGGCAACGACATGGCCTAAATGTCCTGTCGCCCAGCAGCCACCCACTTAATGTTGCTAAAATGTGCAGAACAAGTTTTTTGCACGACACAATATTTTCTCTCTCTCTCTCTCTCTCTTTTTCTTTATCTTCCTGCGTGTGTGTGTGTGTGTGGGTGCTCTTGTATTTGTGAAGTCAACATTTACATAAAAGTTATGACAAGCTCAAATTGAAAATAATTTACGTGCCATGACAATGGCATATTTTTGTGTGCATTGTTATTGCACAAATGATAAATTAAAAGTTTTCCAAATAATTTACAACAGCAACAACAACGAATAGTCGTAATAAAGCAATTCCTAATGCCAAGCGGTTTGTCGAAATGTACGGCATGAGATTGTCCTCGATCCTGGGCCGTCAAATGGAGTTTATGCTTAGCTGTGGTTGACCATTTACTTGTGGTTTGTATGCAACAAAAACAACATCAACAACCATTACACTGACAACAGTAATAACATCGCTTTTATTAAAATTATTTTTGTGGAAATATTTATACAAATTGATGCAGATAAAAGTTGACAGCTGTTTACTTTCTTGTTGTTGACTATCTGTTTAAACAAAATTTGGCATTTAATCGATGAGCATTCATGGGACATTAGTTTAGCTATCTATTTATTTAGTTTAATATTTTTTCGTATTGCTAGAATTTGTCAAACACATTTATCAGATTTGTACACCCTTTGCTGTGTGCATTTCATTTGTTATTTGCAACGCAAATATTTGACAACCAAATAGATCCTGCATTGGTGTTTTTTTTTCAAAAACATTTAGAAAAGCAAGCTAGACTAACTAAGGAAATGTATGCTGTTTTAATTTATGAACACTCATGTTTTCGATGGTCTTTTTTAAAATTTAAATGAAATAATGATATACGCTTCTACGCTTATCACAGCATATTTAATTGGTTAATAAACGGATATGTTCGAAAGGCATCGAAATTAAACTTTAAAAACAATAAAAAAAATTATTCCATCTACTTGTATACAACCTCCAGTTTTTGTTCATATTTTGCAAGCAGGTCATAAAATCGTCATCCAACGTAATAAGCTGTTTGTTTCCATTTCGATGAACAAGTAAAAAGCACAGTTTCATTTTAATTATGATCGTTTTATAATAAAAGCGATGGAGATAGGGTATTAGGTTGCGATGGCTGGGGTGTTGTTTACACTCGCCCACTTAGGCCAAAGGAGGCCCATTGTGATGGGATAGTATAAATGAACCCTTCTCTTTGGTATCCTCATCATAAATATTTGGTGGTCCTTCAAAAAGTGCTTTGGAAGTGCTCCTTTTGCTGTCATCCGGGGTTGTAAGCAGACAGACCTCCGCTGCATATTGCCAGACCGAAAATTTTCTTGGTTAGACTCTTTCTAACGTGGTGCAAATGCTCTATTTTTGTCAACTTCTGTGCTATTTTGGAAATGAACAGAATTTTCTTGGACTGATTTGATCATTTTCTTTTCATGCTTTTAATAATAAATATTCTAATGAAATACACATATGTTTATACTTTCTAATTGTTGGCGTACCTGAAATAAAATTGCATTTATTTTTTAGGCTAAGTGGTTAATGCAATTTTCAATAATAATCCACCCATGCACATCCATTAATTATATGAATATGTACCAGCCTCAATAAACAATAATCAAATGAAAACTGATTATAAACTGTGGTTTGTGTCCATTAAAATTGTAATTCAAGCTTCGTCGAGTACATGTGCGTAGATTCAAAACAATTATGTTAATATTTCTGGCCATTATTTGAGCGTAGTGTGTCCTGCATAAACAAATTAATTTGTGAAGCCTCGCTGCTGGCAAGCCACAAAATAAAATACTGAACATTTAATTTTTGTTTATTTTTGCATACATTTAGCTGCAAAATTGATGTCAGGGTCTCATCAAAGTTTGTTTCGTGCCCAGAATTACTCAGCCATGCCGCATATCAATTAAGCCGATTGCCAATTGCAGTTTGCCAAATCGAATAACAGTTTACGGTGAAAGTTTTAAGTTGATTTTCGATATTTATTGTCTACTTTTTTATATTCGGTTTTGGTCAGAGTTGGGCATTCGTGTAAAATTTATTGCGAATTTTTAGCCAAAGCCGAAAATGCCTTGCACAATGTCCTTGGCCCTTTGTGCATGCAATATTTATTGTGAGCCACAGCCACTGAGACACATTCACAAACATAGAGGCTTGCTCAACACGCAAACATACTCACACACACACATTCACACAAGAAGCTATATACTAATACCTACATGCCGTATGCGTTATATCGAATTTTAGTATTGTCCTTTTCTGCAGTTATTGTTTGTATCCGTGCTTTTTATGTGCCACATTTGTTTTCATTTACAAGTATTTCACTTAAAATTTATTTGCCATGCCCATTTTTATGGCTGGACTTTATCCCTCAGTCTATACTATATATGTGCCAGTAGTGTGTCTCTACGTTGGCAAGGTGGGCCTTTCTAAAAAATACATTCATACGACTCTCGACAAGTTTAGTGAGTCAAATTAAAATTTATCTGCTTTGTAAATTTGCCATAAAGCAAATAAGGTCAAGACTACTTCCATGACAACGCACATACACTCTAAAGTGTGACTACAATCCACTTTAGTCCCAGTTTCATGTGAAACAAATGTTAATTGTTCAGTGCTCGACATTCGAAATCTTAGTAACATAAGCTCACATATTCTATATTTCATAAGTTAGTTATACTACACATAAACAAGAGACGCTTTTCTACGTAACGGGCTGATAAAGACTCAAAAATGTTTTATACTAGCCCCATTCAATACGTACCTTTCGTGTCACCCTCAACGAGTCATAGTATTGATTTTGCGGCAAATCACTGCCAAACTTCATATTTTAATATTTATTGACTAAGACTTTTTAAGTGGAAATGTTTTTTTCGATATGTAATCAATTGATTAAGACGTCATTAGTGGCTTCTTAACCCTTCAAATATCATTGAAAATATTTGCAGATTATTTAATTCTTAGGCATCTCTTAGCAGGTATGTACATTTGATTTATTTTGATGTTAGCATTAAAAGAAATGCCACAAACAGAGAAGACGCTCATACAAGTCATCGTTTTTTTTCAAGAACAATTTAAAGCCCTCTGATTTGGAAAATCATTGTTGAAAGTTTAAATAACCGAATGTATGTTTTTATATGCCGGTAAGAAATCGTCCGTTGTATAGAGATTAAAATGTGCATACTGCTCGTACGCAACGTGATTTCCGTTATCAGGTATCGGGCAGGTGACGCTATTGGAATTACACTCATATACAAAACGCTACAGCTTGAACAGCGCACTTCCGTTTCCGCCTACACCTTTATTCAGAGCGAATCATTTTAATTGCCAATTCCAAGTGACGACCGCTCTCATCCTTTCCCCGCAGATTTTGGAAGCTGAACAGCTAAAAAGAGTTTATAAAATACATCTAGATTTCATTGTTTCCGCAGCGAGTAGCAATTGCCGTTACTACCTACTACTACCTTTTCTGTTATGGCAAAAGTTTTTTGTTGCGCAACGTGCTTTTAATTTCATTGAATTTTTGGGCAACAGTTGGGCGCGCAATAAAGCTCTCAACGGCGGCAGCTGCTCCGCTGCTCGAGCGTGCGTCGGCATATTTAAGCGTACTGCTGGCATCGCACCGACATGGCTTTAGTGTTCCAATAGCCGCCATTATGCCATCAAGGCTTGCTGTCGTTCTTGGCACTGTCTTCCGCTTTTAGTGAAATGGCAAATGGCGGCGACAAGAGCCTCCGTTTTTGTTGTTTTTGTTGTTTTTGTCTCTGCCGCTGCCGCTGCTGCTGTTGCTTTTGTTGTTGTATCTGCTACGCTTACAATCCTTTCCTTTAAGCTGTTCGCTCTGTTCGTCCTCACTCCTGTGCCTCAGCACCAGCCTCTGTCTTTGTCCCTGTCCCTGTCCTTGTTGCTGAATCTGCGACTGTGTTTTATTGTGCAATTGCATTTGGTGCTCATGAGAAATTGTATGCGTGCAAAGACGCTTAAAACTTTTGCTTTACTTTCTTTTATTTTTGATAAGAGCTTTGCTGCACTTGAGCCTCGAGTTTCTGTATAAGGCTACAAAAGAGTAGCTTAACAGTTTCTTTGTGTTTCTTTTCCTCGCATTCGAGATCCAGATTTTAATGTTCATGGTTACAGACTTGCAATTTGCATTAAGCATATGCAATGCTGTCTCCTATTCCAAGAACTATCTACAAAAATGGTGTCTTTGTATTAAGCACAAAGTAAATATTAGATTATTAGATTAGACTTGTTATTTGTAAAAATCCACGATTTCTGTAAAAACAAAATGTACTTCAGTCTATCCATTACTTACTACAATTTGTCCACATTTTTAAACTACTGACACTGTTCAATTTCCGAGTATGATTTCTATTTTGATTTTTTGAAGCGCTTTTTTAAAATCCAGAAATTACATTAAATATGTTGTCTATGCCTGATCTAAAATGTATAGCACCACATTTTCATATCTGATTTGATTTTTATGAATAAGTTTCCAAAAGGCTTATAATAAGCAGAAAAGATACCGACCATCGATACTAGTAAAACTAAATTCTTTTTTATCTCAAATAATTTTACAATTTTTTGAAAACAGCATTTTATCGATAACGAATACATTTTTGATTTATTTTTTAAGATCTTAGCTTTACATGTAAGAAGTAACTTCATTAAATGCTTTGTTAAGCCGGAATGTTTTTTATGTTCCTTCCAGGTAAGGGATGAAGAAGTAACCATTACAAAATCCACATGATAGTTTTTTAAAACATTTAAAACTACTACCTTTTTATTATGTTTGAAAATTGTAAGTAAGGAATGAAATTTGTCTTACTATAACAACAATCAACATAAGTATTACGTAACACGTTGGCAGAGTCTTTCTTCCAAATCCATTTAAATGTCATTCTTAATCAGACAATTGTGCCCCAAATAGCTTTGAACCAACTTGAAATTCAAAGCCGAACTTCAGTGAAAATGCTTTTTGGCCGCTCAAATGCTCGACTGCTCGAGTTTCCGAGCACCCGACAGCTCGAATGTACAACTGTTTGACTGCTCACTTTCATTTCGCGTGGAGGAGAGTGCTCTGTGCTATCTGAAAAATGATATTATAAGTAATGCCGGCCATAAAATGAAGCGCTATTGGGCAGCACTTCACAGAGAAAAGTGCTGCTGCATCCCGACTCATTATTCTGTGGGCGCTTCTGAAACGACTTAATTACTCACTGCAAAGTGCTTTGTTCGACTGTAAATTGAGTGGCGTAATGTTGGGTTTGATGTGCCACAAATTAGGGGCCATTGGTGGCAACGTAAATTGTTGGCATTTTTCGCGCCTCGCCTTTTGTCTTGAGAAGCAATAAATAAGACGTCAGACTTTGGTATGTTAGTTGCACAAACGACCTGACAGTGCTTTCTCAGCTCCAGTTCCCATTTGCAACTACAGCCACATTGCAACTAAAGTAACACTATACGTTGACATCAGCCAAGCCGTTAACATGTCTAACGTTTTCTACAGCTCACTAGATAACTTCTTTGTAGTCACTACGGGCTGTGCAAGTAATAGCAGTTAGCAATGGAACTTAAAATATTTCGTGAGTGTTGTTAGTAATTGAAATGAAAGTCACCCGACTCCGTCAGAAATTACTATTATTATATGCAAAGCGAAGGAAGGGAATATAAGAACGGAAGCAAAACGATTCTGCCAAAATTACTAAAATATTGAAGGGTACAATTTAAATTGCATTTTCGAGGAGGATACATTTCTAGAACATCTTTCGGAATGTGTTTCATTATTAGAAATTCGAATCATATGTATAGACAAAAATATAGATTACATATGTGTACTATTTCGGAAATACGGCGGTATCAGTATGCCTTACTGGTATGCCTTTACTGGCAAAACTGGACTAAAACAAAATATTTCTTCAGTTGAATAAATTTTGAAAACTATTAAAGCTTATACTAACAGTTGTAGTATTTCTAATTGCATAAAGCCCTTTGAATTACGTTCAAAAAACAGTTTTCGATGATTAAAAAATCTCCTCCCCTCTCCTACAGTGGGGGTTGCTTATAATGACATCATTTCTAAGGACATATCCCTTAGAACGACATAGTATATCGGCAGCGATAATTGCCATACAATTTAATCTTCGGTTAAAATGACTAAATCAAATGTTTTGTGGACATGTAAGTACACTTCCACCTTAAAAATAGCAACAATCCCGTTATTATGCCTGACAGACCACCAAAAGTAACGGATGTTTCTAGAAATATAGTATAGAAACTTGCACAGATTGAGGAAAAGGAAGATATTGCTCATGGGGTACTGCAAAAACGTTTCTGTTTAACTGATATTGATAATAAAGAGAATATATAAACGAGTAATACACTCAGCTCTTTAAAAAATAGCCCGGTGAGATTTCAGAAGAGAAAAGAAAGCGTTTCCGTTACAAATTAGTTGAACTTAAAGCTTGTCATGCACCCATCCCTAGTTTCGGCTTTGGCAAGAAAAAACGCACGCCTTGTTGTGACTGCTCTTGGGGTTTTGTTTGTTACTACTGCCACAGCTACTGCTGCCACAGCTTGTACATTTCCGTTTCCGCTTAGCCGCTAGCAACAGACAGGGCGACGCGTCGTCTGTTGTTGTCTTCCTCAGCATTGTCCTTAGCTCCGTCGTTGTCGTCGGCATGTCTAGCCCAAGCCTTACTGTAGCTTTCCTTTGAATCAATAGCGCCCCCACTCTGCTCAGCTGACTACACAACCCCCTTCACATGTACGAGTATTCACGGAGGTTCAATTACACAGCGCAGAGTCTGAGACTCCCAAGCTTTGCCACTTCACATAAACAGAAACCCAACAAATATTAACTAAGCTCAACTAAAGTCACTGCCAGCAACAGAAACAGCAACAGCAAAAGCAACAGCATCTGAATGAGAATCAGAAACAGAAACCGAAACAGAAACAGCAGTAGCGTAAACTACTTGCACTTGGCGCTCAAGTGCTGCCATTGTTTCAGTTGGTTGGCGTGCATTTTTGAGAATTCTAGGAGCTGACGCTGAGTAGCCAGCTAGCTCTGTTATCCGTAGGGATTCAGCTTAGTGCCTCAAAGTTAGTGGCCAACTTGTGCTCAACTCCACTCATTAACAGCTGTTGTCTTTAGTTTTCACTCACTGTTTGGGCAAAGATTCTATTTACTTTTGGAAAGTTAATTATATTTGAAGATGAGTTGCATTTTGTGCTCTATTCTGCCGACCTTCTCTTGTTTTGTGAATGGGAAACTGGAAAATGCATTGCACTTTGCTGGCACTTGCGTTTGTGTTTATTCTGCAATTAGTTGGCGGCACCAGTTGTGGTGCACAATTATTAATTTAGCATTCGAAATGAGTTGCTGCAAATGTTATTCTCGGTGCTTTGTGCTCAGTTCTGAAATGGGGTAGCCGGCAAATTAGTTTCGAATGTGTGGAAGTTGTTAATGAAATACAATTGCATGGCAAGTTTTTGGTAATTGGGACATATAATGCTAGCTGAAAGGCATTCCACTATGCATTGAAAATAATAATTAAATTAAAATGGTATGTTGGGAACCCAAAAATAGAATGGTATTAAAAATGTTTTCATTTATGTGCAGCTTTTTCATGAAACGGAAATCAGTAATAGGTCTCATAATAACCCATTTAACTGGATGCCTTGAAAATACGTTAAGCACTCAAGTGTTTTATCTGCAGAACTAATTTTACACCAAAGCTGTGCATATTACGTATACGCATCGTTTCCCCTATATATTTTTGGTCGTTTTGTTCTCCCTTTAGTTTTCTCACGTCTTATTGTTTGCTGCTCGTTATAAGCAGAAATGAAATTTTTAATTAACAAAGTAAACAAAAAGCAGCAGACTGCAGTTGAGCAAAGACTTCGATAAGTAGTCGAGGCAGTAAGAAAGCAACACAAGCTGAGGGCCTCGCAGATGGCTGCCTCTCTTCGACAGAAAGTTTGCCAACCAATCCATGCCATTTGTTGATTTTATGCAGCTTGCATGTCAAAAATGCTGAAAATGCTTTGAAGCTTATTGTTCAAACTTTCGTAACGATATAAAATTCCCATGGAATTACGCCAAATTGTATTAATTATTCATAAAATGCCTTATTATTGAATTTTGAAATTATTGCTGGTTTTCGTTTGGACGTTCGGCAACGTTATTTTTATTATTATTATTAATTCTTTCAGTTGACGCGCGACCAAACAACAGCATAATTGATTAATTTAATCAGCGAGCCGCATGATGCAACCGCTCAAGGCCCGCTGGATTAAAATATTGCACTTATTGCACAGTGAACATATACCATAAATAAAATGCAATGGTAAATGTTAATCATATAGTATTGTCATGCTCATAAAGTCTTTTTTATTTTATGTTGTTTTATTAAATATTGAATTTGTGCATGTGAAAATGAAAATAAATAGATGGCTTTATTTCAATTGTAAATTGCAGTGTTGTCCGCAAACATTGAAATTGTAAATCGAGGATCTGTCGGAATATCTGATGTTTTGTCCCGAGAATGCTTCCTTTTCGGGCCTCTGGTCTTATGCGTACTCTTGTGTTATAGGATCTTTATGATGTATTGCAAATGCTCTATTGGTGATACATAGTAATTTAAAAGGACCTTGTGCACATTTGAGAAGAGAAACACCTCTTTCTTTACATTTATATATTATACAAGTATCCACCAGTGGGTGGTTGGCATTAATTGATTTTTTCCTTTTTTCTCTTTTTTCTTTTTGAAATTGAAAGTTTTGTTTGTCGATGAAATAAATAACTGAATAAATTAATTAATTAATAAGTTTTCTTAAGTATTTAATAGCTAGGTCTGGAAATTCAATAATCTTTATTGGTGGAACCTGATCACGCTACTAGTATTGTTATTGTTTTCAAATAAAGCGAGTGGGTCCTAGCTCGGATTCTGGAGTAAACGAATCTCATATCCATTAGTTGGTAAGTTTGACTGGAAACTCGAGGCGCGGCTTAACATTGCTAGAAATAAAAAGCTATAAATCCACTTACTTATAGCTCTAATGGGAATTATGTTTTTAAAAAGAACTTTTATATGTAGGTATTATAAGGATTATTTACAGTGCAATTAAATGTGTAATCGTATTTTGCAATAATTTTTCATTCGAATACTCTATCCAAAGTCAGAAATTATGAAACAATGCCAAATATTTACATACAAAGGGTTCTGGTATTAGTCACCAAATACTCGCAGCCATAATATCAAACCCATATTGAAGCGTACAAGACAATAGTATTTCATCTTGTTAGTTGAATTCTTTTGTTTCTTGGCTTTTGTCGCATGCCATATTCAGAGAGCCTTTTGTGCTCCAATATTGCAAATTTGAGACAGATAGGTGTGCCCAGTCAAGATGCAGTCTTTCATTTCTTGTATTTCGAGCAGAGTTTTATTATTGACTCGACACTTAAATTGAATAAATAGCAAATTGCATGTGCAAATACAAAATGGGAAAGCACAAAACACATTCCTACATAAGCATTCCCACACACATCGACATCCGCATCTCACGTGTCGTTTGGCATGACTGGTCCCTGCATCACGCTCCTTGTTGTTCCTTTCAACGGTGCATTATTTCGTAGCTTTTGCCGAGCGTGTGAGAGCATAAATGAAAGGATATATAGTATATGCATACTCGTACATACACATAAATACATACATATATGATGTTGTACCTCCAGCTGGCATACGAACGAATACAATGCCAGGCCTGCCTGCCGCTCGCACCAAGCCAGCTCTTTGTCGCTCGGCAAGCGAACAAACTCATTCAAGTGGCATTATAATAAACTAAGTTAAAGCGACAATTTTAACGTACCTTATTGCTTGTTTGTTTGCATTTGTGTGTGTTTGTGTGTATATGTACGTGTGGGAGTGGGGTGTGTCGATATGAATGCTACCTGCTGCAAATGCAACTTGGCAACGTTTCACATGAAGTCCTTGTGCCTCATACATCTGCGCAAACAATCCGAGTACGCTTGCATCGTGCACATAAATACCCATCCACAAACTTGTACAAAATAGGATTGTTGTTGAGCCTTATACAATTTCGTAATTTTTCTGCAGCACATTTGTGCAGGGCCTGGTGAACTGCCTGCCTGCTGCACATTTATTTCAATTTCAGCTAGTTAGCACTTAATTGCTGTGTGCCTGTATTTGTATATATCCATCATAGAATTTTTGACTGTTCCAAATTAAACACAGTACATGTAGGTAGTGTACTCCATTTACATTTGTTATCCACATCAAATTGTCTAATTGGAGTAGGGACTTCAAAATTCCAGAAAGTCTTCATTTTCTTCAGCTTGAATAAATGTTGATTGTTCATTAACATAACGAGCTTAAAGCAACAACATCTATTTTGATGGTGAAAGTAATTGAAAACGTCCTAAAAAGTCCTAAATTTGTGTGGAAGTACATTGATAGATGAGATTGTTTCTAATGAAAAGATGGCATTCAATCTCAGCATAATACTTGTATGTGTTATGTTCTTGATGCAAAATCCGTTTCCTACTAGTCAGAAATTTATTTTGTAATGTATTTAAATTTACTAGCAACTTTCTTGTTGTAAAATGGTAAAACCATACTCTAGTCTAGTAAAATATACTTCTGTGTAACATGCTGAAGAAGTATGAGCATGTTCCAAATAAGTATATTAGGGTTTTGTTTGTTTTTGTTTAAAGTTCTTCAAACCAAGAAAATTCAAAATTAAAAGAATTGTGTAACAATTACTGGAAACACAAATAAGTCTCTATTGGGTTTCCTGTGTCCTGACTGGCATTGTCCCTCACCAATAAGTAATTGTGCACACACTTGGTTGTCACATTTTTTTCTCGCATGCTTCACAATGATGGCAACTTTTTTAATGCTCTCAAAGTACCCCTTTGTGTCGTGCCTTTGACAAAGACCAACATAAGTCGGCAACGGTATTTAAAACATAATTAGTAGAAAAAACTGAGCGCGCAGTCATACAAAATTCAACAGGCTTATGTTACGCACGAACAAAACACAGAAAGCGTTAATTAATGAGCTCTTCTACGCCCATAAGCACAATAAATTGTTATTCCAAGCTTGGTTATATTTGTATGTATGAAAAGTCTCAGAGGTATATCAGAGGCTTTAGTATTGCTTGCATGCTTGTTACTTTTTTCACCATCAAGTATTCAATACGACACTGAACATATCTGAGTGACCTTGAAAAAATGCAGTCATTCGACTCGCTATAACAGCTGTACCCAGTTTAACTTTATACAATTGTAAAAATGAGATACTTGGGACTATTTCTGGCTACAGTCGTGTTTCTGCTGCTACTTCTGTGGCAGCCTGCTGTTGTTGCTGCTTTGGGAAGATATGCAGGTTTGTGCCCTGCTGGCGGTGGTGTCCGCCTTCGTAGAGCTGGCAGGCCAAATTAAATTATTTATAAGTTCTACTTACATATTATCTGCTTAATATATAATGTTTACTAGGAACTACGATATATATATTATTGAATCATAAACTGGGGATACAGCTTTTCAAAATTTTATTAAGATATCAAAGCTAAATAACTGCATGCCTGCCATGCATACACGTATATATCATATCAATTTGTTAGACTTCCACACTTGAACAGGAAATGTAAACTTACAAGTATGTAAGAGGTTTCAGTATTGCTGTTTACTTTTTTCTCCATGAAGTATTTAACCCGACACTGAAACATATCTGACCTTAAAAGTACATAAATATTCCAAATGTAACTTGTCGAATAAATTCATTTGCAGTTTGATGTCTGGTTTGAAAGAAATAGACTGACTGCTGATGCTTTTCTAGCATTTACATTATCCTAATTACTGTCTGGCTGAACTGCCACATGTGATGAAGATGCCAAAATACTTTTGAAGGACAACTAATGACATTGTCTGGGGCTGTGTTGTTGCTCCTTGGCGAGCTTGATTGATCTGCAAAGTGGTTTTTGTGTGAAAGTTTGTCTTTCTCGGTTGGTGAGTCTGACTCATGCTTGTCAAATTGGCAAATGCTTTAGATTCGCAGCGTTCTACTTGAAAAAATTCAGCCATTCGATACGCTTTACTCAAGCAGCGTACTTATAACAGATGTCCCCAGTTTAACTTTATACAATTGTTAAAATGAGGCACTTGAGACTATTTCTGGCTACTATAGTGTTGCTGCTGCTACTATGCAAGGACAGCGTGGCCGGCTGCTGTCGTTGCTGCTTTGGGGAGAAATGCGAGTCAGAACCCTGCTGTCGGTGGTGTCCGCATACGGAGAGTTGGCAAAAGCCAAATTAAATTATTTATAAATTACAATTACTTTATTTATTTATTTAATATGAACTGTTTAATAAGAATGACAATATATATTTTATTGAATCATAAGCTGGCGAAACACTTCAAGTCAAATATTTCGACTAAGCCCGTTTCAAAATTAATTGAGATATCATAGCAAAATAGATGTGTATCTGCTGAGCATATATCAATAGCATATCTATTTGTAAGACTTCAACACTAGAACAGGAAATATTGGGCACATTTTTATCCAATTGCAGTCATCAAAATTAATTGTAAAATAATTTGTAGTTCCTATTTAATGTTGTTGCACAGAAACTTTCTTGTCAACACATTGAATAAAATTCATTCAAGATAGACTAAAATTTAATATTTAACTTCCAAGAATCACAATATCTCAATAATATGGAGTATGCTCCTAATTTAGAAAGTAAATTTTTTTAAATACTTGCTTATAACAAAGTAGAAGTGCCGAGCACATTTTATGGGCAAGACGAGAAAACCTCCACATATTTTCAACTCCCCAAGTTGCACAGCTGTATTGGGATTATGTAGCAGCACAATTATGAAATTAGAAACCAAGTGTGCTGGTGTCCTTGTAAATGAATATGGACAAGAGTCAAGGACAGCAGTGCCCTTAGCTATTTACATATGTAGACGTACGTACATTTGCAACAATTTCTAATTCAAGGCACATCATTACATTGTCCAACAGCACAGTTGGCAAAGTGTATGCCTGAATATGTGTGTGTGTGTGTGTGTGTGTGTGTGTGTGTGTGTGTGTGAGTGCGGCCGACCTTCTGACAGCCAATAAATGTCACTCTATCAACGCTGATTCATGAAGTTAATGTTGACTAGCATAAATCTGCAGCACTCCCACAATCAGGCCTCAAGCTCCCCAAGCTGCCAGTTCATACAGTCGAACTACGAGTATGTCACAAATAATTGACAACGATGTGTTGATGGAATTGAAACAGATAGAAGGACAGATACGAGTAGATAGACATTAAGATAGACAGCGAGCATTCGGGAAGTGATAAAAGAGAACCGCCAACAAATTTTGCAACTTCAAGCGCATGAAGCGTTTAAAACCGATTTAGACAGGCAGGCAGCAATTCATTTCAGACATTGACATGAACTTTTTCGTTTGCTTTTTGGTGTTTAAGCAAACAAGTGCTCATAAAAAAATTGAGATACACATAAAGCACCAAAAATTTCGCACTCATGTCATATAACAACTTGTCTAACTTTTGACGGGTCAGCTTTTCAAGCAGCTGAAGATATTTTGCAGGACAGCAACAAAAAGTTCATTAAAAGTCAAGAGTCTAGACGCGCCAAATTGTGCTTTCTTGTAGCCAAATGAGTCAGAAAGCAAAGAAATTCGTCCATATAATGATGCGAAGAGCAATTGTTAAAAAATGTGATGCGTCAACAACACAATCACACATACGAGTACATGCGTTTATTTAAGTGGTCCGTCAATCTTTTCATTAAATTAAAATCTATAATCTAGTATTGCAAATAAAAATTGATCTTAGGTGAAATATATTATTTTCAATGAATAAATACTATCTGAATTGGTTTTCAAATACTACCACCCCTTTTTGTGAAGTTCAACTAATTCGATTTCAATTCCCGTTTCCGCATGAAAGCTCGAAAACTTAATTAATTTTCATTTCGCTGCACAATTTTGTTGTTTCTGTTTGACATACATATGTATGTCTTATTGGCATACCGATTAAATTGTTGGCAGTTTATTAGTTTGAATGAAAGGAACGTAGGTGTTTATTGGTTGAATTCATAAGGCGAACTGCGCGCGATTTTCACATACAATCGACGCGCATCTTATCGATAGATTACAATATATATCAAACTTAGTATGACAGGGTTGCTTAGTGCAAATTCAAATTAACTGACATTTATGTTGCTTATAATTCCAAATATTTCAACACCTCATCTCAACAAAAATGTTACTTTAAGCCTGTCATGTTTAACAACTTCATATGTTTTTTCTTACTTAAATTTTTAGTACAAATATCTGCTATCATATTTGTTGTATCAACATACTTTAAAATAATTTCATTGTTATTAACTAATTCTCTGATGAAATGGTATCGTATGTCGATGTGCTTGCTTCTTGCGTGGTACATGTGATTCTTGGCCAAGTGTTGCGCGCTGAGATTGTCGCCATATACACATATCGGTTGATCGGTTTGGAAACAGTTGAGCTCATTCAAAAGACGTCTGAGATACACCGCTTCTTTAGCCGCTGCTGCCAACGCCATGTACTCCGCTTCAGTAGTACTTAGAGCCACAGTCGTTTGTTTATGTGACTCCCACGAAAATGCCGCTCCAGCAAGGAAAAACATATAACCTGTGAAAGATTTACGATCAATCAAATTACCACCCCAATCTGCATCAGCGTGGCCTTCCATGGGTCTTCCTGTCAAATGGTAATGTAACTTCATGTTCTTCGTGCTTGACAAATAACGAAGAACGTGTTTTGCTCCTACTTCGTGCTCGACAGTTGGATTTTTGTTCATCTGGGATAGCTTGCACACCGAGTGCAGTATGTCGGGTCGCGTGGATATCGCTATATACATCAGGCTGCCAATTAACGCCTGATACTTCGTCGCATCCACCAGTTTTGAGTCGTCTAAAGGAGCTTTTATCTGGTATCCTGGTTCTAGTGGTGTTGCTGCTGCTCTACAGTTCTGCATATGGTATTGTTGCAACAACTCTTCAATGTATTTTGTTTGGCTCACAAACATCTCTCCAGTTTCTCCAATGCGCTCAACATCAAATCCCAGAAAGTTATCTACTTTCCCTTTGTCGATGGACTTAAACTTTTTACCAATGTAGCTTTTGATGCTCTTCATGTCTTCTTTGCTTGTACTTGCGATTAGTATATCGTCCACGTAGACTGCAATAATGTTTAATCTGTTGTTCACCATTTTCGTATACAAGCATGGCTCGCTGGTACATGGAACACATCCATATTCTTTAAGAACCGCATCCAATTTCGCGTTCCATTCTCTGCCAGACTGCTTTAACCCGTAGATAGTTTTATTTAGTTTTGCTACTTTATTTGGATATTCTTTGCTTATGAACATCTCCGGTTGTTTCATATAGATTTCGTCGCTCAGCTCACCGTTTAAATAAGCTGTACATACATCCATTTGATGCAGATGTAATTTTAGTTCCGCCGCCAGAGCAAATACCATGCGTATTGTCGCATAACGTACAACAGGTGAATAGGTCTCTTCGTAGTTGATTCCATATTGCTGGCTGCAACCTTTTGCAACTAGTCTTGCCTTATATCGATCGATGTTGCCGTTAGGTGCTCTTTTTAAACTGTACACCCATTTGCTGCCTATAGCTCTCTTGCCAGGAGGAAGGTCCACCAGTGACCACGTTTGGTTCTCTTTTAGTGAATTATATTCTTGTTGCATTGCTTTCCTCCATTTATCCGATTCGTTGCAAGTCATCGCCGATTTACAATTTGTAGGTATTTGTACCTCATCTATTTCCTGTATGACATTAAGCCTGTGCTTTTGCTTTGCCGGTCTACCGCTTGTGCCAGTTCGAATGATACGTGGTCGCCCTGGACCATACCTTGGAGTGTCGATGCCCTGGTTGCTTGCATCTACCATTGTATCATCCTGGTCTTCATTCTGTGAATCTTCTTCTGATGGAGTTTCATCTTCTTCCGACTGGATAAACTCTTCAGCATCTTCATAGTCTGTTTGTGGGGAGGGAGTGCGTGGTGGTTTTTCCATAATTTCTGACCCATTTTCTCGCCCAATTATGTAAGAAAAATCAATGTTATTTTTGTTTCCCATAAATAAATCTTCATCAAACTTTACATCTCGCTTTATTACCACCGTGTTTAGTTCTGGATCATATAACCTATATCCCTTTACTTGACTGCTATACCCCATAAATATGTATTCTTTGCCCCTGGCCTTGAATTTCCCTTTCTGTGTCTTATCTAGCCCAATTGCTAAACATCCGAAAGTTCTAAAATGTTTCACCCCTGGTTTCCGACCATACCACATTTCAAAAGGTGTAGTATTTTCTAACGCTTTTGTTGAAGACCGATTTTTAATATATGCTGCACAATTAATTGCTTCAGCCCAAAACTTTTCTTCTAATCCTGCATGTATCATCATTGACCTAGCCATTTCTACAATTGTTCGATTGTACCGCTCGGAAACACCATTTTGTTGGGGAGTATGAGGCACTGTAAGTTGTCTTTTTATACCTTGGGCACGCAAAAATTCACTAAAATCTTTGCTCACATATTCTCCACCATTGTCACTTCTGAGTGCTTTTATTTTATAGCCAGTTTGCTTTTCTACCTCATATTTGTATGATTTAAAATGCTCAAATACTTCACTTTTATTTTTTATAAAAAACACCGTAGCATATCTGGATTTATCGTCAATAAATGTCAAAAAATATTGCGATCCACCAATTGACTTTACGTTAAAAGGTCCACACACATCTGAGTGTATTATCTCTAACAAATTATTAGCGCGATATTTTGATTCTTCGAATGGCTGAGAACAAATTTTACTTTTCATACATGATACACATTTAAAGTTTTCTTTTGCTTGTAGCTTTTCCATTCCATACACCGTTTCATTTGACGCAAGTTTATTTAGACTTTGTGTATTAATATGTCCGAATCGATTATGCCATTTCACCATGATTTTATTCGCTGCTAAATTCACCGAATTGTAGATATTTTTGAAAAAATATAAACCATTTTGTTTATTTGCCACCGCAATAACAAAGTTTTCATCGATTATTTTTAAAATCGCACATTTATTATAAAAAATTACTTGTAGTCCATTTTCAGCACCTTTAGCCACTGAGAAAAAATTTGTTCGCAACTCCGGTATGTGTAAAACATTTTTAAGGTTAAATTCCGATTTATTAGTTTTTATATGCACCGTACCAATTCCGATTGCATTCAACATTTGATCACCCGCAATAACCACTTTTTGTTTTGTTCCAGTGTAATTTGTGAATAAATCACGATCGTTTGCCATATGGCAACTAGCACCACTATCAACTAACCAACCCTCGCGAATACACGGATAATCACCACAAAATAAATTGACGTTAGCTGCTGATACACCCAAAAACGATCTTTCGTTTTTTTGCTTATGCACATTCTTTTCTTTTTCGTTTTTTACGTTGCTCGGCCGCTGCCGACACACTGCTGCATAGTGACCGATTTTGCCACACACAAAACATTTACCGTTCTTTTTCCGTTGGTCATTTTCAAGGACAGATTTGCTATTCCCTTTTATCATGTACGCCTGTTGTTCACCGTTTGACCGTTTATCTATTGTTGCTTGGTTTCTACGATTTGCTTCTTCCAGTAATTTATTTCGCAAGTTAATGTAATTTGGAAGTTCATCTCTTGTTTCAATTGCAATTACAAAATTCTCGTAAGATTTTGGTAAACTCGATAATAGAATAATTACAACAATTTCGTCACTTAGCGAAATTCCGACTTCATTTAATTTATCTACTACGCTTGAAAACTCATTTAAATACTGCACGACACACGAGTTCTCTGTTAAACGAAGGTTTACTAAACTTTTATACAACAACACTTTTCGAGCTGGCCCTTTTGGCTCATATATTTCTTTTAGTTTATTCCATGCCTGCGCCGACGTTTTACAATGCTTTATATAATTTAATTGTGTTGGTTTCACAGATAAAATTATTGACGCGAGTGCTTTCTCGTCTGCCTTTTGCCATATCACTCTATTTTCCAATGTCTTTTCATCTTCGCCACTTGCGATTTTCCATAACTCTGAGTGAATTAACACGCCACGCATTTGCACACACCATACGTCATAGTTATTTTCGTCTAACTTCTCAATTGCGTACAAATTGCTTGCCATTTTTGCAATTTTTTTTTTTTTTTTTTTTTAACTAACAACACCGTATTAACTTTGGACACACCAAGAATTAATTTTTATTCTTTATTGTTTAACACCGAATTAACTTTGGACACACCAAGAATTAATTTTCTGTATTATTTAGCCGGACATATCGGACGCTAAATTAACTTGTTTTAAAAAAACACCAGTTTCGCCGAAGCCTTTCATTCACCGTGTGTAACTGTACCTGGGCCCATAACCACTGTTGGCAGTTTATTAGTTTGAATGAAAGGAACGTAGGTGTTTATTGGTTGAATTCATAAGGCGAACTGCGCGCGATTTTCACATACAATCGACGCGCATCTTATCGATAGATTACAATATATATCAAACTTAGTATGACAGGGTTGCTTAGTGCAAATTCAAATTAACTGACATTTATGTTGCTTATAATTCCAAATATTTCAACATAAATAATCTGATGTGCCAGTAACTGAAGACTTTAAAAAACTTCGTTTTTAAAGCCGGTATGACTTTTTCCACAACGTTTTACTATTGAAAAAGTTTATGTGATAGTTCTACATATATCTCGTGGTAGAGTCCATGAGTGGTATACGTAATTCACATTTTCATATTTGATTTGAATTTTGTTGAACAAGTAATTATCGAAGATGCAGTCAAAAAAGTTCGTGAATTTATTCAAAATCGATCAACATCTCCGGTCACATTAATTATAATTAAGTAAATTATCTCAAAATCAACGATTCGTCCAAATTAATCGAACAATTGTGTCTGGGTTTTCAAAGCGTGTGTCTGATTTGATGACAAATAATTTAATAATTTAATTTAATTTTATGCATCGAGCTTCCTGTGAAATGCATCATACGGCGGCCAACAAGCTGTGAAAACCACTGTATGAACTCTGAAGGGGACTAATATGAATATGAATAAATTGGTTTTGCGAAAATTATTTTTGGGTTTTCTTAATAGAAAGATATTATAACATACTAACAAAAAACGATACGATACAAATAAGTTGAGCTGCAATAGCTGATTCCCAGAAAACGATTGGTAAACACTACAAATGTCCTTGGCACTAAATACTATTGGTACGTGCGGCTTTGTTTCCCGAGCTTCATAAAAAATCCAAGTATTTCTGATGCTCGCTATTACTTCGCTAGAACTCTATAGAATACATGATTAGGACCATGGCTCAGATAACCATTGGAAGAATTTATTGTAATATATAACGTAACTATGCTCTAGTGCTTACACAGTCCCTTTGTAGATAAGAGTATTGCCTTTAAAAACTGTAAATAAAACACATGAAATCCCTCAAATAGCGCCAAAAACAAGCGCAGCTCTGGCTTATTTGGATGTTGGTTGATTACTGCATTTATTTTTCTCCTTGCACTTTCTCAGAAACTGAATTAAATGTGAAATATAAGCACAGTTTTTTTATATTTTTAATAAAGCACACTAGTCGAACATTCGTTTTTTGTAGATGTGAGGCTCAGCGCAATCGAATTGCAATCGATGGGAAAACCAGCCCTGGACATTAATTTCGAGTCATGGTGATGCTGTGAGCTGCAAGTCAAATATTAGCATTGGCCACAACGTTTTCAATTAATTTCGCCGAATGCTTCTTCAATCGTGCATTAAAATGAAAATTTAATCACGGCGACGACAACGAGCCATTGCGAAATGGAAACGATCATTTCGTGCGGTTGACCTGGAAGCCGAGCTGGGTGGGGACGTGGACACGGACATGGGCATGGCAGAGCAATATGTAATTACATTTTTTCATCATTTATCATTGCATTTTGAGGGGGGTGTTGGCATATTGACGATGGGAGTGCAGACGTAGATATTGAGCCCACTTGAAACCGTTTTCATTATCTTAAAATGGACGCCACAAGTGTTGAATATATATTTGTTTATCGCTCATACGGCATGTTGCACGCCTGCTCCAAAATGAGGCAAGGTCTTTAACCGTACACACATACCAGTATGCATAGTAAGTATACTTACTAAGTGTGTATATGGGTACACGTTCATACACAAGTGCATGTTATACGGCTGATAGAATGCAATTTCGTGGCGCATGTGATTGAGTGAATGAAATGAATAAGGAATTCACTTATGCCGCCGGCTGGGAACAGACACACCATCATCAGCAGCTGCAGCAGCTTAATGCCGTCCACAACTGGCCTAGGTTGCCTTGCCTTGCCCGTCAGCCCATCAGCCCATCAGCCCATCAGCCAGTCATGCCAGTCATACCAGCTTCTTATCTGACCCATTCTGCATTTATTTAAATGTATTTAAACGACCGACAATTTGAGAGCATCGTCGCTCAACGTTGTCGTTGTCGTTCGTGCTGTCGCTGTCGTTTTCATCGTCCTTGCTCTGTCCCCTATCCTCGAACCGTCATACCGCCATCCATTCGCACCAGTACAACATATATTGTCTGTCTTGCCGGCAACCAGCACCCGACAGCCTCATTGTGGCCCCATTTGTTTGTGCGTGCTTGGCTTTGGCTGCTTGCGTCGAGATAAAAGTAAATATGTGGGATTGGTTAAAGCTGGCGGTTTCAATTGCCGGCGTCGTTGTCGCCACATTCACCCCCTCTCTCCACCCTTTCCCTCTTTTTTGGTGGTCCGGCGCATTCTTGCATAATTTTTAATTTATTTTCGCCGCCTTTGGCTCTTTCATTGGATTTATGGCGCACATGCCAAGCGGCTGGCGCATGAAATTTTATTATGGTTTAGCTTTGGTGCATCAAGTTTAATCAAGTGCCCGCTTGTGCAAATTGAAATAGCAAGTGGCCTCAGTTGTTTCGTTGGCTGCTCTATTGTATTAATACGAGCCTTACAATCAAATTTGTGCAGACACCATCTGATTTATTTAAACGTTGATAGCTATCTGTACCAATGTCTATGGTTTTACCTCAATTAGGCATGGCCTTAAAACTTGGAAAAGCGACCATAAAATGTAAGTAAAGCCACCCTGCCTTACTTTTGTGGAAAATGTGTTATTTGACCTGAAAAATATGTCTTTAAAATTGTTTTAAAATATAAATTTATTTTCCTAAAGTGGAAATGGTTGTAAAGCTTACTATTTATAATAGTAAGTATGTTCCCTTTATAAAAATTGCCAATACTCACATTGTTCAAATTAAATTCTCACACACATTCTCATTTTTACACAATTATCTGGTTCGCACATTTAACTCAATTATTTTGGAATTACTAGTGACAAAGTACACATGCGGAAGATCAACCATAAAAATGCTAAAGCAGTTAAGTTTTTTGCATGATGATATATCTTTTTCTATCACTCTCAGTTTCTTGGTTTCAATCACCCCATCTATTCCAAATTTAATTTAACTTTATTGTAATCTCTTAGTATAGAAAAATTGTTTATATTCAATTTATCGAAATTTAAATGCATACTTTGTTTAACGACGATTTTTCAAACATCCGGAAAACTTTTTTTGTGTCTAGCTAAAAATGTACAGTAACAGTAGCCACTCAATATTAAAATATTTCAAATAACTTAACATCATTCAAGCTGTATTTAAAGCTTACTTTCTAGTGTTCCATCGGAGCAGCACCAGTGTCTTTCTTTCGGTCGTTCTGGTCAAGAATTTGTTTCAGAAACAGTTCAGCATCTCAGTTTAATTTCTTAATGTGCGCTAAACAATCATTTTTCGTAGACAAGCTTTTTCAACACGGTGGGTTGCGGGGTTGAAAAATTATTTTTTTCTTCATTCTATTGATCTGTTATACTTTAATTCGACCAGCTATATATTTAATCACATTTCATCCCTTTCTTTGTTCTCGTATTTGAGGAATATATTCATTTTCTATTTGAACAAATCAAGTGAATTATTTTTCTGCATTCCATACAAATGAAAAGTTTTCTTTATTGTATTATGTACAGATTCAAGCCATTATGATTAACCAAAAACCTTTGGTGCAGACATTTGATTTGGTCAGGCGTAGCGAAGCTATTGAATCGAAACTCCTGAATGAATGTCAACATATTTTCTTCTGTCACGCTCTCTCGAACTCTTTACAAAACTTATTTTATTGTTGTTTGAAATCTGCTTGGCCAGCTGCAGACTTGACTATTCAACGGTGCGTTTTGATGAATTTATTTCCAAAAGCAAGAACGAATTTTCCTCCAGTTTTTAAATTGTTCAATGCCAACTAACAGTGGGCGGTACTTTATAGTTAAAGGTAATGTTTTCTTGTCAATGCAATAAAAAAATTTCATGGCGGCATGTCAACTTTTTAATACTTGTTCTGTAACTGAAAATTCGAACGAAAAACGAATAGCAATTTATTGCTAAAAAATCATGAGTAGCGGACAGTTCAGGTGAATTGCAAATACTCAATATATTTATGCACATATCGAAAAATATAAGACTGGCAAACATCATTCAACAGATACGTATTCATCAAAACGGCAATAAATTGTTACGCATTTCCTCAATAAATGTCAGTAGACTGTGAGTTATTTATGCACAAAGCAAACATAGACTAATATTCCTGTTCATTTGAAGCGAAATGATGTTTTTTATGTTCATCATTTATGTATGTACCTCATACTCTACTGTGCTCATTAAACGTTAAATGTATACTGCGAGTACCATTCCCTGGGAATTCATGCAAAAATCAGAAGAAATGGATAATAATTAAAGTATAGTATGTTAACCATTCATTCACTCAATCTTCAAGCTAACACTTTTGAAATAAAGCTCTAGATCCATTAGAAGTTAACTGAAGGTTCTAAGAATTACAAAATTATAAGTTAAAAAGTATAATTTGTAGCTATTGCGATATAATATAATAAAGCTAACATTAATCTTCTAAAGATAAATTGCATTTAGAGTAAAATTAAATAATTCATATTATACTTACAATATGAATTCGTTCAAAAAATATTATATTTACATTATCGGAAAACCAAGTTAATTAATATTACTATACCTATAAAAATATTTTAATTTTTTATTATAAACGAACCTTTACATTTTTTGTATGAATCTAAGCTAAAAATGGATATGGTTTAAGATTAACTATTTTGCAGAGTACCATGCTGTTCTCAGTACAAAATGTGTGTAAAAATAAAATAAATTTCGATTTATTCTGTGTTGATTTAAGCTGTTAAGCTGAATAAAATATTTAATTTTAAAAACTCAAGTTCAAGGTAATTACGTTGACCTGAATCCGTGACGAAAGTTTGTTTGAAGCATACATTCTTAAAGGACCTTTGAAAAGTAAGTCCCAGTCCAAAAAATTCATTTTTTTCCGATGAAACATTTCGATTTCAAACACCCACCTAGCATCATAAAATCGTGTAGTGCCTACAGAGTATTTCAAATTCAGGTGAAACTGAATTCCGCTTTATTTTTCTCCAAAAGCAATAGTGACACGTATTTTGAAGAGACTGGCAAATTTGTTTGCTTATTTATGGACACATACGAGTATAAAAACCTTTTTGTGAGAAAAAAATGGTTTTGATGCGCCATAAAATGATCAACATTCGATGAGAGTTGAAATGTGGATGCGCATGGCGCGCATAGCACTCGTCCGCAATTTGCCAGAGTCATATATTTCGCATTAATGTTATTAGAATTAAACAATGAATGCCATGCGCTCGGCCAGTGTTGCATGTTGCAATTGTGCTGCGGCGCCTGGAGCACTGACCCCATTCCCATTTGTCTGGACGACTGGAGCTGTCGCTCCACTCCGCTCCCGCTCCCGCTGCAGTGCTTTTGCTTTTGCTGATTTGCGACGCCTTTTTGCCTTTTGCTTTTTGTGTTTTGCCTTGCATTCTTTCTTTATGCATTTTCCCCCATTTGTTTGCATTTGCTCTGACACTCACTTCATTTAGCGACGATGACGATGACGAGGACGACGAGCCACAACCACAAACACAGACTGGTGGCAGGCAGGCTAACAGGCAAGCAGGGAAGCCATTGGGCGTGAGTGCAAGTGTACAGCACGGGTACGTTTTGTGCGTGTGTGTGTGTGTGTAAATGTTTGAGTGTGTGTGTAGAATGTGATTCAGAGTACTATGTGTGGGGAAAGAGACGTGAGTTTTGCGAACTAAGGCGGAATTCTTGTCCTTTGCGGAAACGGAAGCACGGCTGATGGACATTAAATTCATTTTATTTCAAAATTATTGAAGAAAATTGTATTTCGACACGAATACATCTTCAAACATCTTAAACATTTGCAACGGCACTTAAATTTGAAATCTCCAAGCTTATGCATTGGCTTATCGGATTCTATATTTCAAAAATAAAAAAAAAATGATTTTCAAACTGTACATAACTCCTAATAACTGTACTAATCACGTTGCCATCTCCAGAGGCAGCAAATAAATGAATGAAAGAGAGAGGAGAGAGAGTGAGAGAGTACGCTTGCACTCTCTGCATGCCGCTGGCTGCAGGTTAAGGACCTTCTTTTGAACTTTAAAATGTTTGCTTTTGGCCAGCCATGTTTATTGTTGTACCCTTCTTGTTCGCTCACCTACCCCTCTATTTGTGTTTATGTTTGCTTTGTGGTCTCTTTTTTTTGTGTGCTACCATGCAGCTTAACATTTGCTCATGCTCATGTGTTTTGTATGCACGTGTGTGTGTGCGTGTGTATCTGTGTGTTTGTAGGTGTATTGTGTTCCATTGCGCATTGCTTTTAATCTTAAGCGCATTTCATTTACCACAATGGCCATTAAAATTGTCTATGCTTGGCCAACACATCTTATCTTTCGGTGCACACAATAAACTTGCGGATACTGTCAACTTGATGGACATACACACACACACACTATATAGTATACAGTTTTTTACCTCTTACCTGCGACGTATGCGGCTTATGTGGTTCGCAAACCAATTAAAATCACCCATGGCTCTGGCTTCGCTGCAGTGCCTTTAAGCTCAGAACTGGCTAAGGCTATGAATTAATTACAAAGGATAAGAGCAACTACTCGAGTGGCGGCTCCGATTTCACATTTTATTTCGTGGTAAACATTTTGGTGGCGTTTTTATGTGCAAAAGTAAGTTATACATAGTTGAATAAAACAAATTGCCAAAATTTTATAAATTCCTTGATGATTGCCTAAACTGAATTATTCTGTATGGGTGAGATCATTGTCAATGTTCGGTATTGGCTCATTATCAATTGACTTGATTTCAATTTCGGTTTCGGTTGGTTGTTTCCGTTGAGCATCATTAGGTTCTTCCCTTTCTGTCCCCTCGCGCACCTTATTTGTGTGCTTGAGACGTGTTCTCAGACGCTTAAGTCTGTGTCGTTCCAATAGTTGACGATTGTGACTTCTTTTTGGTGGAATTGGGGCAGTCTCTACTGCTGTTTCCGCTGCTACTGTCACATCTGCGGAATGGGTATCCGTTTCTATCAATTTTGGAGCCTCGTCTTTGTGTTTTTGATTCTCCTTGAGTCGCTCTTGCGCATCCTTGAGCATCATCTCGATTTGTTCACATTCATATTTGGCCGTGTACCAAAAGAACACATACATGGATATCGAAACAGCAATAAATAAAAAGGCAAAATCCTTCAACTCCGTAGTTTGTAGCGCAGGAAACATTTCCACGGACCGCAATGTTTTAAGTACTGCGATTACTGAATTGTCGCCTTTTTTAGTAGAGTGTTCAAGTTGTTATGATGTTATATTTTTTCTTGTTTCTTTTTAGCAACAAAAATAATGTTTACTTTGTTTACAAGTTTTAAATGTAGCGACAAACTTTTAATGGTGTTATACATGATATTAAATATACATATAATGGAAAAATTTGAATGTGAATTCTTTGACGTGTCAGATTATTGATTAGAGAATTACTAAGTTTAGTTATACATGAAAGTATTGGGAAATTTCGGAAACATAGTTTCTGAACTATTTCAACCCAAGCGTACTATCTCAACTCAAAAATAATATTACTCTCCTTAAATATGCTATTAACAATTTAGCAATGAGGGGACGGCAATGAAATTGTTGGAAAGTGGCTTTAAAATCATCAAAATACAATTTACTCTAATAAAGTAACAGCTTACATTTTTTAACATCATGGTATACCATGGCTCATTCAAGTGGTCGGATATGTTTATATGTATAAGTAGAAGAAGTACAAATACAAAAACACAGACACTCAGAGGCCCACCTTTAAAAATGCTTCATCTGGCAAGCACTTGGGCGTCCAAAAAGGTTCTTAACCCGATGCTTGCGGCTGTTGCTGCGTCGAGAACCGTAAGTAAAAGCAAAATCCACAATAAATGAAAGCAAATAAAAAAAGTGCCATGAAAATAAATTAAAAATGTGTGGCTTAGGTGCACACATGTACATACATACATACATACATAACATGCATACATAAGTACACACACACTTTTATGACACATACGCAACGCGTGCGCCTCCACAGACACACACGTACAGCCAGACATGCATATTAAGAAACGTGACTTGGCGTGTGCTTCTGTCCAATACTCTGAATGCGTGCCTGTGTGTGTGTGTTTATCTCTGTATATGTTTGTTTACACTAGAGGGAAAAAAGGGTTTTTTACCAAGAATTACGAGATCAGTGGAAATGGCCTACTAGCACCAGCATAATCTCTATAAGTCTTGAAATATAAATAAAGATAGGCAAACATAGAGACTTTTTAACGATATAAGCAGCCGTTCGTTCCATTTGATACAAATATGCTTTTAAATATATGTGTTTTGTGACCAATATTTTACTTCTTATGATTGAGAAAAATTTATTTAAAAATTAAATTTGAAATTCAATACAAATATGAAGTCATGGAATCAATTAAAATACATGTCTTAAAGAAATCAAATTGAAATCTGAATTTTAAATTTACTGCCCTAACACAAATGTCTTTAATTGAAATATCAGCAATGACCGACAATTAAATTGATAATCTTTCGCAGCCTGGTTCTGTGTCACATGCAAAAAAACCATTAATAGATTGATTGATTAAAAGTCATATTCAATTAATTTCGCGCACAAATATTGTTTTGCAATACATTATTCTTTCGTCTATTACATGATTTTTTAAGGAAAAAAAAACATATGAAAGTATTTAATTTAATATTCGCACACTAAACGTTTGTTATTATCATTCATTTCTGTTGGGCGTAGTGTGATCTGTTGCTGTTCTTGTGTAAATATTTTACATAATTTAAAAAAAGGTTTGTGAGTTTAAAAAATCATGTAGCGGTGAAACATTAGTGCGATGTATCGGATCAAAATAATATATTTATTAGAGCGTTTTCTATTTATTTTCATATTAAATTTCTAGCAAAAACTAAAAACATTTAATTGCATAATTATACAATAAACCCCTTTATTGGAAACAAGCACATTTCGAATAAATTACAAAAACAATGTCCTTTTCATAAAAAAATAAATAGCAAATAAAGAACACTTAAAAAAACAAGTAAAAAAGCTAAAGTCGGGTGTCCCGACTTTGAAATACTCTGTACATATGTTTACAATAATTATAGAAAATAAAAAAAATTAAGAAAATAAAAAAAAAAATTTGATCGATTTTACCTTATTATTCGAACTCACGTAAAGGGTGTATAATTGCACATTTACATAGCAATTGCGTCTGTGTGAGTGTATGTATGCCTATGCGCATCAATTCACAGCAACATCAACAACAGCCGCGGGCAGCGCTTGAGCAGCGCTTGAGCAGCGCTGCAGCAGCGCTGCATCAGCAAATATATTTATGGCTATAACTTCTTGTTAAATCGGTCTATCATAATGAAATTTGGCATACGGACACATAATAACTAACTGGGGGTATTTCCAAAATTTTAGTTCGAAATTCCAAGAATTACGGGAGTTAGAGAAAATCGCAGTTGCGGGGTAGAGGGGGGAGGGAGGGGAATTCCAAAATATACATTTTCTACGTATTCACATAAGGCATCTGGGACTAAAATTTGGTGTTCCTAGGTCTTATAGTCTCCGAGATATAGGCGATTATACGAATGGAAAATCGGGAAAACCCCCATAGGGGGGAAGTGGGGGGGAAAATCAAAAAAATAAAACAAACTCGTATAGAATACACACATAACGCATCTTCGTGCAAAATTTGGTGTCTCTATCTCTTATAGTCTCTGAGATCCAGGTGTTCATACGGACGGACAGACGGACAGACGGACAGACAGACAGACAGACAGGGCTAGATCGACTCGTCTCGTCATGCTGATCAAGAATATATATACTTTGTGGGGTCTGCCACGCCTCCTTCTGCCTGTTACATTTTTCAGCTCCCGCAAACCTAATATACTCTTGTACATTTCATGTACAGAGTATAAATACACATGCTATGTTATTGGTCTCACAATTACTCATTTATTTATGTTATTCAATTGTACTTTTTTTGTTTTACGAAACGTAAAGTGTAATTACGTGATGATTTGAAACTTAATGCATTTTTTCTCTGAGTGCGTTTCTTTCTATATGGACAGGGACTCAGTCTATATTTAGCAAGATATGAAAAATGTATGCTGCATAAGCACAGGCGCGAGTACATTGCGCTTGAGCGTAGACAATGTCCGTCTGGAGTTTCCTTTTGTTGGTGTTTCTGTGTCTCAACACGTACGACTCGCCCTCATCTCTGGTCAGGCCACAATCTGCGCCCACGCCGCGGGCTTGCTGGCGCTTAATGACAAAAGTTATGAGGACAAACGACTCTGGTGACTTTCACTATGAAATCAGCGCAAATACACTTACACAAACATACACACACTCACTCACACACACACACACACACACACACACACACACACACACACATAATTCACTCACAAACACAAAGTCGCACACAAGGGGCACCATGAATCATTTCGTTGACTTGTTTGGCTTTGCAGCCTTTCATTTTTGCCATTTCATGCACAACTGACGCACGCTCATTTATAATTATGCAAATTGTTAATTAATTTAACGAAAATGTGTTTAAAAAATACTGACAAAAAAGATAATGTTTATGCTTTTGTGCATGCAAAATAAATGCGACTGATAATTATGCAAGTTTCTGGATTGTCAGAAAAATAGAACGACTGTTTTCGACGATGCGAACGTTTGCATGCAAGCTACAAATGTATATACATATACATACTACATACATATATACATGTAGTATGTAGTATATATGGTGTCATAAAGTCGTATATGTGTTTTACATATGCAATGCACGCAAATTGAATTTGTTAATCAAGTGCTTTTATACTTAATTGAAAAACATAAAAAAATATAACGAATATGCACAAAATTCCAGCTGCATTCTTGGGAATTTTACACAAAATTCAATAAAATTAATTTGAATATAAAATATGCAAATTCCCGTGCATCGCGGGACTGCGCCGCAATCAGTTAAGTATTTGCGCATAATTTGTAATTTGAATAATGAACTTCATGACAATTTTGTTAACAAATCGGTCTACAAATTTTTGCACATGTATCAGCAATATTTTAAATAAGAGAGAAAATTTCAATTAAATATAAATAAAGGCTTATAATTTCAGATAAATCTTATCTTCTTGAACTGGTAATATTTCGTTGCCGAACGCAGTGGGTAGAGACTAGTTTTGTACATTCTTTTAGCTTCAATAAACTCAGCATCTGTTGAGAACCGTTCGCATAGATAAAAATTTCAGATATACTCAGAGCATATTAGGGTTACTAAAATTGGATCAGTTTGCCTGTTCCTCTCCTAATTACATAAAAAATCCATTTTTTGAAACATAATTTTTATTTATCCATTACAAGGAAATTTAATTACAGTAACAAGTTGTTTTTGTATAGTATTCAAAATTTATGTGTTTAAGTTTAATTTAAACTAAACTAAATTTTCATATAATATAATAATAGATAATTCTACGTACTAATGCTTTTCTAAACTGTTAATTATCATTGTAATTGTGATATTAATAGGAAACTTGGCAATCGGGCACTTGGGAACTTAATTTAAAAATAAAAATTCCCAAAAAAGAATGATCGGTGCATTAAAAAAGCAAAAAAAAAACATGCGTACGAAGTTTGGTGATTTTAATTTTTTGGTCTCCTGAACGGGCAGATGGACAGTCAAACGAACATGTCTACATTATCTCGACATATAGTATATACTTTGTTGGCTCTGGCACGTCTCCTTCTGCGTATTACATATGAAACGGTTCATCATACGTTGTATCCTTCGGCTCTGGGTTATAATTAAGTGAAGTACTTTAGGCATTGATTGTCTGCTGGCTGTTTCATTTACGTAACTAAAACAATCGATTTGTTTAGAATATTTGGCAATTACTTCTTTATGGCCAGCTCAATTAAACCCATTAGGAAACTATTGTTTACCAACTGCTTGTAGGTGTGCAAGCTCAATGGCATTCAGCTCTCATATATATGTACATTTTGTATGCCTAACTGTATACCCTTTACGTATATATACTTGTACATTAACACACAATTGTGTCATAAATTTAGTTACTTATTATGACGCCACTTGCCGCAAAACAAGCTATTATCAATATTTGTGCTTTTCATTGCCTGCACGCATGCAAATCAAATCAAGTCAATACTCGTAATAAATTGGCCTCAAACTCAAATTGTAGCCATGTATAGACAATAATTACAAAAGTAAATCAACTGACAACTTGACAATGCCTTCGGGCAGTTTGTGTGAAGAGCCTGAGCGGAATTTATGATTTCATTTATGAGCAATAAACGTGGATGCACACATAAATGCACACACATACACACACTTCAATATTATTTACTTGGCCTGCGGGCCAAAAATATGCCACAAAATGGCCACTTGGTCTAGGGTTAATTCAATTTTATTACGCATACGCACTGTGTTGCTCACACCGAGAACTAAGTGTAGTAAATTTCCTAAGGTTGTCTGCTTGTCTGCATTTGTGTGTGTGTGTTTGTGTTTGTCTTCTGCAGTGCGACAGCCCTAATTGTACATAACATGATCATGGGAGGCAGGCTAGACCGCGCCCTAACTCATCTGCAGCAATTAATTAGCGCATTTGTCTCTTTCTGTTGGCCAAGCACTTCAGGTGACCAGCTTATCAAAATGTGTTGGTTTTTGTAAATGATAAGTAAATTTAGACTCAAGTTTCCTTAAGTATTTTTAAGTCACATTTTGTTCGAATAACAATCAATTCAGCTTAATATATTTCGATACAAAAATGGAGGAATGTGTTACTATGTATAATAAATGTTATTCTCTTTTATTCAAAATAGTTAAGGTTTCTAAAGCAAAAGCTGCACAATGCTAAGAAATATTTCTATAAACGTGAACGGTAATCATGTAATGCAAATCGATAATAGACAACTATCTAAGTATTCAATTCTGTGTATGAATGTAAGCGTATGTTCTCTGCAGATTTTACACTATTGTCGAATAAAATAATGCAGTTTCTGCTTGCAATTAAAAAGCCACTCTTCAGCAAAATAAAAAGAAAGAGAAAGAAATGCTAAAGTCGAGCAGACTCAACTCTTAAATACCCTTTGGGTACAGGGTATAAAAACACCGCAGATATATCCGTTCTCTATTGCTGCAAATGTGTTCCCAACAAATTGCACCCCACAAGTTTTATTGGTTTTTTTTTTACCGGTGGCATTTTTGTTGAATTGTTTACTATATAAAAGATTAAGCTTAAATTTGGTTGGACAACCTCAAGCTGGCATTTCTCAAATTAAAACGAACAAAAGCAGATAGAGTCCATGATATCATATGGTATTATCTCAAGCTTTCGCAACTTCCTCAGCACCAAAAACATTTCCAATTTTGACTTGTGTAGCTCTTAATATATTTAGAAGGTTGTATGGCAGACCCCACAAAGTACATACACGATCAGGATGACAGGACTAATTGATCTTTATGAATTAAAGGAGCTAGAATAAACTAACTCTGTTGGACATCCTTAAATCCCCTAAATCCAGATTAGTTTGATTTTAAAAGTATTTAAAGAAAAACATTGCATCTTTAAGGAAGTTAGTTATGGGTCTTTAAGAGTTGGCCACACTCAACTCCTGCTTGCGTTCGTTCTGAATGCTGCCATAAAGAAATGCGCACTTGTTTTTCCTGTTCATATTTTCAACCGTGCTATTTTTGTTCATATTGCTTGTGTTAATATTTTACGGCAGCAATATAGGCGCGCTGCCACTTTTACTTTGCACAATTGCTTTTGCCGGATATTGCTGTTAGTTTTTACTTTAGAGTTTGCCACATTTTGGTTACTGTTGCTGTTATTTTTGTTTTGTTGCATTGTATGGCCAGCTCTTTTGTTTTACACGATGTGCATCTCTGCTGCGGTGCGGTTGTTTGTTTACTCAATGGGCTCTTTGCTGGCGTGTCCTATTTGCATCCTGGCGGCTGCGGCGGCTGCTTGACGGCATCGGCGGCTTACGTTCGCACACATTTATGTCTATTGGCGCACGTCCATTTCCATTTCATTTCCGTTATTGCAAAACTTTTCGTATTAAATATATTTTTCTCTGTTTCTGGTCGCGCGCCGTGCTACGTTGTTTCATTTTGTTGTCGCTGTGGTTGTTGTTGCTGGTGTTTGCACTTTAGCAAAGTTGTTTGTTGGCATGCCAAAGCAGATTGAGGTTGTTTTTGTTGTTATTGTTGGTATTTTATGGTACTTTATGCGCCCAGGCTATTATTACAGTTGTTTCTTTTATAGGAAGCACAACAGTGTCATTGCATTTATATACATATATATGTACATTCATGTGCATTAATTCAGGCCTACCTACATATTTATTCATGCGCATATTATGTGGGCGCCATTTCAGTTTGGCCATTTATTGTGGCCTACTTGTAGGCGCTGTCTAAACAAATTGACGTGCAATTAAATGTTCACATATCCTGCCGTACTTTAATAAATGCCCCGCGGTACAAGTCGATGATTAGCAGCAGCTCGCCTAATGTTTTTGTTGCTGCCACAGTTAGTGTTCGCCATTGCAATTAGCATTTTGCCAGGCTATAAATAAAATTAACCGCAATGCTCCAAACAACAACATGAATACCCTCGAATGTTTGCATATTTCCCTGCTTTTTGCCTTTTTTATATATATACATTTATTTTTTAAATGCAAAATAAACAAATGTTATGCATATTTTATGAGCCAGTGCGTCGCATTTGGTGCGACAGACCGCAAATTTTTAGCGCATTTCGAATTAACGACACAAAATGTCAGCAAAACGCATGACCACAAATCATGTTGTTGTTTTCTCTCTCGGTCACTATCTCTCTCTCTCTCTCTTTCTCTCTCTCTCCCTCTCTCTCTCTCTCTCTGTATTTCTCTTGTTTCAGTCCTTGTACCCCTCTATTAGTCTTCCTCTGTGCCTGCCATTGTTTTGACAAAAGTTTGTCGCACAACTTTTGCCAACTTTAATTTTAGCTAAAACTCATATAATAACTATCACGTGCTGGCCATGTTTATTAGCTAAGGAGCAGAAGAATGGACAATACAAAAAAATAAACTTGATCACGTCTTAACGTAGTTAAAACAAGGTAAGTCCAACTTAGAGAATTACGTATGCTTTAATATAGTATAAGCAATCATTAAATTTGACGTTCAAGTGATGATTATACTTGGGCAACGGTGCATTTTATTTGATCAGAACTCTTTTTCTTTTTAAAACCAATTTTTTACAGATTTTTTATTGGCTTTTTATTAACATTCTTAAAATAAAGATGGATTAAATAAATCCATGATATATGGCGCTGCGATGAATACTTAACACTTTGTTTAGAATATTCCTCCACCAAGCGGGGAAAAAGGTTAAAATTTTCTTATACTTACAACCAATGCCTTCATTTAAATCAATTTAAAATATTATTCCTTTCTGTTTTCATACTGATGCCAAATAGGTAGATTGGAGTTAAATAACACAGAAGAATAATTCCCCTTTATTGTATAGTTAACTGTTTCTTCCCTCCTTTATTTTTTTACTGATTATAATTAAGACTGGCTTATAAATAAATAAATAAAATACTATTAATACTTCTTTGTGATTTTTTCTGTAGTTTAATTTCGTTATTTAATGTATATTTTCGGTTTGGTACGCTTTATTCTAAAAGAGAACTGCATCGTCATACAAGTAGGACATGCGATCACCGCGAGATAGCTTCTCGGGCTCCCTATTCGTGCAGGGCTCAGGAATAACATGGTAGCGTCTGAATTGTCTCTCATTACCGGCTTTGAGCCGGTCAGTCAACGCTGAAACCTGTTCGTTAAGTGACTTTATCTCAGAATTTGGGGAGTCTGTCTCGAATTGCTGCTGAACTTTTTTAATAGCACTGTTTCCTGTTGGTCTAGCCCTGTGGTTCACTTCCTGTTGTGACGTGGAACTTGTGTTGGAATTTCTGACATCGACTGCTTGCGTTGGAGTCTGAAATTCTACCTTGCCTTCAATCTTTTCAAACGATTTCACTAATGCTTTCAATTTTGCTACTGATCTCACCTGCGACTGCATGCTGGCCTCCGAAGGACTCGTCGTATTGGATTCCTTTAATGCACTGGTCTTCGATTTCGATTCGTTCATTAGATTTCTTTTGGATGGCTCTGCCCCTTCAGAAGCTTGAGCTATACTTTTTTTTGATAAATTAACAACTGCGGAGTCGTTTAACAAACTCTTCTTGGATGGGGCAGCAGAAAGGCTCTTCTTTGATGGGGTGATAGCATTTGCCATACTAGTCCTAGATGGAACTACCTGCTTGGCAGCCTTTTCCCTGTTCACCTCCGAAGTACTTTTGCCACTGGCCGTGCTTATTGTAGAACGGACGCTTGTCTGCGATGGTGCCGCATTGTTGTTTCCTCTGTTAATAGGCAGCAGAGTCCTGATAGATGCATGTGAGGCTGCATTCAAATTGTTATGCGGCAATTCCGTCTGTGATATGCCACCCGCATCGATGCGTCGTTTGTCAACTGCCTGCTGTTTGGTAGCGGCCATTTCCTCGTTAATGGCCTTTGAAATGGCCACTTCGCCCATTTGGGATCGGGCCATTTTGACAGAACTTGTTGTTGCTCCGCTCGGCTTGGGCTGCAAGTCTTGAAAACCAACAGAGTTGCTGGGTTTCTTGGCTGGCGGGATATTGGAAAGCACTGGCGGGGGATATGTCGGATAGCAGGGTAGTTTAAAATCAACGCGCTGGCCGAAGTTGGGCGGACCGACATTAAAGGGATCGAAAGGTTCACAGTTCTTCTCGTCATTGAACATATTGTTACAGAAAGTTGTTGGCTATGTGTTATTTGGGTGTGATAATATGCTTGTGTCGGAAGTGAATTTTGGTCTATGACTGCCAAAAATAATGTTTGTTAAATTTTGAACAGAATTGCTTTTAACGAGTCAAAAATACAGGCATCCTTTTTGAATTTTAATTGAACGCCCTAACAAGTTTATTCAACCTTTGGCAAACAATTGTAGTAGTAGGCCTTGGAAAGCACATCGCACCTCTTGCATCGTATATTCACAGGTTGCATATTAATTAAATAAAATGCTGAAGTGTGTGTCTAACTTATCTATAATCAGAGCCAGCTCCTTTACTCAATAGAACCTTTGAAAGCTGCACGTGCTGATAAGTCAACTGCTGCCTAAATACACAGTTGCATCATAACAATGCCATTCTTGAGACGCAGCTGCACGTTAAATGGGAAGAAACTAATTAGTTTATAAATATGCATGTGCTTAAGACTTTGCGGTTACTTGAACTCTGCAATCAATAGCTCGACTTGCATTGGCATTTTGATACTCTCTCCTCTTTTTGTCGGGTCATATGTGATGAATGAATTTGGTGTTTTCTCCTACGAACTTTGTCTATCGTATGGCTATGCATAAATGCCACGGTTGGAAATAAATGAAATATATGAAGAGTTTCCAGGCGACATCAGACCTAAACCTAAATGTCGGTACAAATGCCCATTTTCGTGATAGAATTTTTTAAGCCGAGTTTTAACTAATCACAGGAAAATATCCCTAAGCTCAGTAAATGTCACGACTGCTCTTCTTGTCTTCTGAAGAGAGTTTCGCAGAAAGGAAATTAGATAATATTTGTTGTCATCTCATTCGAACCCAATCTTTGCCATTTATTTTGCAGCAGCTTTAACAAATATTAGAAATGCCTTAACCCTTATGTGGGGGTCTGGTAACTTTATTGTTAGTCAGTGGAACTCCACCCAAAGGCAAACGGCTTACTCACATCGTTGGGGAACATGGCGTAGCCCTGCCACGCATTGGACTCGCCTTGGTTGGGCACAAAGCCATAGCTGAAATGCTGTTGCGCAGGCGTTGATGGCTGCGGGTTCAACAGCATTCCACCTGTGACTGTGGACCTGTTGTGGATGGGTTCTGACCAATTGCTGTATGGTTGTTGCATATTCGGATATAAGTTCTGTTGCTGCATTATTTGTTGTTGCTGGAGTAGCTGGAGCTGTTGTAGTTGCTGCTGTTGCTGCGAGTGCAGTTGCTGTTGATGTGGTCTGGATGGATTGGTGTGCTTGCGCCGAAATTGCTGGGTCCTCACTATCTTGCCGCTTGGTTGGGGCTGATTGAAATGTTGTTGTTGCTGTTGGCGTTTCAATGCTGCAACAGCTTCTGGTACTGGAACACCATCGACTAGTACCGGATAGACTTGTCCATTGAAAATTAAACCGTTGCCACAGAGCGCAAGTGCTTGAGGTGAAATTTGAGGTGGAGCTGTTCGGGTCTGGACTGAATTTCCAACTAATTTATACATTTGAAGATTTCGTTGTTTTTCCACTTTTTGAGGCCAAAACTTATTTTTGGTTTAAAATTTCAACATACAATGGAATGACAACATACATGTTTGAAAGGTGAAAGAAAAGTCTGTAGGTATCTAGAAAACATATTTGTTGTGTAGAAAAAAGTAGTAGAAAATGATAAATCGTATGTGCATTGGAATAAAAGGCGCCGTAAAGGCTAACATACATAAATATGCATAATATTATTTTCTGAGTTATACCATAATTCGATCTGAATAGACTTTGTCATTGTTACTTGAAGAACAAATTTTTTTCATATAATTAAGCAACAAATCACAAAGTTAAAAAAGCAGATTGTTGCACAAAAAAAAAAACTAAATAATCAGGATGCCAAAGCATCTTTTAAATGGCGGGCAGCAGCAATTTAAACGATATAAATATAACGAGGAATATAAATCAAAGTCAATAAATCAAACTTCGTACAATTTACCTCCTAACTAAGTGATGATCAGGATGTAATCTGATATCTTCTGCACCGAATTCAATAAAGCATTTGACTTTGCGAAGCATAATATTCAAATTTGTCTTGATATGATTTTTTTAAATTAATTATATACTGTTTGTATGCCAGTTATACTATAAAGTTGTCGCTTAAATCTATTGGGAAAAAGAACAACATTTCCGTACGCTTCTAGTAACCCTTTTGGTATTAAAGCTTTCATTGCTTTTGTCGAGCATTTGCTTTCGCATTTTAATGCACTCATTTGCAGTTTAGATTTTCGCATTTTTCATGTACAATGCAATTTCTTGCATTTTACTGTACTTTTCTTCGCATGCGGAAACCCTTAGCTCGTAATTTGCTATAACTTGTCTGCTTTACTTTTTACACATCATTGAGGACAAGAAACATGCTCGCAATCCCCACCCAGCTCAGTCACCATTGCCTTCTCAGCCCGGTCGTCCACCTGTGCCGAGTGCCACCGACATTTAGTGGTAAATTTCCGTCTTACTTGCAACGACTCCACAGCGCGTCATACGTGACATTTTGCAAATTCCGTTTTCCCATTTTGCTGCCGTAGCAGTGAATGAGAGTGGTTGTGTATACATGTATTACCCAGTATATATATGTGCGAGTGTTTGCGTATGTATAAAGGTGCTGTGTTGCTGTTTCTGCTGCTGGCATGTGAATGTTTGCAGTGGTTTTCGATTTTTCCCACTGGTTCTTGCTATGCGGTAGCGATTCCGACGACGACGACGACTTGACGATAGCATCGTCTCTGTGGTTCTTCTACTGTAGATTTTTCTAATTATTTCTTGCCATCGCTGAGCTACGCCACAATTTTTATGTAAAGACCCCGGCAGCAAGCTGGTGGTGAGCGTTTTGACAAGATTATTATACAATTTTTTTCAAAAAAAAAAAAATGTGTGCATACGACAGGGGCGGATGGCTGACAAAGCAAAAGGGATTCAGTATTCGCCATATTCGTTCAATTTGTAAGTACCTGAACACTGAACGAAGTAGATGAAAACGCTTTGGTCAACTATTTTTAAGAACTCATTACATGTAGAATGTTTCTTACTTTCTGAATTTATTGCATATATAGTTGCATATATTTTATAATGTTGGTATAGTATTATATTTGCGAAGAAACTAATTTGCAGTCAAAAGATTAATTATAAAAGAGTTAAAAAGTATCAAAAATAAACAATTCAATGACATCTTTGATCCGTCTTTTAATTTTATCAGCTGCGAAGAAATGAAATTTATTGAGAGAAGCTGCAGATTCAATTTCAAAATATGAAATCTGATAAATAAATGGATCGTAGAGTTATAATTATAAGAAAGATTTGATTTTTTGAAATGTGTTTGAAGGTTTTCTTTTTCATCCAACCTTGTGCCAACTCTCTTAAGTTATACTACACCCCTGACTATCTCGTGTGTATGAATATAAGCCTTTGCGTTGTCAAGCGCTTAGCATAAGAAACTGAGACCACAGGCTGCAGCGACGACGAAGTCAGCAGCACTTTGTTGGCAGAAACACAGGCACATACACATATAAATACACATACACTTACTCAGTCCTTTCTAATGATGATCCCAAAAGTCAACTTCCTTAAGTAACAAGAGTGTACACACACACACGAACTGTTGGCTGTATGTGTGAGTGTGCTCATAAGCAGACACAGTGGTATTAACGCCATAATTCTACGGCCACAACGCACATGCCACAAAAGGATTATGCTATATTAAAGATATGATTGCAAGCATGTGAGTGTGTGCAGTACGTGTAGTTAAAATTTCATCAAGGATCTTTGTATGTACGTATGTGTATAATTACATATGGATGTGCTACTTGTACGCCTTATAACACTTGGCTTAAACTATACCCAAAGATTTGCTGGATGTATGGAAGTTTCTTGAGCCAGCCCAAAAGTATGCAATGAATAATTTCACCTGCAGTATCTGCCGCAGACTTGGACTTCAGCGGCAGCCCAATGCTATCGGCGACGGAGACTGAGACTGCAGTTTCAACAGCGTCTGTGGACCGTGCCTGCTGACCTACATTGAAATCATAATTTCGCGCGTATTTGTTGAGCAGCGGAGAGCGTTTTAATAAAATATATGGTATAACTTTTGCTCCACGCCCAGTTCACGCACAATTCGCGTCGACGCTGGTCACAAACTGGACTTGTGAATGGAGCTGGAGCTGAAGCTGCCTTTTCATTTGCAGTCTTTTACTTTTATGTGCATAAATTTACAATATTTTGTTTTATATGTGTATCTGAGTGTGAGCGTGTATAGTTGCTGCAGCAGCTGCCTGGAAACTTTGTGCATTTCGCCGGAAGTTACAGGTCAAGTGTTAATTTTTTGCAGCCATTTTCACAATTTTTTCTTGCCTGACCCAAGCAAGAATATTTTTTTTTGCATTTCGCTTTTGTGTGCGAGTACTAGCCAACATATTTATATGCAAGCTCTGGCCAAAGTTTAATTTTAAAAATGCGTTTCTGTGACTTTGAACGGCAACGCAATGCACTCGCACAAATACATACATACTCGTACATGCACTCATAAATTAAATCAAATAAATTGACTTTCTTTTCAGTTCGTCGCGTTTTTTGTGCCGTGCAATTCAATTTATTTTGCAACCTCGATTTGTTGAGTTAATTGCCTACCTGGTCGCATTTAATTGCCTTCTTCTGTACAATTATTTTTGTTGATTATAAGTATGTATATATAATTAATTAAATTGTCTTGGAAATGGGTAATGGTTTATCATTCAGATGGAACAATTGATATTAAAGAAAAACGACAAAAGATAACAATAACAAAAACTTGGAAATTGGTAAAATTGAATGTTTCCGTACTTGCAGTTAAATATTATACACCTCTTTTGTAAGGTTAATGTAAAATGCCTGACTTGCAGTTCTCGTTTATTTTTTTGTTATTTTGCCTTACAATTAGACCTTGTTTTATTGCAGCTGCGAGGTGTTGCGGTAAACCTGCCATTGCAGTAGGTCATAAAAGTTTAAGTGAGCTTTAAAGGGGGCGGTTTATTTCGTTTCGTATTCACTCAACAATTATTTTGAAGTATTTTTTATGGCTTTACAACATCTAATAAAACTTAGCACACATTCGTTGCATTTGCCTTAGTGTTAGACGTCAGCTTTTATTTTTCAACCATATAGCGGATATATAACAACCACCGAAGAATAAACAAACAAAACATATATAAAAGCTTGCGCGCGCTTTTAAACGCGCAGGAAACGCGTGCCTCTTAAAACCAACTTGTTGAAGTGTTTATTGTTTAGAAGCCCGCCTGCTGTGTTGGCATAAACAAACACAAAGCCTTTGCTAAACAAGTACATACCAATGCATAGATATATATATGCGTATATGTACGCATATATTTGTATATACTTTCTACATATGTATATCTATATACAGTCATATGCATCTATGGACAAATACAAAAGCGTTAAAATGATGAAAATGCGACACACGTTGTAGGTAACAGCACATGTTGTATGCTTTTGTCTGCTGTCTGTTATAATGACACATGACGCATACAAACAAACACAGATGTGTGCATGCACATGCACACATCACACACATGCGCAAAGCTGCATTAATGTAAGTGGCTTCAATTTCACGTTTTTGCGTTAATGAAGATTAAATATACAAGGTTTTTAGGAGCCGGAGCGCGTATGCCAACATACACAAACATACATATATTTAAGTACTCTCCACATGTTCATGATTATATGTATACACACACAAAGGTATTTATGCGTATATATGTATGTACCTACATGTGTTTGGCAGTCGGGCACGCACTTGTCAAAAAATGTTACCACAAAGCAGCAGGCAGCACCAGCAGCACGCTCTACAGCAACAACAACTACAACAACACAGCCACAAGCCAACAACAATGCATTTTTATCCAAGGCCGAACTAGCAAAACAGCAACAACACCAAGGCACAGAAACTGAGACACGTACTTAAAGTTGTTGCCGAGCTGTTGGTAACGGCAACTACAGCAACATCAACAACAAAAGCAACAAACATTTTTAGCTAAAACATCTCACGGCAGGCATTTCGGGCCACAAATTTGTGTACATATGTTTGTAGGATGGCACTGCACTCAAAACAAAAATGCGTGAAAATTATGATTTGCACTGATAAAAAAATCACAGCAAATAATTTATAAGACATTTCCAAATGCTGTTCCCTACTTGTATTCCAATACGGAAACATTCCTCTTCTTAGAAATCATTTAAAAAAATATTTCTATAAAATTGCTGATATTTTCTGAGATTTATTTATTCACTTTGTGTTTATTATTCTATAATTAGGAACCATTTTAAGAGAAGCACAGTACACAGAAGAGAAAATTACATTGATAGCTTATTTGCCGACAGTCATGATATACTTGTATATGATGATGAAACTCTGACATTACTTATGAATGACAATTAGTTTTAAACTAAAAGATCGTATAATTTGTGGGAAAATACATAAAGTAGATTAAATAATATATCTGTTATACTGACTGGCGAAGGGTATCATAAAAATGAGAATAATGGAATTCATGTGGTGATCGGAGAATCAATTTTCCGGCATCGAGGTGAATGTTCCCAATACACGATACCCCTCTATTTTCGGCTCCTAGGTTTTTCTATACAGAAACATACCTGTTTTTCACAACACTTACTGCATTAAATTTGCATCATAAACTAATCGGATATCAAGGCCTGTTCGATTATTTTTTGTGTGGCAGCTTGGTTATATATTATTGGTTATATTGAAAGAAAAGTTCTGGAGAATTATGCTAACCATACAAATAAAAACTACTTAGCTCAATAAATAAATAATTCCCATAACAATTCGTCGTAGTATTTGCATGATTCCAAACCATATAATATTTGTATTTTTATATGGTGATACAACAAATGAGAGATCAAACAAAAATACATATTGATCTATAAGTCGATGCAATTATGGTAATAAGATTTGCATCTTACGCGACATAAAACAAATCGTTTATTTAAAAACTCCAGTTATTGAGGAACCTCGCTGACTAAATGATGAGAAAATTCAATTTCAATCAAATTTCTCGCACTGAACTGTTTTTATCACTGAGTGCTCTGAAATCCAGTTTGAGAGCTTGACTGTCAGTTAAGTTCATGCCGCCCCCTTTCCTTCTAAATGTCACCAGCCAGTAAGCCGGCCTTTAGTTCCGCTGCGACGTCATGTTTGTTTTTTGGACTAACACGCACACATACACACACAACACGAATCACTAAAAAGCACCATCTCCCAGCGTTAGCTCCAACTACATATGCTAATGATGAGTTCAGACCACACAAGAAGGATCGCAGGTAGGTTGGAATGGGGAACAGGTGTCCAGGCAGCCATTTGCGTTACAAGGCCACTCAGCTCAAGCTTTGTGGCCACCTTGGCAGCCTTTGTTTCTGCTTTAACAGCTTCCCCCTAACATGCTGCTACTGCTTGGCTCACACAGACACACTTGGTTCTAAGGACTCCATCAAAACATGATTTGTGAGTAAGCTTGCTGGCACACAAGCCCATGCTATACTTGTATAATATGTCGCTTAAGGTGACTTTGAGCCCGGCTTGAGTTTCTCCGGCTTAAGCAAAAAGGTGAATCAAGGCTACCTATGTGCATAGATATATGCATGAGTATGTTGAAGGTCCGTAGCATAAATATATATAGTATTTAATATTAAAGCCATTCAAAAGAAATCAGTAATCTTTCTGGAATTGTTAAAAAAAAAACTGAATTCTTTTCTGAAATTGGGAACAAAACAGAAAGGTATTTATATAAGTTCCTTAAAAATGCAGTAAGAAGTTATTATTTGGTAACCATGACAAGGTCTTCAGAAAAATACTGTATGGTTTTGAAAAACGAATAAAAACCAATTGTTTTAGTTTCGTGCATACTACCAAAATAATAATATTCAAGACAAATTCAGGACAGTTATTTGTTGCATACAATTTAAATTAAATATACTGATATATAGTTTTATTTATCCATCTTTTTTCAGTTGCGTAAATTATGCTTCTAAACAATAAAGAACCGATTGACATTTTTAACGAATTCCAGTACGAACAATAAGATATCTGTGCAAGCTCATAGTTTATGTTAGTATATAAATAATCGGAATGAGTCATTCTATGCACCCAATAACAAAACATCTCATTCTATACTAATAGAATTGTGAAATTACTTGAACAAATGACTTGAAATTACGAACAATAAGATATCTGTGCAAGCTCATAGTTTATGTTAGTATATAAATAATCGGAATGAGTCATTCTATCCACCCAATAACAAAACATCTCATTCTATACTAATAGAATTGTGAAATTACTTGCATTCTTTTTTGTGTATTGGCAACCACTCACGTGTGTTTATGCTACGCACCTTACTTTGTTACCAAGTCAATTAGTATTTACATCTGCATGTTTCCCTCTTGGATTTCAGCCACAAACACGCACAACAATTGCAATTTGATGTGCTTTGTCGTAGTTACTAATGATAATGTTGTTATGTACACATAATTATTCTTGTTGTAGATCTAGTTGTTGGTGTTTGCGTTGGTTTGGTCCAATGCACATGTCATTAGCATGTTTAAATGTACATATGAGTATAGTAGGCATACTTCGTACCATATACTCGTATCGTACCTAGGCCATACAAAACACTCGGCAATGTCTGCCTGAAACCTGAAATTGTTTTATGCCCGAAATTAATTTACAGGCGTCGGTCTCTAGACAGGCACGTATTCGTAGACAAGCAGACAAGCTAAATTGCATTAGTTTCGTTAGTTGACAGCAAATCATAGCAAGAGAGCTTTAAGCGCGGAACGAGCACTCACAAGCCTCATAAACATATCACATTGCTCATTCGCAACGTAAGCCATTAAATATGCATTTGCTGATATCGCGCGAAAGCCGCAGACGTTACAAAAACGGCTTACGCGGTATTTGTGTGTGTGTGTGTGAATATACACGTGGGTGTGTGTGTGTGTATGGCGTGACAGTGAAAGGAAAATCAACAACAATGCAAATGCAAAACCAAAAGAAAAACAATAGAATTTAAATGATTTTAATGCGCACATTGAGTTTTATGGTAACGCACGCACATGTGGAGCATCAAGGGGCCTCGCTGCCGTGACGTGCCGGTTCGGCTTTCGGCGATGAGCTACGCGGGTGGCGTCAGTGTGTCAGGGTGACCATTTCAAGCTCAATCTAAAGCTTTTTTATACCCCAAGGGTAAAAAGGTGTACTAGTAAATCGAAACTGGCCAGAATCGAATTTTCTGTGGTGTGGTAACTTAATTAGTTATATCCAGGATTTGATATGTATATAGTATAATTTAAAAGCAACTCCCATTTCATAGTTGGAAAAACGTTATAGACTAACGTTTGAGATTTAATTATGAGTTGAACCCCTTCGTTGAATAGTTCAAATACATATAAATGTTATGTGGATGTTTTATGGGAACATATAATACACATACGATCAGCACGACAAGATGAATACATATCCACCTGTTCATCCGTATAGGCCCCAATAACTTTTGAACCGTAATAGCTACGGACACCAATATTGGTAAGTTGGCTTGATTTTTCATACGCAAGCATCTTTTATTACAAACCACAAATAAATGAATTTGTTTATATAAATACTCTAGGATCGAGTTTTATGCTTTTTAATAAATCGTATTTCTATGCTATAGGAACGATCGGTCCATATCACCGTTGGAGCCAGAAACATTTGTTATTGCCACATCACAGCCAAAATGGTATTAATAGCGCCACCTTAAATAATTAAGTTTCAAAAAAGTCGGTATTAATTTTTATTTGTTCAAGAAAGAGAAATAATAAATTAAAATAATAATTGTGCGTTTTTTCATTATTGTTAAGTGCGAAAAAAATAATTATTCCAAGCGATCAAGTAGTCTTTTCTAATATATTATAAAATAGATTGGTTTTTTTTTTGTTGAACAACATGCGCTGAATATACAAGCCTTACAAATATCCTATCCTAGCCCTATCCTAGCACTTCATTATATATTTAAGCATTAGGATATATTTAATTAACAAAATCTTCCAAAGGGAATGAAAGGGATGCTAGATTCCATAGCGTCAAATTTTTAAGTAACTTACACTTTATGCAGGTTTGTGGAGTTGAGACAAATCAGCAGCAACAATAGCAGATAATTTAGTGAGTTGCATACATTCACAAAAAATAAATATACAAAGATTTACAATTCGATTAAAAATTATAAAAATGAGAATATATTGCAAAATGTAACAAACAATAATATAAATTTAAAATTAATGATTAAAATAATATATTTTGACCCAGAAATTATATACCTGCTCGCTTATAAAAAATTCCATAAAGACTGAGGAGCTGTCACGTTACTTTAAGTTAATCTTAGCAATGCAAATCTTGACGAGCATTGCAAAGTTCTGGCCACTCCAGCGGTGCTGCCAACGCATCGAATGAATACCAAGCTTGGAATGTGTATCAATGCGCGGCATATGTGTGACTGCCTGACCCTCCCGTCCCTGCGCACCACCGCACCACCGCAGAGTCAGTGCGTACTTTTTCCATTGGCACTGACAATAATAATAATTGTCAATTGCAGCGGCTGTGCCAGCATTGACTGAAGCGGCAGCAGCTGTCGCCGCGGGCCGCCAAGCGCCATGCGCCATGCGCGCTTTTTCATATTCAATTTCAAATGAAATTTTCATGTGGCACCTTCCCCTCGCCAACACCCCACCAGCAACCACTACGCATTGTAAGCCAGGCGGTGTAAATTTCACTTTAGCTGCTGCTAACTTCATTTCATGGGTGTTCAGACAGGCGCTCACATGTGAGTATATGTGTCAGTTTGAAAGCATTTGTATTTGTACTTGTATGTGTGTGTGTGTGTGTTTGTGGCATGCAAATATTTCGTTGGCAAACAAAATCTTTTGCATACTTTAGAGCGTCACTGGCAGCTGCTAGTTGCCATCGCCATACTTGTATGACTTTATATTCCTCTATATACGAGTACCTGCATAGCCATAGCAACTATCAATTTTTTTAACATTCGTTTCGTATTTTCATTGCCCGGCGCTGTTTTGCATTATTAGGTACCTGCGAGAAGTTATGTGGCGGTTTTTGTGGCACATTTCGCTATTTCTGTTTCGAAATTAACTTAAGCCCAGGTTGCCTTCTATTTCACGAGCTCCTCGCCAAGAATTTCCATTAAAGCATAAGCCTTTTCCTCCAGCACACATACTATGTATGTATATACATATGAGTATGCTGGCCGCATAGTTTGATTAAAAATAGTTTGAGGTTGGCCTCGACGAGGCAATGCACTGCTTTTTGTTCCGACTAAGACATGCTCTGCGCACCTCTTCGTAACAAGCTACGTAGCGTCAGGGCTGGAATGAGGTCGCAGTGAAGGAATTGGGTCAGTGTGTGGCTTGAAAATTGATTTTGCATACAATTTCAAACATGTTGTTGCTTCATGTTTGGCTAAATAAACATAAGCAAGGCATAGAGCGTACACACGTGTACAATGTGTACAATTAGTAATATGCGAAATACGTTTCAAAACTACGTTTCTAAATGTATACTAATACGAAACATAATGTACAAATATTTGCTTAGTACTCGCAAATTTTAATTAACGATAGCCTGGAGAGTAAGCTTGCGGAAATTTGATCATCTATTAAGTCGCTTGCTTTGCAAATATGAAGTTAGTAGACTGGACACTTTGATAGCAACCCTTTGTACAAGATCAAATTATTCAAACATATTGTAGAAATGCATATATTGATCTAAGGTAATTTCTTCAAAATTCGAAACCAAATAAAAATCCAGTCTCAAAAATTTCGAAATTGGGTGTTGCTAAAGGTATATTGTGTTTGCAATGTGTGAAGAGTTTAATCAAAATATATTTACGTTTCACATTATGCGTACAGTTAAATAAATATTTTCTATTTGATTATTTCTAATACATATTTTCTTGTGTCGACATTACTTCTGTTAAATAAAAAACAATTCCTATTCAAAGCATTTGTTAGGCAAAGACGTTGCTAGCGGATAATTAAAACAGGTTAGATATGTAATACTTGTATAGCAAAAAAAGTTAAAATTTGTAATTATTTGTGAAAGCAATGAATTGGCTAGTTCAAGATGCTTGACCAACCAGTCTGCAGCACTTACCAAAGGTTAGGAAGACCATCTCAGCAATATTTAGCATTCCTCGACTAAACCTCAGGGGTGTAAGCTCTTCGCACCACTCCCAGACCTCTCATCAATGCCTCTTTGGTTGCTTCGACTTATTATTATGAAATAACTTAAGTGCCATTTTCTTGTGCGAAGATTGATTATTTCAGATTGCTTATTTCAGCACAAGTATTAGTAGTTTCGATCTTTCATCGATTCGTCATGTATCAGTTATTAACATATATTCACATGAACAGACAGGCGAATGTACTGATGGACGAACAGACAGTCGGATCTCGAACGACTTGTCGAAGGTGTCTTCCTGTTGTAAGCATATGTCGATTCGATTTCCTTTAAGTCTTCGGGTGCAGGGTGCATTGAAATTATTCTGAATGCAATGTATAGCAATTTTTCTCTCACAATCGACACACTGAAAAGTAAACTATTGGCCCGTTTGTAGACGATACATATTTTATCGGCAAATTGCAGGTCCTACTTACCATTTCCATTAGAAATGCGACGTAAGGTCCACGTGATTCATGTCGTTTTTTAGTTGGCCTATTTAAATTCATAATCAAGAACTCAACAATTGTGTTGTCTTACTTTATTAATTCCCTTGTATGTACATTTATAGATGCCAGTTGTGTTATGTTTTAATTTTAATTCAGTCTTTTTGAAAGCTCAACGCACCTTATGGCCTCCTGTTTCTATTTTCCACCAGGTTGATTTTTCCAGCAATTGAAGTCTCGCATGTAATTTAAAAATCATAAACGAAAAACACACAGAGCAGGTGTGTGTATGTGAGTCATTGTTGTATTGTGCCATACTGTGTCCTTCCTCATGCCTTGCAGAAGTGTTAGTCACTCAGGAGGAGCCGCCGCAGGGCATACGGGCAAGGGTTGCCATGTGTTTGGCTTGTTTGCATAACGTCGAACAAACAACGTACATACAAATGCTCACACACACACACACACACACAAACACGGTCACAGATTTAAGTACATACAAAACGCAGTTCTTTTTCTTACTTTGGAGCGCTTTTATTTCACAATTTCGTACGATATGTTTTGGAATTCTTTTGCTGACAGCAGCCAAAAACGCTTGCAAGCATAAAGGATTTCGACTTCTGTGGTGTTGATTTGTTTGTTGATTTGCCCCGAAAAAGGTGTGCGACATGTGTGGCAGTTGTTGGATGCGAGTATCGTGGTATGAAGATGTGGGGGTGCGTGTCAGCAAACTCAAGCAAAAGTAAAGCCACATTCTCTGGGGCTTTGCACGCGGAACTTTACAGCCAAGTTTTTCATTTGGCGCATTTATAAATTATTAAGAGCGTTACAGTTGAGCGAATCCACGCACACACAGACTGTCAGTAGAATTGCTGGCCGACGACACTGCACCATTGACCTCGTGACCTCAAAAACACTTAAGCACACACACTGTTGCATACACACAAATGTACACGAATGGATGTATCCTGCATCCTGCATGCTACTCATACATACTGAGTTGAGCGACCATCCATCCAGTGACATGACAAAACCATAAACAGTGGCTAAACAAGGTGCTTAAATTATGCCACAAGATCTCGAAACCGGCTGTAAATAACAAACCAAGCGACGAGTGACGGAATGGCCGCCTAACCGCCCCAAACCCCACATCGCCCAACCGTTCAAGCAACCGCTCTGGTCACCAGACCCAGCCGCATTGCCATTTAAACTATATTTATGTATGGCTGCATGAATGTATTAGTGTGCACGTTAGTATGTGTTGTGTAGGTACAAATATTTGTTGCTACACTGACATGGCCATACGTCGCTGCCACAAAATGTAGCCACTGTGGACTCCCTCATGCCCCATCCTTGTCTACTTGCCCCATCCTGCTCGCCTCTTTATCCGCTGCTGTTGCCAGTTGTTGGCCTTACGCTTGGCCGACTTTGGTTTTGAGCAATCAACGCAAGTGTGAGTGCTCACATAACCACATGTATACATATTTATGTACACAGTAGTTGGCATAAGTATTGTGAGATTTTGAATAAAGGAGTATTACTCCAAATACTTTTTGCGATTACACCTCTAAAATGAGAACGCGTCAGTTCTTTAATAAGCGCTAAGAATAAGCTATAAAAATGCTAATAATTATTTATGTCTTATCAAGTTAGAAGATATTTCATTATTACCCTATTAAAGTATAAGTAGGTTCTTTACCTGCTTAACAATGCTTAACTTAACATCCTATATTATCCTTGAGTATAGCTTATTGACAGTGTATTAAAATTTCGAAATTTTAAAATTACGATTATATGTGCCGTATATGTTTATGTGCATCTATGAAATTTTACTAGAAAATCGACCCTAAGCTCCAACTTAATTTGTGAACATACTGTATGAGACAGATTGTGTCGTGATATTAATTTAATTTTAGTTGAATCATTCGTCAATTAGAAAGAACGAACCCAATAAGGGACTCAAACTGTCAATGCCATCTATTTGAAAGTGATTTAAAGAATTAAATGAAATGACTTGTTTCGATTACAAGTCAGAAAATAACTTCTTTATTAAGTCGACTAAAATACTCCCACTATAATTCCACTATCGTTGAAACTAATATTTAATGTGAATATCCTTCTCACCTATTTGCACCTGGTGATCAATTTAAGTTCTCGAGGTGAGACCTTTTTGCACTTGGTCATCCGGGGTCAGGCATAGTGAAACACTATCAGCTATGACAACAGAATTCTACATTGCAAATGATTTGTAGTGTGTTGCTGTTACTCCGGTTCATGTGTTCTTCCTATCTGGGAGGTGGAGTGGCTTGCTCCTCAAATGGTTTCAAATGTGTTCTTCCTCTGTCCTACACCCCTTTTTGCATACTATAATAATATTCCGGAGAACGGAAGGTGTTAAGTGGAGATGTTTCTGTCGTTATGGAAACTTTTATGAAACTTGAATGGTTCGGAAGGTGTTAATTACAACATAAGTGAAATTGTGGTGTGCTTTTAATTAATTACAAGTCTTTGTACACTCGTATAAAATGTTGGATTACAGCAGCAGACATATGAACAATAAAATAAATTAGCTTACGAATTAATTAAGCTATTTTGCTTAGTCGTTCTTATCAGCTTGTAAAATAGGCTGTGTACTCTCCAGTGCTTATCTGTTCGTATCCTCAACTGGCGCTTTTCAGCTGATATCTGTATATATTCGCATTTAAATTTAAATGACTGCTGTAGTGTTTCTTTTGCTGCTGCTTGTATCTGACTGTTTTTCATTCTCTACTGCACAGAAATTTATTTCGAATCTTTTTTTATGTAATGCTGTGGTGAGTGGGAGAGAGTGGAAAAGGAGAGATAGGACCTCTTAAGGCAGGGCCCATTACTTTCGGCATCCCACAAAAAGTTCAATAAGTTGCATAGCTTGGACAGCTTTGTGGTTGCTATTGTAGTTGTGCGATTGCTGTCATTGCTGCAGTGATTGCCTGACTACCTGTCTGAGTCTGATTGCCTGTCTGTCTGCCTGGCTGTCTGTAGCTGCGCCCAGTTGGATGACTCTCGGCACAACTGCCTCCTTCTAGCCTGTCATTGACAAAAGCACAAACGATTTTAATTAAAATCGGATTCGGCATAGACGATTTCCGACAATTTAATTGCGTATGCTATGACGTTTGTTTACACTTCCCCTCATACACACACACACAAACACATATATATAGACACACAGACACGCCTTTACGAGAAAACACGTTTTCATTATTGATGGCAGCTTGCGAAACTATACAAGAAAATGTTAGCACCTCTAACGACCGAATATACCTTGGGTGTTTGTTTGTTCTTCCTTTCAACAGTTATGCAATGATTCTCACTTAGTAATGTGTTTATGTATATACTTACATACATACACACACACACACACTTCAAGGCAATACGAAATTCCAAGAAACCTACACAAACGTGGCAGATGGACAGATTAGTACAAGTAGAATGATGATGTAAGAAAATCGGCAAATAAACAAAATAATAAAAATTCATAAATGAATGCTCGAGCGCTCCTTGACACACGGAAGTTGGCCGGCAGCCGGATAGTTGTGGCTGAGTGTTTGTATGTTTGTGAGTGCGGATGTATGCTTTTCAGTCTTTCTTGATCTCCGTTGATGTTGGGTCAGTTTTGTGGGACGCCTGCCTTGTAAATGGATTTTGGCCATCTTGGCAGTCATGAACTAAAAACTTAGCAGTTTGATTATTGCAGTATTTATTCTGTTGCATTTATTGTTTTGCTGTACCTTTCTCTACAAAGTTAACACAATATGGGATTTCCAATAACTGCAATCTTCAACCGCATTATTTGAGTTGCCTGGAATTTGTTCTGAAATATTGAGAATATTAAAATTAAATGCTGGATTGATTTGAACAAATGGCTGGAACAAATGAATGAAATCAAAAGAATAGAAGATTCTTACAAAAGCATACATTAAAATCATGCTTTACGAATCACGCATTCGGACCGAGTCATACTGAGGAACGAACTCCCATTGTGGGATTCGTGTCAGCTCGTTGACCTATGCCAGGCCCCTAGTTTTGTTTTAACCTTAGGAGGATCCTGCATACTTGTGGGATTGTGCATTTGGTTTTATATGATAAGTATAATTTCATTATCTTCTTGCTTTTTAATGCTATTCAAAAATTTTATCGGACTCGCCGTTTATTTAAAGGGGCATTGTTCAAAAGCAATTTGGTTCTGGGACGAACGAATTTTGTGTGTATAAAAGATTGTTAGCATTGAACTTAAGTTTCTTATATATAGGTGCATTCTTAATACTATAACTAAACTATATAGTAATAATAAAAAAATTGACTTTTGTCGACATAATTTCATATCAAAATTTTAATGAGAAGCAGATTTTCTCTCGCCAATAGATTTATTACTTCGTCAATATGTTGTGAATGTTGATACATCAATTTACTGAATAAACAAGTTATTATTGTTATTATTCATATTTAATTTGAATAATTGTTTACATTACTAACAAGTAAAAAAGCTAAAGTCGGGTGTCCCGACTTTGAAATACTCTGTACATATGTTTACAATAATTATAGAAAATAAAAAAAATTAAGAAAATAAAAAAAAAAATTTGATCTATTTTACCTCTCTCGGTATTCGAACTCACGTAAAGGGTGTATAATTGCACATTTACATAGCAATTGCGTCTGTGTGAGTGTATGTATGCCTATGCGCATCAATTCGTGTCTGTGTAAGCATTTTCGCAGTCAACCAAACAGCAACATCAACAACAGCCGCGGGCAGCGCTTGAGCAGCGCTGCAGCAGCGCTGCATCAGCAAATATATTTATGGCTATAACTTCTTGTTAAATCGGTCTATCATAATGAAATTTGGCATACGGACACATAATAACTAACTGGGGGTATTTCCAAAGTTTTAGTTCGAAATTCCAAGAATTACGGGAGTTACGATTTGCGAGGTAGAGGGGGGAGGGAGGGGAATTCCAAAATATACATTTTCTGCGTATTCACATAAGGCATCTGGGACTAAAATTTGGTGTTCCTAGGTCTTATAGTCTCCGAGATATAGGCGATTATACGAATGGAAAATCGGGAAAACCCCCATAGGGGGGAAGTGGGGGGGAAAATCAAAAAAATAAAACAAACTCGTATAGAATACACACATAACGCATCTTCGTGCAAAATTTGGTGTCTCTATCTCTTATAGTCTCTGAGATCCAGGTGTTCATACGGACGGACAGACGGACAGACGGACAGACAGACAGACAGGGCTAGATCGACTCGCCTCGTCATGCTGATCAAGAATATATATACTTTGTGGGGTCTGCCACGCCTCCTTCTGCCTGTTACATTTTTCAGCTCCCGCAAACCTAATATACTCTTGTACATTTCATGTACAAAGTATAAAAATTTGCAAATCTAATTAAAATGTAAGAAACTTAATTAACATTAAGATTTTAACGATTCTACGTTAGTTAAAGAAATTCAAATCAACTACGCTGTGTACTGTCACAGTAATAAACCACATTTAGGAATAACTGTCTTCCTTTAAAATGCTCATAAATTTAAAAAGTGAATGCCCTCATACCTATAAGAATGTACGCTCAACCACCACGATGCCAAAATATATAAGTGTGTAGACGTGTGTGCGTGTCTGCTTTTGAGTTTGCGTTTGACACATCCTTTTCCGTTTAACATGAAATGAACCAATAATAAACAGTTTCCGTCACTTGTTTGACATATCTACATACCGAAATCAGTTTGTATGCTTAATGATATAAACCCTGCTCGAACATGAACCAGAAACCCTTTTGCGACACACACACACACGCACACACACACACACACACACACACATTCAGTCCGAGGGTGTGTATGTGCATGTTTATATGTAAAACAACGGTTGGTTGGCTGGTCAAATATAAAACGTTGCTGCGGTTATTGCTTGATTAATTTCCGGTCAAATGGCTAGAGACACTAATGACTATTTAATGCTACAATTTACACTTTATTGATTTGTGTGCGAATGGGTGTAGCTGGCGATTACTGTCAGCACTGGCATTTACAGTAAAGCTTCTTTAAGTGAGGAGGCCGAGTACCATTGCTATTCAAATCAGTTAGGAATTAAATGAAATTGAATTTATTGACCACTTCAACAATAGGTAAAAGAATAAATTAATGTCTTGGAAGACATTAGTTATATCGAAACGTCAACTCTTTTTGATTCAATGGTGGTTAATGGTGTTTGCGGCACAATTAATAATCCATTAATAAAAGTTAGTAATCCATTTTTCAGATATCGGGCTACTACATAATTGATTATTGATTTTGTTAAATGAAATATTTGTCTGCTTAATTTCGACAAAAAATAGTTTACTATCCTGCAAAGGACTGCATAAATATTCAATACTTTAACTTACTTCTTCGTCCATCACTGTATCCACTACACCTAGGATACAAGCTGCATTTTTTATTCAAAGCTTCCACACATAAAAAGAAGAAAGGATTTAAATCGTATAGATTGCAATGTTTCATATTGATTTGTTGATCTTAGCTGCAAGCGGGTTTCAACTGCTGTGGCACAGTTGCGCGTGTGGCTTTACTAGACTTGTGTATTTTCTACTTTTTTAATATTTATCTACCATAGTTACTTTGAGCTTAGTGTCTGCCAACACTTCAACACGGTTTTTCTTTTATTCTTCAGATTTCTATCTGTTTAATATTTTGCCTTTTAATCAATACAAGTTCCACACAAATATTCGATTGCTCGGGTTCGCTAATAATTAGCTGATAACTAATAGCAAGCACAAGCACACGTAAAGTGACTAAGTTCTGTTGAAAGTACTGCCAGGCTATATGTTTGAGGTCTGTTAATCGCACGAGACTTTTATGAAAACGATGAAGTTCGCTTAGTTATGGACCATAAGGCAATTGATGTGCGTTTCGGCAAACTTATGGAAGATTAGAATGTAAGATTAGACTGCTTAATATACTTCAAAACTATCTAACAATTGAAAAAATAATGTTAAAATACAACTAATTATTTCAGCTGAGCAAATTTTGTCAGTCTCGTGGCAGTTGAGACTATGAGACTAAAGTGGAACTGACTGACTGACTGACTGTTCAGATAACTAATGTCTGTTATGAAAATACAAGAAAAACTGATGATTGTTTCAGCTGAGCAGGCTCTGCCTCTGGTGACAGTTGAAAGTCTGAAACCAACTGACTGATCTGATAGCTCATGCCTGTTCTACAAATTTTATATTTTTGTTGTCCACCAAAGTATTCTTGCATTAAGTTGGATTGCAGTTTAAAGTCGTTGATACACATGCATATTATTTTCTGAATTTGTTGTTTTTTTTTTTACTGGTGTGTGTGCCAGAATTTATGAAACGTTGCATGTAATAAGGCGCTCGCAACAAATTTGCCAAGTAATCTGAGCAAGCAACTCAAGCACAACTAGATACGAGAATTATGCAGTGCCAGGCCTTCTTAGCTACGACTTGCTACACATTTAACATAAAAATGCACAACAAGCCAAATTAATGCAGCAATTTGTTGGGGCTACTGCTGCTCAAGCACAACGACAGCAGCAGCATCAACAGCAACAGCAACAGCCGCCACAGCAGCAACAACAACAAGAAGCAAAAGTGACGGCCATTTTGCCTAATGCGACATCGCTTGGGGAATGAGAGCTTAAACGCAAATGAAAACGAAAATAGCAGTGCACCAAGTGGGAGAAGTCGAAAAAACACAAGAGTCTAGCATTTTGCATATGCACGCTGTTCACGAAGCGTCGAGCAGGGGGCTGGATGGGGACGAGGCACTAAACTGCTGCATGTCACAAAATTGCAGCAAACGCAACTCAACTCTGCACTCGAGGCAATGTGAAATGCTTTCTGGCCACATTTCCATTTTAGTGCAATACAGGCGACTGGTGGCTGGCGACTAGCGACCAACGACCAACGACTGTGCAGATTCTCCAACTGGAACATCCTGAGTCCGTGGCTGGGCCTACGAGGCCAGCGGCCACACAAGTAGTCAGTGCTATTATTTTCCAGCATTATCTCATCATATTTTGTGAGACACTTTGTGCCACGACAAAAACGACGAGGACGATTGTCATGACTGTGGCCGACTGTTCGCCTGCTGCCTGCTGCTTGCTGCCTTCTCGTTTTGTTGGATGCATTTTCCCGCCTTCTCCCCTCTTACTGTTTTTATCTTTCTCTGCTGGTCATGCAGTTTTTCTGACTGCCTGCACTGAATCTGGTCACATGCAAATAAACTACGCTTGCTGCCAGCTGCTGCTAATTCACAAGAAATATAAGAAATTATGGTGAGCGTCCCTTCAACTTATCTTCGCTTATCTCGCCGGCCACAAACGTCTCTATATTTATACACCGCCGTTCAGCAAAATAGTTGTAATAAATTCAAGGTACTTATATACGTTAATCTATGGATAAGTATGTTCATTTATAGAAGCAATTCGAACTTTTGCAGCAATGCAATTGTAAATGAAAATTTTTAGTACCGGTACAAGGGTATATTATGACTGTTCAAAGTATGGAACAGGCAAACGGAAGCATCCTCTACTCCATACAGTATGTATTTTTAATCAGCCAAATTTATCTTGACAAGTCCGGTCACGTGTCCGTTTGTCTGCATATCGGAAATACTTCATTTAATTTCATTTAAATATTTATATCTGTGTTTAAAACTCCAATAAAAGCGGATATCTTAAGGAACCTTATTGACGAATAAGAATAAATTAACTTTTCTTTTTTTATAATTCTTTGTCTCAATTTACAATATAAACTTACTAAAAACTAACTAATTTAGTACATATTTATGTAAAACTCTGCTAGCGACAGAGTTCTTTAGTGCTTTAAAATATAAGTAACTCCACTTGCTGCACTTGGAAGTAATTAACAATAAATAAATAATAAATAAAAAACCTGCAGAACCGGTTTCGATTTCGTTCTTCTTTTTGGATAGCAGCTTGGAAGTTCTGAGTGTGGGATAGTTCCCTGTCGGATTTGCACAACTGACACATTCTATCTTACTTTTAGCACGAGCTTAGTTTATTTATAATCATTATTCAATATAAAATTCGAAATATCCAAATATAACAACCAAATTCAATTGCAAATATCCTGCACACATTTGTGTTTATCTTGCAAGTGGAAATGGGATTCAACTAGTGGTTGATTAAGGCTTACAATTTAAGTGCCAAAACGATTAAAATATTATTTGTTTAAGAGAACCAAATGAAATAGCATACGGCTTTAAAGTAAGCGTTTATGTAAATTATCCCTACAAATCTAAGAAACACACACATTACATTTGACTGTTCTATTCAATTGGTCACCATCGTCCTCATTTACGTACAGTTCATCGTTGGACACATTTCATTTTCATATCACGTATTTTATTACATCGTTATTCATGACGTCGTGGGGGCGCACTAAGTGGCAAGTTTTCCATCAGTGCCAGCTCATGGCATATTCAAAATGCAGTTCAATAGATTTCAGTACCATAAAATATACATTAAGTTGCTTAAGCAGCCATAACGGCAAAGCCAACTCACATATACGAATATCCACATATGCATGAGTGTGAGTGTGTGAGTGTGTGTGTGTTTCTGTAGTGGGCGATCACGACGGACTCATAAAGTGTCGAGCGGACTGGTGGGCACACAGTCGAGAGCTCGGCACATAATTAAATTGATTTCTACGGGCGTGTGGTGTTTATGCCTGCTATGGGCAGCAGCTCAGGCTCTGTCTGCCCAGCTATGCAAGATGCTTAAGATTTATGCATATGGAGCATAAAGTGATTTTTGCAAATTGAAAGGGGCGCGCGGTCTGGCAAATCCGAAACCGTTTCCCATGCCCCGTGAAATGTTTCCCACACAACACACATAAATTTCGCATCCATAAATAATACACATTTTATATTGAAATAAGTTGCTCGAGTTATTTAAATGCAAGTCCTGGAAAACTTTCTAGCGGTCACTGGTCATACAAAAAGTTAAAGCATCACAGGCATTTAAAGTTTTATGCAATTGAAAAGAAGAAACTGCTAAAATTTTATTATAGCCATGAAACAACAAAAAACTTATAAAATATGCGCTTTCTCTTAGTAAATGTGGCAGTGGCAACACGAATATGAACGTTTATTTGTCCCGACTATGCCAAAGCATTCAACAGTAGAAAACTTCATATCAAAATACCAAAGCAAATATTTGTTGTACACATAAGTGCGAGAGGAGGTCACAATTCTTTTCATAACGAGTTTCTTATCTATTTGCAAGAGATATTGTTCTGTAAACTATTACAAATTAACAGATACTTGTATATGGAAATTGAGACTTTATTCCCGTTCTCATATACCTCAAGAGCAAATGAAATGAAATGCAATTTTGCGAGTATATTTCTGCTCCGCAAATAATATCTGTGTGTTGTCCTAGAAAAAGGTTCTTCGGTTACTTCAATGGTTTATCTAATCCAAAACAATTCTCTGGGTGTTAACTTGTGCAACTTTTTTCAAGCATTGTTCAGTGGAAATTTTAAAAAAATATTAATCGTTTACTACATATAAAACGGGTTTCAAATTCTACTTGAACTTGTTGAACTTTTTGAGCCACTCTCGTACAAGTGAATACTTGCCAGGAAACAAATTTAACCAGAAACTCCTCAGCTTAGCGCTCACCTCTGTCTCAAAACCAGAACCCCAGCTGGGAATAATAACAACTGCTGACAGAGAAATTTAAGCAGGAATAGTTTGTGGTATTTTAATAAACAGCTTGAAACATCAAGCCCGAAAATATGCAGCTATTTGTATAGTTTTAGGAGGCATGAATGGGTTCTCATTGTATATTATTTACAGTTGCCAATGTGTACATACATATATGTATATTATGTGTCGTTATATGCAGATTCCGAGTTCTTTTAAAATAAATAATAGACGAAGAGGCGCACTCATGAAAGCAACCGGGACAGCAGCCCTGTTCTGTCTTGCAAAGTAGCGGTGCAATGATTTACATTTGCCAAAAGATAACGCACACACACTTGCAAATTAAATAGCAATAAAAGGAAGCACGTGCCCATCCAGTCGCTGGAAACGGTGCATAATAAAACGAAACATGATACAATGAATGGAAGGTCCTGAAGAGATGACGCACGAAAGTTACGTGTCAGCTAGAGATGGGAAATTTAAGCAAATGCGCAAAGTGATGCCGACAATATATATTCAAATAATGTTTAACACCTGGATAAGTAATAGATAATAATATTTGATATGAAACAATATATATATTAACTTTATAGTTATAGAAAAATCGATAACTAATTTAATTTTGCTTGTGCACATTAGCTTGCCTATTAACTATTAAAATGTTATTATTTAAACCGGTTTTAGAATGCCTTTTTCCTTCTTCCCTCACTCTTTTGATCGGATTTTATTTGTTGTGAACTCGTAGGCTTAAGTAGGCGCAGGTTAGGAATGGCAGAACTTCTTTTCTTTCAAACTGAAAAGATTGGCGGAATTTTGAGAAATCAAACAATCATATAACTTCTCCCCAGGCAGCACTTTAACGAAAACAAGCTCGAAGTTTATTGCATAAATTTAAATTCAACTAGCATTTAACCTTCAGAAAAACTGTGATCAAAGCTTTATGTTGTATGATTAGATTCAAAATGCTTTAACATGTGCACTTGTAGGACGAATACATAAATGATGTAAACACATAGCAGTAATTAAATTTCCTTAACCAGCTAACATTTTGCAAAGATCCAGTATTGACTCGAGGACCGTGAGTCATATGTATATATGTATATATATTTCCTGTTTCATACCCATCGCTATTATGCATGCCTCATAATTTCAGAAACATTGTGGAAATGATTTTTCTCTTTCGCTGCCATTGCATAAGAACAATTGCTGTAATTTATGCTGCATGCGAACGCCGGCACTGCAAATGTCACAGCGACTTTCAATTTGAAGTGGAGGCAACGAATTGGTGGACAAAAAATTGACGCTGTAATGTGAGCCAAATGAGTGCCAGAAAATGAGCGGCACTTAAATTTGCGTTACATTTGGGCGGCCATTTAAAACAAACAAACAAACAAATGTGCTAAAATTAAAGCAACATCAGCTAATTACAACAAGGCGCCCTAATTTGACGGGCAAAGTGCGAAAAAAAAGACGGACGGACGTAGCAATGGACATTGTTGACGGAAAGAGTGGGGCAGAGTTTAGAGGATAGGTGCAACACACCGGCTGCGGTGCCAATAAAAGCCAACGAGGCCAAGCACCTTCCAAAACAAACAAACAAACAAACATACAGACGACGACGACGCTGGCGATGACGTTGACGACGGTAGGAAAACACGTGCACGCACGCCCGAATACCGCAGGGAAATGTAATGCGCTGACTCGCGCCCTATCTACACATTTTCCTATACATACATATATACATGTGTGTGTGTGTGTATTTGTGTGTGTGTGAGCGACTCCATTGCTTGTTTTTTGCTAATTAGCGAATAACCGTGTTTAGATTGCAGGCACTCATGGAAATGTTGGAGGGGTGGGATGGGGTGGGGTGCGGATGCTAAGGGAAATGGTGGAGCGTGAGAGATCGCAAAAAAATAACAGACACCAGCAAATTAATTGCCAAACAAGTGAGTGGCTGCAGTGTTGGCAACTGGAAATTGCCGACGCTCCTCCGACCTCAGAGGCGTAATGCCGTCACACACAAATACATTCAGAGCCAGTCAGCTGCAGTTAGAACACAAAAAGCTGGTTTTGTAACGCATCGAATAAGACATACTCTGCGCGAGTCAGCTGCTATTAGACAGTCTACACTAATAGATAATTCATATTGTTTATGTACCACATACCGTATACATCATGAGTCGTTTGTTTTTCCCTGTTATTATTGAAATGAAACAAGGTGGAATATTTCATAATAAATATAAATGTATTCAAATGCATTGCACAATGTTTATTAAATAAAATGCGGCAAAAGCGATGTAAATTGCACTTTTTGTTCAAATGACAACCATAATGGGTGAATTGCATTCTGACTTTTTTTTGTATGTTAAGTAAATAACTTTTACAAAAAAACCTTTCCTATATTAAAAATTCGGATAAATCATTCACTAAACTAGTAGTTAGATTATTTTTGGAGTTTTAAAATTATAACTCATACTAATGCTGTTCCCTATAATGTTATTTGTAAATTTTATATCTATATAGTATTCATAAAAATGTGTAATTTTTTTAATAAAGTACATATATACTATAGTATTACATTCAAAAATATAAATTCTCATTTTCAGCTCAGAATTTGGGAACTTCGACAATTGGGTTTCCTTATAAATATACACTAAGCTCAGGTATCTAATTGCCAAGAGTTACGTGTAGACGAAATATTAACATTTAATGAAGTACAAGGTTAGCTTCACTAACTAAGAGTAACTATAATCAATATGTCAATCTGTTAAAACCCATATTCTAATACACAAGCTGATACACTCAGTTTTAAGTTTAATTTGAGTACACAAATTTAATAATAGAAGTATTGGCCACTGTTGAAAACTGCAAGCATTTTCCCACATCTCATCATCACATCAGCCCGAGAAAGACTTAAGCCGGCTTCTGAATTTGTTACCAATTAACACTTCATGCTTCAAAATTTGTATAGATTTTTCGCCTAGCATCCCAACACTTTTCCACTAACATTTTTTCATATTATAGTACATATTTAGGATAAATAAGAAGGTTAATAAATACAATACAATACACTTCTAAAATAGGTTCATCAATATACATATTTCATATTGTGTCTTTTATAGATCGGTGTCTCTGAAGCAAATTTGTAAGGACTATATTGTCTCGGCAAGTTTCACAATTTTTGTCCATACTAACACGGACAAAGCTGCAAACACTGTGGCAAAATAATAGTGCCCTTTGCAAGGGCATTACTTCCCAGGGGACCCGCTGAGCGAGCCAGATTGGGAAATACCAAACCAATACAGACATGCAGTTGTTGGACACATAAAGCCTACCAAGCAGCAGTGAAAATGGCGACAATGGCAACTATGGTGACAACGACGATGCTGATGCTGATGACGATGGCGATGGCGGCGACGATGTCGGACACGAGAGAACGAAGAGAATGCTGATAGTGCCATAGTTGCGCTTAGTTAATTAGTTTAGCAGCGTGTTTGTCGTAACAGGATGTTTGAGCATGTTCGACAGTGTGTGCCTATGTGCCTATGTGGCTGTGTATGCGTGTGTATGCGTGTGTATCGTGCTTTCCACTGTCATTAAAGTCGTATGTCCGGTCCGTTGCGTGTGCTTGACGTTAGAGACGCATCAGCATCAGAGTCGGCCTGAGGCTTCAGCATCAGAATCAGAATCGACCAGAGCATTCGCATCAAAGAGGACGGCATCGCTATCAGCATGCGCATCGTCAGCCACGCGGCATTTGTTGGCACTAAAATAACGAAATGGGTGCGTGTATGCGTGTGTGTGTGTGTGTGTGTGCGGGAGTATATCGCTGTGTGGGCTTAGGGCGTTTGCTACTGTATGCATTAGCTTCAATTACAGCTGGGCAAATGGCTGCTATTTGCGTTAACCTTTTGCGATGTGCGTGTGTGTCATTTTAGATGTTCACTTTAAAGTCGCTTCGTACACGCGTCCCGAAATCTGAAGCCATGCCAAATTATTACCGGCGCAAAAGTAGGAACGCTAATTAGAAGGCAGCATTTTCAAAAATTGCTCAAAGAGAACTAAACGGCGGAAAGAAAAAGCAGAAATGGAGAATACTAAGTACGTATGTGCGATGCACATTATACAGAAATGTTTCCCTTCGTCTACGTTTGCCTTTAAATTAAACCATTAATGAAGTGAAAAGATTTACTTTCTTAATCGGATACGACTATAAGAGGAATAGTCGTGAAGGCATGCCTTGTCACACACACACACACACACACATTTTGGATTGGTTTGTTGGGGGGAAAAAGTTTTTTTCAGTCGAAAGATTGCAGTTGGAGTCTACTATATGGATTTGGTGTTATTTTTCCGACCAGAAATGATTAAAACTATACGAATATACAAATTTATATTTGTCTTACAAGGAAATAATAATAAATAAATAACTAAATGAATAAACAAATAAATGAATAAAAGAGGTAAATAAATAAATAAATAAAAATAAATAAATGAATAAATAATTAAATAAATAGTTAAATTAATAAATAATAATAAAATAAATAAGTGGAACTAAAAAAGAAATATGCGCGATGTTGAATGCTTTTACATATAAAAAGGAACTTTATTTTCCTATTTGATCTTACATGGCTATACTACGATTACGCTTCAAAGAAAATATTCCCACTTCAGAAAATAACGATACTCTGCAAGTTCTTATCACTTCCATAAACAGAAAATCAGTTGGATATACAAATGCTTCCAGTATCGAATATATATATATATATATATATATATATATATATATATATATATATATATATACTTGTATAAATGAAGCATATTTACGAACGGTTTTTATGTTGCGCAATTCTTAAATATTCATATGACTAACAACTGAAAAAACGAAACCAATACTGCAAGAGAAATTAATCAGGTGCATAAACAAAGGACCCTATTAACAACGAAAGCTATTATTTCAGATGTATTTCAATAGGTATAAGTTTTAAATTTTTAAAGCGATAATCCATGGGCGTTAAGCAAACACATTTATGTAGGCCCTTGAACATCAACGCTGGGCATAGTGTGAAACTTTTATGATTTGCAAAAACATAACCCGAAGCGGTTTTCAGGGCAGCAGCAGCCGCACAGCTTGACCTGCTGCCACACCAGACCACACCACACCGCACCACCTCGACCAGAAGCCATCACCCACAGCTATGTTCTAGTCCCTTGGGTGTATTTTGAAAAGCGTTACATGGCCCACTCAACTCAACTCAACTGAACTCAACTCGAGCTTGAGCTTGAGCAAGCAAACGAGCGGGCGAGCCCGCCAGCAGGGAAGCATTAAAAATTGATGAGTTCTTAATTTGTGCTGCGCTCTTGTTGCCATATTGAAAATAGATTAAGTTCTATTATTTGCAGTCATGATGTGGATTAGCACGGACACACAACGAGGCAGCAACTCTGGATGAAAAAGTTGCGCCCTTGCCCTGCCTTTTTAAACGTCATCATTAATCATGCTGACAAGGGCTGTTTGGATTTTCATTTCGCGTTGCTGCGTTCCTGCTGCCACTGGCCATAACAAATTTGTTTGCACGGTTCGGCTCTGTCTAGTGGTAGTGCTAGTGGACTTCGGTTTGTTTGTGAAATTTACGATTTTAACTGAAGCGCACAGGCCGGGGAAAACAGCAACGGACACGGCAACCATTTTTAAGTTATTTATACGCCGCACCGCTCTAATTGCAATTTCCTCGCAGTTGCGCAACGCTTCTGAAAATTCAATAATTTTTGGCACACGATTGCACGACCGGCACACCTGACAAATTTTGCCAGTCGTTTGGAAATTTATTTATGATAATTCCACTGCAACGGCAATGCATTCTCAAATCATATCGATGTTGGCATTTTATCAACATTCGCGAAAGGTAAATTTTGTAGCTCGCTAGCGAGTTCGCATTTCGATTTTGAATTCCACGTTCGTTAGAGTTTGGCATGGAATTGCGGTGGGCTTGTCGTTTTAGCCAGGAGTTTATTTGACCAAAAAAAAGTATAGCTTTCAGCATGATTTTGCAAAAACCTAATTAACAATTTACTATATTCCGACTGCCGTCCCGACGGAGTGTGCAGCTAATTATACAGTGTCAATGGCAGTGGCAGCTCAACTGTGCTTTTGCTTTGTTTTTATTCAATACAATTTTAAAATAATTAGCTTAGCACGCTTTTAATTTTAAAATTTAATTAGTGCAAACAACAATGCGGTTTATGTTTTCATAATGCCAGCAGCTGCAGTTTTCACTTCTCCTCCAGACAACTGATAATTGTGGACGACATAATGTCACAAATTTCACACCCGCCACTATTATTAAAATTGTTTGATTTAATGCATATTTTCAATAATTTATAGGGACAATTTTGCACTATTCAATGCAATTGGTATGCAAAAGGTTTGCCTTGAAATTTGACGGCCATTGCACAATTAAAAATGCATTACAACAGCTTAATATTAATGTTTTTATGCATAATTTTATGCATGGCTATTGTAATTTCATGATAATGTCCGTTTTTTTATTTAAGAAAATACGCGAAAAAATGTTTAATGCTATAATAGATTTATGTGTATTACTTTTTTCACTTGCTGGTCTTTCGAGAAGGTGCAAATAAGAGTAAAATCAAATTCATATTTGTTGTTAAAATCTCCTATTAATTAATTGAAATAATAACACGAAACAATAACTAATAAATAAAACAAATATATCAATGCATCCTTTCTTTTCAGTCACATTTATATATCATTGTTTAATTCATGCTGTTATCTTTTCTTCTTCCTACCTAAAAAAGCGCTGCTCATCCCGACTTGTTCAATCAGTTTATTTTTATACCCTGTACCCGTAGGGTAAAAAGGGTATATTAGGTTTGTGCAAAGTATGTAACATACAGAAGGAAGCATCTCCGACCCCATAAAGTATATATATTCTTGATCAGCATGACGAGAGAAATCGATCTAGACATGTCCGTCCGTCTGTCCGTCTGTCCGTCTGTCCGTCTGTCCGTCCGTCTGGATGAACGCAAGGATCTCGGAAACTATAAAAGCTAGAATAACCAAAGTTGGCATCCAGATTCTCCTAGGTCCGAGTAAGGACGAGTTTATTTTTTTTTTTTTAATTTCCCCCCCCTTCCCCCGCTACAGAATTTCGTCAATAGCGTCCACATTTCAAATGCTACCTAAACCAAACTTTGCACACATAATTTCTATATAATTATCTACTGTTTTTTAAAATTTTATCATATTCGGTCAATTCTAAGAAAAGTTATTAGCAAAACAAATTCTCACCAGTACAACCCCCCCAAACTGCAGCAACAAGTTCGCTCTTCTTCTTCCTCTTTATGCTGCTGCTATGGGCGCATATAACTCAGTGACGGAAGTTTACCTGGGTACAGGGTATTACACTGTCGGGCTTGCTCGACTGTAGCGTTCTCTCTTGTTTCAGTTGCTTTCCTGAAGTTCAATGTTAAACTGGTCAAGTAAAATGTAGTCTAGATTCGCCTTCCCCATTCTGATATCAAGTGATTGTCATGTTTCCCCGCAATTTCGCTTGACGTAAAACTTAGAAATTCAGCCTGAAAAAGGGTGAAAATAATAGAAGTTGGCTTTTCGCTCAGCTAGGTACTACATTGATTTATACAATTGGCAGTCAAACTAATATGCGGGTCGTTTTTGATGACCGAAGATAATTATTTTAAATGTAATAATAGATGCTTATTAAAAAAATGAAAAATACTGCGCCTTAAAACATTTGCATCGTCGAGAGTTGGAAAGGGCTGTATCAAAATGTTACTGAAGCAGCTCTTAATAATACAAATTCTTGCAGTAATTTTATTTTGCGTTAATGGCGCAGTCACGAGAAAAAAACTGTGTAGAGGCTTTCCGGAGTGTCGCCATTATCGAGTCTGCTGTATAAGACCAAAAAGTGAAGAAATTACGCATAAAAAATAAATAGTAATGAAATAAAGTAACAACAATCTGTACATACATAACAACTATCTGGTTTTCTTCCTATTTCTGGATATCTGCCACAAAAAGGAATCAACGCATACTTTATAATAAAGAGACACTCCCTCACAGCACTTTTTCACCTTTATAGTTGCATCATGCGTCCTAGAGCCAAGTACCTTTGATTTCTTTCAGGACATCCTAGAAAGTAGAATAGACGGCTTAAGGTTCTGGTTTTTCTTTCCACACAAAATTGTACCGAAAAGTCGTCCAAAAATGTTTGATACGATATAGATTTTTTAAAACGTCTTGAAAATTCACAATGGAGTTTGAGTTAAATATTAGGTTAGCGAATTGGAATGTAAAAGTATCTGCAACCTAATAAAGTCAAGTATACATAATCTTAATCAACAGAACGAGGTAAATCGTTCGAAACACCTTCAGCTTTACGTTTGGAGGAACGCCTGATTTCGGAAATGGTTGCGATCACAATGACCAAATTTGGAATGTAGACTCTCCTGATTTTACCCCTACAAGCTACAAAGTTAAAATTGGCAACAATGGGCTCAATCTTATCTACGTTTGTTCTTGTTTTATTATTTAAGATATTGGCAAGTGATAATCTAAGTAAATTAAAGTTAATGTGTTTGTCGAAGCTTTTATCGACTTTATTTAACATAAAGGTATAAAGAAATACATTTTTGCATTAACATATGTTTGTTTTTCACTCTAAGCATCAAAATTGTGTGTACTTTAAATAAGAAATGTCTAATTGAATGCATTTCAGCCCACATACATACATATGAGTATGTGTGTACAGGTCGTATGGCTTTTGGGCTTGAAACCAATTTCGTTGACTGTAATGCAAACAAGAGTGTATGTTTAGCCTTTAGGCGCGTTTATATGTGAGTGACACATACACACTCTCACACACGTATTTATATATATATATATATATATTTACCAACGCACACAAACACAATAAATGTCCAAAACTTTCAACGCCACAATGAGGCATTGCGTATGGTTTAAGCTTTATTTATTTGCGGCCATAAATAACGCTTAACGCATCTAAATCTTTAACTTTGCTGCCGTACAAACCTACATACATGCATACGTGTACATATACATGCACATGTGTATGTGTGTTTCTAGCTACTAGCTGCGGGTTTGAGTTGTTTACCCGGCTAACTCGACATTGCTTAAATCGTCGACGCCAATTGCAGAGTTCATGGGCTCGATCGTGAGGGTAACGTTGGCGTTGTCGGCTAAACTCGATTCAAAAGTTAAAAGTTAGAAAACAATACAAAAATTGTACAGTTTTTTTTAAATTTATGGGCGGTTCATGTGCTTGATATATGTATATACAAAATTCTTTTTTCATTTCCTTGAGTGCCGTTTAACACGGGTAGTCAACGCCTAAAGTTGATTTTTTGTTTCGCTTCCCCAAAAAGCGTGCTACAAGTTTTATTTTTTTATTCTGTTGATCTTCTTTGGACTTTTGGTTTTTACAAACTGTTTCTGTTGTTGTTGGTGTTGCTGCATGGGTGCGGCACTTATACACACAGAGAGAATAAAACAAGCTGCGTGTTTGTTGCGACGGACGGCGTTTCATTGCTGTCATGTTGTTGTTGAAGGCTTACAGCTGGCAGCCAAAAACTTTTGCTTCCAAACACTAACACACGCACACTCACACATGCACATGCACATTGTTGTTACATTCATACAACGTTAGTTTTGGCACCTAGAGAACGTATTTCCTATTATGTAACATTGCATATTTTTGTTTGCTGTCACAGAAACAGAAAGAGGCGCCAAACCGTTTTTAATACGCTTTTCCTTCTTGGGTGTCCTGCATGCCCACATACTCGTACATATGTACTATTCGTATATGTGTGCTTGTAAATTAACATATAAATTGATTTTGCGTGCTGGAAAAGTTGTCAACTAGCGACAGACTGTTGCGGTTGCGGCGTTTGAATTGCCGTTCTGTTGTCTTCAGGTGAACCAGAGCCTTCGAATTGCAATTTCATGTAGCTATGTATGTATGTGTTCGTACTTTGGTTTTTTATTGTCCTAACCAAACACACAAAAAACAAAAAAACTAAGCCAAACAACAACGAAAGTCCAATTGCAATTTTAAATTTTATTATTATTTATATTTGTTAATATATTTGCACAAATACGAAAGCAGACTTGGATTTAGCATTGTTTATAAATAGCGAGGAAGGATACTTTTACAAGATATTCCGTATATACTCATATTTACGTCCGCTTTTGTGGGCTCTGTTCCTGCTGTTGTTTTTGCCGTTCTTCCAGCCGCTTTCTGTAAATTGCTTCGACAAAACTTCGAGTGTGCGCCGCAAATTGTTAGCCAGTAAATCTTGCCTTAAACTGGGTCATGTGGAAATTGTATAAATTGGTTAGCAGAAACCGGAAAAAGTAGCCACCAGGATGTCAGACAAAGCTTTAGCAGTGAATGCGGGTGTATGTGTGGCTAAAACTATAATAGTTATCTTTAAAATAACCACAAAATCCATTTAAATTATACACGAAAATCAACACACAAACTATGGTGTGTGTGCATATCTAATATACATACATATTTAAGCTTTATGTGGGCCTTTGGCAACTACTATGAAAGCATTACCCAATGGATAGCCTAGAAGCCAAGTTAATTACACTTAATGCGCTAGACAAAGTTGCTTCCATGGCACATACCCACGTACCTATTGCTATATATAAACGAATACAATATACATTTATGCATATATGTATCATAATTCGATTGCTGTATATGCTTGCGAATTGAATAAACATACATGCACATTTGCATATGAATGTGTCTCTTTGCCTTTGACCAAAATCTGTTTGTTGTGTATGTGTGTGTTTGGCTCTAAGACCCTAACAGCCGGTTTATTTGTTTAATCTGGACGGCAGGTGTATGCGCTTGATTAGTCCATTGGTCTGTTAGCTAATTTCCTACACATATTTACAAATATTTAAACATAAGAGGTGAGCAGGAAAAGATGCAATATCAGCAGTGAATTATTATTATTGTCAGCAATGTAATTAAATAAGGAAATTTGTGTTCACAGGTGGAACAAATAATGTGTAGAATGAAAGAATTATTTTCTTTAAATGTGGCAAGCTTTCTTATCCAAATAAAATATGCAAGCATGTCATTATATTATTAAGAGCTCGAATCTTTATGAAGATAAGCAAAGTTTCATGATTTTGAGTTCCTATCGCATATTGTGTTGACAATTTCTATTTGGAATATTATACACATTAGGAAAATTTATTAATTAAGATACACAAGGAAATTTAGTACAAGTGTAATCTTCACCCAAATCGGTTATTAGAGAAACAGTATCACTCTAGTACTGCGCCCATGGGGTGCAGCATCAAGTTCTTCGTTTTGCTTCCGCTAGGGGCTATTACCTATCCCATTACTAACAAAGAATTAGGCAAATCTTCTTTAAAGTAAAAAATTGCCTGATTTTGTAAATTTCTCACCATTGAATACCATGAGTTCAGCTTACCTGTGACAAGAAAAAAAAGTATCACTAACAAGCAAAACGTACATGGGAGAAAGGTTACTGTCCAACGACTCAGCTTGGAAAAATTTCAAATTCCATTAATTTAGGCATCTTCCCTCATCAAATAGTGCGAACAGAAAATCAAATTAAATTAACCGAAAAACATCACACTTTCCTATACCGGTTTTATATCATCGTCCTTGGTGCCCGTAAAAGTTTTTGCGCTTTTTTGTGTTTTGCTTCTGACATTAAATTGATTTGTCAGGCACAAGGCGACACTTCAAACTTCTCAACGACAATTCCAAGTAACAACAACGACATGGAAGGCGACAACATTAAAAATTGAAAACTAGATAAATAGAATCTGGCACAGCACGTGTTTCATATGTGTCTGTACATATATGTATGTGTGTGAGTGTTAAATTCACTTCTCTTTTTCGTCTTGATGCTGCCAAAGTAAGAAGCAAAAGTCCGTTTATAGTAAATATTTGATGAGTTTGAATTAATTTGAAAACATTTTAACAGCTGTGCTACGAGTATGTTGCTTCTATTGTTGTATTGCAAACTTCTGCTCTGTTGTCCAACCATTCTGCCTCTCGGTTTCCTTCATTGTCATTGAAGCTTTGCAGTTTGACATGTTTTACACATTCTTGTCTCAGACTACAAAAGTTTTTGGCACATTTCTTCAAATGAGTTTCGAAGTATGTGTTTTGTGTGTGTGTGTGTGAGTGTTTGAGAATGTCAACGATTTTATTAGTTATGCAAATTAATGTGCGGCCATGCGTAAATGACCATGTGCATATTTAATTTTTAATATGTCCCGTCCAAGGATGGCATACAATTTTTATGGCACCGTGCCAATTTTGAGAAAACATGCATACTCCAGTGACTTCATTTTCAATGACACTTTGGGGTGTGTGAAGTGCTCAATTCTTGGAAAGTTTCAGTTGATTGCCATTGCTTATTCTTAGGTGGTCGTTATAGTAAACGCACTTAGTTTGCTTGTTGGCCTAAAAACTAAAGCACAAAATCATCAGTAATGATAGTAATTGAAGTTAAGAACGGCGAGTTCAGAGCACCTATTATCACTCACCGACAAATATCTATACGGCAATATCTTTAAAAAATGTCCTTCGATTTCAAGAACGAAACGAAAATAAAGTTTTCAAATAACAACCAACACTTTGATCGAAATGTCTTGATGTCACTATTTGATTCAGTTACTTCATCTACCGGATATTTAGAGTAGCAAATAGTTAGCGTAAGCAAATAGTTATAATAAATAAAACAAAAATATTTTGTACAAAGTTCTTTTTTATTACTTTAATCATGAACGATTTTAGTTTAGTTTATTGTTTTATGCGAAATGTGTATTAAGGTATAAATATATAAAAACATGTTTATATTTGACAGTACACTTCATTCTCATGTGGGCTTTAAAAATGGTACTTAAATATACTTTTCTTTATAATAACTTTTGTAGAGCGAGCCAGTCTAAGATTACAGAATATTTGACGCATCAATTACTTACAGAAACTTCTTTCCACAATAGTGTCAAAGCTATAAATGCATATTTGTCAGTCGTGTACTCGAATAACCCATACCATAATGTCTATTTATGCCTAACTTCAATCTGTTACCATAAACCGAACTGTAATAACATAACCTACTTAGCCCTCCAGTCACAATTTTATGCGCATTCACTTCCTAAATACATACAAAATTTTATAACACACATTAATTTAAGTTAATAACTTTATAAGAGAAACTAATGCATGACCTAACCTACATGCATACATATAAGGACATCAGGCACATTTGAACACACCCACACACACACACACACACACACACACACATATATGAACGAGAATAAGTAGATAGACATATACCTATACACACGCACACGCAGACTCACAATCGCATTAATGCCAAAAACTTTGGCTCAACATTTTTCACACAATGTTTCTGGAATGGCGGCTGCGATGGGGAAGTCAATGGCGATGCCTAAGGATTTGGCCCGCCTGGCATAAAATAGAATTCAAATAACCATACGATAAGCTCAATTTGTGCGCAGCTTTAGTAGCGCATTATCCATACATAAAGCAGAGATAGACACTGGTAGTTACGCCTCCCTACATGGGCATACACATCTAAGTTCGTGTATGTGTGCACATGTGTGTTTGCCAGTCTGTTGATGTGTGCGTCACTTCCGCTTGTAATTGTAGTTACAATGTCACAATCACCAGACCATATAAACGCAAGCAAACAACATACGAGCAACCAACACCAAGACCAAAAGATGCCACAAGCAGACGCCAACCACACACACACACACGCACATGCACAGACACCTACACTTAAGCATAAACAACACACACACACAGTACTCACATCCACTCCCAATTTGGACTGGCTTTTGCGAGCGCTTTTAAGTGGCACACACGCACACATCGACCGTCTTCTGCACCCACTTGGGCGCTTTATTAGCAAAGTGAAACTTAGACCATGTTCGGCAACATCGTCGTAGCTAGTCGCTCGTCGTCATTTTTCGTACTTGCCACATTGTAAGTAGCTATAACAACGCTGCGGCTGTGGCCGTATCTAGCCGCACACGCACTCGTCACCACACACACGCACACTTAAAAAAAAAAATACCCAATCAATCCAATATGCAACATTCAAAATGTAATCTCCGAATGAACCAGCAGGAATGCAAATAATATAATACCGTTGATTAGTTAGAACCTGTCTCTTCCTTTGAAAAAAGCCACTCTTTTCATTTTTTCGTTTTTTATTTCTCTTCTCTAAGTTTCTATTTTTAACTAGCTTCTAATTAATTTCTAAGCTTCTCTTTTTTAAGGTTTTCTTTCTATATTGGTAGATCTTCTGATGTCTCTGACCACACTTAGCTGTGAGACGGGGCATTGCTAGCCGAAAGGCAAATAATATTCCCCCTTCGGGTTGGAGACGTTTATTACATATAATTGTAAATTCGTCACTAAGAACAATATAAGGGATGCATTCTATAGGTTCTATTCGGATAAACACAGCCCAGACATTCAGCGCATTCAGCGACACTCATTTCGTTTCAATGCCAAACCACTTAAATGGAGTTTCTCTGATTTAGCAAATTTTCGCTTAAGTGGCTTTTGAGCTCTTATTAAGTTCAAAAATGTTCGTTATATTTGTAATCCAAATTGAATGCTTAATGGACACAACTCTCAGATTCTTGGTAAAAGAGCTCGCGTAGAGTACTACTATAAAATTATTGTAGATTGAAACTGTTAGGAGTGAGATTTGTAAGTATGATTACACATACTACACAATAGGATCTAATTCATGTATTTAATTTATTTGTGTATTAATTTATTGCAAATAGAGTTTTTTGTATTGTTTTATAGTTTTTCCATTCTGAATCAAATTTGTAAGTTACAATTAGTTGCTTTATATTAATCGCAAGTTGTGTGTGTTTGCCCTTTTCAAAATCTCCACATTTCTACATCTCTATATTCCAATACGTGTATTATGTGGACACTACTTCAATCCTGCTAAGAATACATACTCTACCCCTTTCCCGCTTCTAAGCAAACTGTTATCGACTCAACCGAGGAACTTGTCTATTCACATTAATCTCCAATCAGAGCGGCCAATCAGATTATTCTTGAGTAATGGCTTTTAGATGGCAATGTGTTAAATTCAATAGCAACGTCGTTTTTCTAAGTGTAGACATGTGAGTGTTTACTAGGAAATTTTCAGAATTTCCCTGGCAATATTTACAAGTCACTTGTTTTTATGCCCACATTAATTATTCGCGCTTTGCCTTTGGACTTTTGTGTTTGGTTTTTGGTAAGTTTGCGCTTGTCTTTGATTTTGATGCCTACACCACCGCAGCCGCCATTCCTGCCTGGCTTCTGTTGTCATGCTGCTGTCAACGAGGCACACACACCCACACCCACACACACGCTCCCACACACACACACGCTCCCACATTCATCCCACTTTATACGCAAGCACAGTTCAGCTGCTTGCTGGCAATTTTTCTTGTTCTTAAGCCGCCACATTTCCACCCTATGCCCTTACTTTGCTTTTGAGATTTGGTTATAAATTTACAGGTCATGTGCTGGAGTACTTTGGTTGCTTTAAAGCCGCTTATTTGGGTTTTAAGTGAAGACTTGAAGTATGGACAGCATTTATGCTCCGTTACTGCTGCTACTGCTCATAAGTGTCAGCTGCCGATTCAGTTCTGATCTGTAATTTCTTATGCCCCGCTTTTGCTCCAACTCGTTGCCGCTTAATGGCATTATTGTGAAGTGAAACGTGTAACGCATCAGATCGGTCTACTCCTTGTGCCGCGCATTTTGGGCACACGCTGCGTATCCGTAAAGCTTGCGTGCGTAAGCTTCAGTCTGCTTCAGACTTTTGCTGGCCCCTGTACCACGCATCGTTTGTGTAAATGCTTTTTAAATATTGAATGCATTTCAATTGCCTTAAGCTTCCACTGCACTCGCTTACTCTCTTTCCGCTTTTTCTTCTACTCTTTGTGCTATTTGCTTGCATACTTATCGGCGCATTTGCATTTGCCAGAGACGTTGCTCAAAAATCACTCGATTTTACAGCTTGTTCTCCTTAAAGTGGAATGTTATTGTGACATGTTCGGCTTTAAAATAATTTCATTAATTTCTCTACTGCTCTTATTTAATTAAAATTCAAATTAGTCGTTCAACTATAATAAAATACAAGCCATTGTAATATATGTATAGGTTTAATATCTAACATGAAATTAAGGTATATATACTTATTTTAATAAGAATTAAACCATTCCATTTCCCCAAACTACACTTCCATATCACAGCCATAATTTAAAATGAGGATGCAATGTTTTATTCTCTATTGGTTTACCTCTTGTTTTAAGAAACACTTGAAATGAAAGCGAATTTAAGCAATTTATCTGCATGTTACCTTCAAATTTGTACTTACAAATTCGGTCTTCATCCTCTTGGCTTTGCTTGAAAATTTAATTCCATTTGCCCTTAATTTGGGGTTTTAGTTGCAAACGAATTTACATTGGGATTACCAAAACTTTAAATATGAAGTCACGTGCTATTAGGCCAACTATTTAATACAGAAATAAGAGAGCTTTTAAAGGAAAATTCCATTGAAGCGCCAGTGTGGTAGCCTCTACTATAGCCAGAATCTGTGCTCATATTTTCGACATCCAGCTTATTCACATATCCAGTTTATTACAAAATCTGTTGCTGTTACTTCAGTGTTAAGAACAGCATTTTTCCTCAGTCTCTATTTATTACCGATTTAATTTCCTTTTCTATCTCCTCCAAATCTGGTCTTAAGTACAGTGATGTCTCTTCTGCGAGTATCAAAAAATCACAAGGAGTTTGCCTTAAGCATTATTTCTAAGTGAGCTTCCACTTAACATATTGGCTGCGTAACATAAAAGGAAATCAGCTGGATTGCATATCTTGGAAGCAACTGGGCAATATTTAATAAAGTAATCCATAAATCGCTTTCAATATTGCATTTGAGTGGAATTTTTAAATTAGTGCGCTCTTCGTTGTTTTGCTTCCAACGAGCACTTTCTGTAGGTGTTGTTATCACAAATGCAGCTCTTTATTTCCCCATTGTAGTGTTGTAGCCCAGAGCTTGTGAAGTAAATTGAAATATGCATAAATTAATGTTTATTAAATTCTTCGCTTTAATGCGTTTTTATTAGATTTCCATTTCTCATTTAATGCTTTTTACAATTTTGCTGCGTTCCACTTATTATCTTTATTAATTTCTAATTTAACTTATGGCTATGTTTTCTGTTGTTTTTTGTGTTTTTTTTGTTGTTGTTGTTGTTCGTTTTACTCTTGCTGTTTTCCCCTTCTCTCAAGTAAAATTTAATATCCATATAATTAATTATGTTTGTTTGTTTGTGTGTAAATCTTGTACTTGTACGTACTTAGTTTTGTTATTACAATGTTTTTCATTGCCTACAGCTAGCTTAGTTTATATGCATTTCTTGAAGTTTTTACAGCTAAAATATTCATGTTACTTGTAGCTAGGTAAGATTTAAAATTATTTTGTCGATTTGAATATTTCCATTGTGTTATACTCGTACATTTAAACAGTATTTCATTTTTGCTATGCTAATGCTAAGATGTTTTCTTTGGATTCCTTTTGTTTATCTGCGTGCATTTTGCCAACTAACTCACTTGGTGAAACTAAAACTAAATAATTCGCTATATTCGCAAGTATGTACATATAGTACGTGTCTAGTGTATGCATCTGTTTGTTTGTGGAGGTGTGTGTGGGTGTGTGTGTGTTTGATTTTTACAACTAATGATTTATTTATGCAATTTACAATATTTCTTAGTGTGCTCCAGTGATTGCTTATGATGTATATATGTACGAGTATGTCTGCCACACTCGCACATGCTCTCGCTCCATTCACTGCTACATTTTCAATTTCTAACAACATTTCCATTATGTGTTTGCCTTACATTTTCACCTTCGTCGTTTACTTTTTGAATTCGAAAACTTTTATGTTATTTACACAGAATTCTTGATCAAATTATTACAACATTTCTAAATGTGTTTCGCAAAAATATTTAAAGATGCTTGAAATTGAGAAAATGCCGACAACAAAAAATAAATAAAAGAAAAGAAAACAAGATAGAACGCTACAGTCGAGCAAGCCCGACAGTAAAATAGCCTGTACTCTCAACAAAAAAGAAAAATTAAAAAAAAAAAAATTAAAAAAAAAAATTAAAAAAAAAATTAAATTATTAAAAAAAAATGAATGAATGAATTAATTAATTAAATTAAATGAGAATACATGTTTATGTTCAGTTTTAACAGCATACATTTACATCACGTACCTATGCGTGTTTATATGCGTGTATGTATGCAGCACAAAGTTGAACCAAAGCAGCAACAACAACAACAGCTGCGGGCAGCGCTGCCGACAGAGCTGCAGGCAGCGCATGAGCAGCGATTTTACTTATGGCTATAACTTTCTTCAGAATTGACCTATCATGATGAAATTTGGCATACGGACACATTAGTACTAACTGGATGTACCTACCAAAATTGATTTCAAAATTCCGAGAATTACGGAAGTTATAAGAAAAAACACGAATTGCGGGGGAGTGGGGGGTGCATCGAAAAAAAACTCAAACTCGTACTTTCTCGGTCTTAGGAGAATATGGAAACCAAGTTTGGTTATTCTAGCTCTTATACTTTCTGAGATCCTTGCGTTCATACGGACAGACGGACAGACAGACGGACAGACGGACAGACGGACAAGGCTATATCGACTCGGCTTCTCATCCTGATCAAGAATATATATACTTTGTGGGGTCTGCCATGCCTCCTTCTGTGTGTTACATACATGCGCACAAAACTAGTATAGCCTTTCACCCTTTGGGTACAGGCTATAACAATATACGTGAGTACAAAAAATTGCAACCATATATTTGTTTACCGGTAAAGTCTTGCATACGGCCCTAAATGTGCACATTTGTTCAATTCAAAACAAAAGGAGGATGAGTTGAAATATGCATTAAAAATATGTCTTGACATCAATAACATTTTAAAAATATTTCAGAAATTTGAAATTGAAATAATTTTTGATTCAGGTGCTAACCAACCAGGGCACATTAACATTAAAATCTCTCTCCTCAATATCCTTGGACTTAAACAACTGTTAACACTTGCTAGACCTATATATTTAATCTTATTTACTAATTTATGTATTATGTCTAGTTAGTATATACTCGTATGTATCGTAACTGCTTAAACTTATACATATATTTATATTACCCGGAAACACTTGTGCTATGTGCGAACACTATCTCTTTTCGGTTGATATACAATACAAAACCTTTGTTGTTACTCTGCCATTAAAAACCTACAAGATTTTCTTAAGTCTTTGCTTACTCAAAAATTATAAATAATGCAAAATTGCCTGCAAATTTTTGGGCAACTTAGCATTTTTATGTGCGACGAGAACACAAAGCCTAAATTAAAATTTTATAAACTAGAATACTACTGCTTCGACGGAAACACTCAATGCCCACTTGACCCGAGAGTCGAAGCAGATTCTAGATGTAGGTGGTGGGAGGATGCTGGTGCTTGATGGGACATTGGGAACACTAGGAGGGAGCTGTGGAAACACTTCTCTTGCCTGCTTGGAGCATGCTTGTTCTTCCGCTATGACTTGTGAGTGGGAGAAGCCTACGAATCACCGGTCTGCTAGCTTAAGCCACTCCACTGGCTTTTGTTGGGTAGCGTCTTTGTGTCGTCTGGTGGCAACTGCAGGTGTCACCATGGGGAGAACACATGCCACTTGAGTTTCGAGTAGCTGCGACTCAGACTGCGCCTACTGCTCCGACATCAAGGGGGGGCGGCAAAGGGTAAGAACGCGTGAGTCAATTGTCAACTAACAACGCCACCGAGAGCAACTCAATCGACAATCAAACAAGCAAGAAGGCCTAAGCATACTATATATTTATGTATATGTAGACTTGTACGTATGTCCATATGTAGGCGTAGATGTAGGCACTGACTAGGGGGGGCATCTTCTTCTAAATTCTGCGCGCTTTTTATTGCCTGTGGAATAATGAGGAGGAATAAGGAGGTGGCTAGGACGCGACGGCAAGACGCTGAAAAGTTTGTATTAAATAAGAAACTTTTTCAATTACATCAACGGAAATAAAATGCTGCCTGTTTGCCGCACTTCTCGTCAACGCCAGCGTCACTTGAGTCGGCCTACGAGCAATGAGTAGAAGGGGACGAAAGGGAAGATAGCAGCCGACGCCACTGAGTGGCAACAACAAAAGACATGGGAGAAGAAACCTTTTGTTTAGCAGGCGCGCTTTTGTTTTTCAGCTTTATTAGGTTAGGACAAGGGTGGGGGCAAGAACGGGGACTACGGAAAGAAAGAAGCCAAGTTGGGGACAGGACGAGATGCCTTTCGTTCGTTTGTTTGTTTGTATGATTGCTTGTTGTTGTTGCTGGTTTTCTGTTACTTTGCTTTGCCTGAAGGCTCTCAGATTAGCGAAGTATGAGGCAATAAAAATGTATTGGCTACATTCTAGACTAAGTATTGGGTTGTCCGGAAAAAATGCAGCTTTCTCGCGATAAAATATTAGCTTTTTAAAATCAAAACTCGAATGGCTGTAGAAAACTGAAAAAAATTTTTGAATTTTTGATTTTATGGATTTTTCGATTGATGATTGTCTTAATGGCAAGACATCCACATTAAGGAGAAACATAACAATATCTCGATTAGGATATTCAGTTAATATTTCGTTTTGTCATTAAATATTAAAAAATCCAAAGCCTTTGTTCTGTCCTCACTAATTCATTTTCACCCAATCCTAGTTCTACTAGAGAAAAAAAGAGCTAAAATGGGCGAGCTTCGGAAATGGTGGAACTGATGGGAGAGCACAAAAAATAACATAAGCCTACATCTAATTAAGCTGGCACGCCTTTTGCTTGGGCGTCCAATTACAAAGCCACTGAATCGTCTAAGGCATTCACGCTGCTGGGGTAGGCAGCGCTCTGATTCGAGGCGCTACCGCTCCGCTGTCATATATCGCTCGTTTCTTGGGCATCACCCACATAGCCCTCATCTGGACTGTCAGCAAGCGGTCCATTTAGTTGTTTCAGCTTAGACGTATCCTCTGCGCTATTAGTGCTGTCGGCCGCTTCTTCCGCTGCAGCTGCCGCATCCTCCTCGGCCTCACCAGCAGCCCTGGTGGCCAATGGCGATGCCTCGCTCTCATCGCACTCGAGTATTGTGGAGTTGTCTGGCTGTGCTGAAGTGCAGCGTTTACTTCCGCTCGTTGGCTGACTTGAGGTAGTTGTTGATGGTGATGCAACTGTTGCCGGTGGCGCCTGAGAAGGCGATTGCTGCTGCTGCTGCCCATTGCTCGGCGTATTTAGTATGCCCAGTATTGTTGCCGGATAGCGAACGGGCTGCGCATGATACCCGGGCAGACAGCTGGGCCACTGCTGAAAGGCGGGCATTGGTAGCGGCATTGACATGGGCAGCTGGCCGTCACTGGTCTTGTAGCCCTCGGGTGGCGAAGGAAACTGCTGCTGCTGCTGCTGTTGGTGCTGCTGTTGGGACGAGGGATAGCCCTCTGCGGTGAAGCGTACATTGGGCAGATATTTCTCATAGCCGGTGGGCGTGCTAGAACGCTGTACGAACTCCGCTTCCAGACTGTAGCGCATGTTCGAGTTCTGAGCCGCTGAAGCGGCAGCAAACTGTTGCTGTTTGTGGGCGCGATTGTGCGGCAGAGTTCGGTAGAAGTTCTGCTGTTGCGCTGCCTGCAACTGAAGTTGCTGTTGCTGGTGAGGATGGGTGGCTGGTGGTGTCTGCTGCGGCACCAAATGCGCACTGCTGTAGTCGTAGGCGAAACCGTCCTGGCCCAAAAAACAAACAGGATTGAGATGCACATCTACCTGATGCTGGGGAGCGGCTGTAGATGCACCGCTGCTTAGCACCGATTTAAGTTGCATGCCGCGCGGTAATGTCGTCATCGCAGCCGCAAAACGAGAGCTCATGTTGCCCGCCACCGAAGACGGTGGCATGCGTGCAAGCAACTGAGGAGTGGCGAGCTGATAGCACCCGTCGTACTGCACGGGGGTCTGCGAGAGACCGCTCTGTATGCTGCAAGGTCCAGAGCAATCGCTAGCCGCATCGTAGTCCGATGCCCCATCGAGTGAGACTGCCGTCTTTAGCTTGTGCTTGACGCTCTCGGCATCGTTGACGAGATCAGGATTCTTCTCCTGATAGTTGCGCATAGAGGTGGGTGGTGAGCAGTAGGCGAGTCCATTGCTCAGTAGGAGAGGCGTCCCCGCTGGTGGGGAGGCTGCTCCAGCGTTCATCATATTCACGTTCAGCTGCAAGGCATGCTCCAAGTGGTGTGATTGTTGTAGTGGTTGTTGTTGCTGCTGCGGTGCGTACAGCAGTAAGTTCTGCTTCATTTGACCTCCGAGTATTATGCCACCACCTGCAGCTCCATTTGCTTCTTTGCAGAGCTTGGTGGGTGTGAGATTATCAGAGAGCAACAGTCCCGCCCCCCCATTCAGGCTGTCACCATCGGTGAGAATGGAAGCGCACTTCATTAGGCCCGTATCCTGTGTGCTTCCTGCTGTGGAATCGGTGGCCCCTGCAATACTTGTGACTGCTCCACCACCAGTGCCACATTTCTTTCTCTTCGCAGGTTCTTTTTGTTTGCACTTGACCACAATGGTACAGAGGAGGACGAGAAAGATAATGCCTCCTCCAGCGCTACTGGCTACAATATAGTTCATATAGTCTCGTGGAAACGAAACCTCATTCACCACCGGTGGCTCCTTGATAATGACACGCAACGTGTAATTGCTAAACGTGGTACCCGCAATATTTTGACCGACGCAGGAGAAGGTCCCGTTGTCTTCAGCACCTACATTATAGATGAATATCTCACTGCGCTTCTCTTCGGCACCACTGCTTCCACTCTCGTCTATGTAATAGTACATGTGTAAGTTATCCACGAAACTGTCGTTGCTCATCACCTGTCCATTGAAAAGCCACAGTACCTTGGGCTCGGGTATCGCTCGCACCATGCAAGTGATAGACATATTGCGACCCTCCGAGACTTCAGTGTATGTCGACTGTGGACTTACTTCGGGAAGGCACGCCAGTTCCTCTTTACGCAGACCTTTTATGATCTGACCCTTCAGTCGTGTCGGTTCCATGCACTTGGGCTCCTCACTCAGTGGCGTGTTATAGTTGACCAGCCAGGAATGGACGTCGAGCAGTCGACAGTCGCAGGTCCAACGATTGCTGTGCAAACTAATGCCATGCAGCGATTTGGGCAGTATGTGAGCACCTTGTATGAAACCAATGCGATTGCCATCCAATCGCAGCCACTCCAAATTATCCATGCCCACAAAGGCTTCGTCCTCAATGCGCTCTATTTGGCAATTAGAGAGCTCGAGTGTGGTTAGGAATGACAAATGCCTAAAGGCCGATGTCTTGAGCTCTCGTATGGGATTCCCACTCAGTGAGAGGCGCATAAGGGAGCTATAGTCCTGAAAAGTTTCGCTCGGTACATGCTGGAGTGTGTTCTCGCTGAGATCCAGCTCCACAAGATTTGTCAGTCCACGAAAAGCCTTCTCATGTATCCGTATGAGTTGGTTACGGGAGAGAAAGATCTTCTGCAAATTAAGTAGATCCATGCGCAGAAATCGCTCGCTTTGCAGCACCTGGAGAGCGTTGCCGCTGAAGTTGAGCACCTGGGTGCCTGGGTCCATGCCCTCGGGCAAGGAAGGTAGCTGTTGACCGCCACATTCCACTGTCTGCTTGCCGCCCTTCCATTTGCAGACGCAAACTTCAGGAGGACAGGTGCGAACGCTGCGCAGGAGCAGCAGCAGAACCAGGAGTTGTACAATAGAACGATCTTTCAATTTGTATGCTTGCATGTTTGATGCTATAGTGTGTCTTTCAAGCTCTTTGGGAGTAAGTTGGCAGCACCCTGATTGCTATTTCTAATTGTGTATAGCAGTATTCAAAAATGCTCGACACTGTTGCTTGGCAAATGAAGACAAGCCAACACTTGTTTAGACTTAGGCGTCGCTGTCACTCTCACTGCTTCCTCCTCTCAGAAGTAACAAAACCGCCATCCACTCAGCCAACTTGCTCATCAAAATCTGTCAACTGTTTCACTTCCAGAATCACGTTGCGTACTCGAGTGTCAGACAATAAAAACGCTCTGGCACTCGACACTCTTGTTGCTGCTTCAGTTGCTGCCGCTGCCTACATGTTGCCATTATTATCAACGTACTCATCATTGCCACGCCCACACCACTGCCGCCTGCTGCCTGACGGCACTTTATGGTGCTCGCGTGCTTTATGCGCTTCGTGTGCTCGCACTTGTGCCTTTGTATTAATTTCATAAAAATGTCAGCCACGTCGTCAGTCGCGTAGCCTTTTTTCGTCTCCTTTGCTCGTATTTACGCCTCCTTGCCTCCGTCTATGTGTCGGCCTAGGATGTCGTCTTGATTTTGGTTTGGCAGCAGCGCCCGTAAGTAGGCAACGGCCCACGTGCTGGTTTTGTAGTAGCCCTTTCCTTCTTACTTATGGGCTGGCTGACTGGCTGGCTGGCTGCCTTGCTGTTTGCTTTTAGTGCTCGACCGCTGGAGGGCGACTTAAATGTTGGCTCTGCTACCACGGCGGCTGCTTATAAAAAAGGCTTTTGTCCTTAATGAAATTATAGCGTAATGCATTTGTTGTTGTAGTTATTGTTGTTACTTTGGCTCATGTTGGCATTTTGTATGCGGCGCATGTTTTTTGAGCAACCTCAACAATGTCTTAGTATATTTGCCGACGTTGTTGTTTTGGTAGTTGTTGTAGATCTCCTTTCTCCTCTCCTCTTGTCTTCGTTCTGCAAATAGTTGAGAAACAAACAACATTGTAGAGCTTAGTAAACATGTGTGCCGTTTTAAAGGCATATTATTAGTTAGACTTAATTTCTAGCTCAAGAAGACCCCAATTGCAAACGCAATAGTAATTTCATAGAGATAGTACTACAAGTGCTCATATAGATGTGGACAATCTGGAATTTTAATGTATGTTAAAAAATATATTTCTTATAGACGTATTTTTGGTTAAGCTTTTGTTTCCTGAGTGTCGAAGTTTCGAAAAACAGTATACGAACCGATTATACACAATAAAAACATGTAATCGGATTAATTGAACAAGTGAACACAATTTTTAACGTTACTATGATTTCCCAAATAAATAAGTCAATTTTCTAAATAATAAATTTAATTACTTAATTGATTATTGTACTGATTGTAGTGGAGTGCTTTCTATTAATTCGAAAGCAACTAACATTTGGAGATAAATGGATTTGGTACGAAGGAGGCTCATCTTATTTTTTAATTCTTACAACTTCTGAGTTGATTATACTTGTATCCGAATATACCAAATTAAAACCATTATGAAATGGGAGCAGACGAGAATGGAAATGATAAACATAACTAAAAACTTAAGTAACATAGCAAGAGCATTCAGAGTATCATATTTATTTCATTTTATTTATTACATTATTTACTGGGAGCAGACGATAATGGAAATGATAAACATAACTAAAAACTTAAGTAACATAGCAAGAGTATTCAGAGTATCATATTTATTTCATTTTATTTATTACATTATTTACTCATTTAATTATTCAGCGAAAAAAATGCAACAATAATTTAAACATTACAAATAAATGAAAAAATTCTATAAAATTAGAAAAATTTATAATAACTATTCAAGCTCGATTGAGCAAAAAATCAGTCAAAGTTGTTAATAATAAATAATAAATATTTCTATATTTGTTTACGTAAATAAAACCATGTTCTACTTGGCCGCAACTGAGAAAATTTATGAGCAGATCCAAGCTATGTCCAAACTCACAGCCATTCACAAAGCAATTGGCTCACAAATGGACCGGCGGGGCCCGCTTAAGTGGCCAGTACGGCAAGCTATGATGGTCAATGATTCACTCCGACAACATAACAATATGTACGAACAAAGAGACTTGTATGTTTTAAATATTAATTTAAAAAGTCCTGGGGCCATTGATTGACACACTAATAATGCAACAAAGAAAAACTGACACAAGTTTCAAGTTATTCGTGTGCCGTAATAAAGTTGTCAGTTTATTTTTTTTTTATATATACATAAGTCTACACATGTGCGTATATACAAGTACGTCGTGTGAATGTATTGATTATACGTGATTTATTTTTAATAATATCTTCGGTAAGCAACCACAGCCAACAAATGCTTTGACGTCACAACGCTTAATTATTGAAGCGCATCAAAATATATGTATGTAAATAAATGTATATATGCAGATGTTTGTGTGCGAATTTATGTAATGGTCTTTGGCACACACTTACTCACTTATACATATATGCATAATAAAGGAGTCCACACAATTTCCACTTAAAACGAAAATACGAAAATTCATGCACTATCGACAGCCACAACAACGACATCAACAAGTAAATTATTGCATATCCTTTGGCGACGAGCATTTTCATATCGAATATGCAAACATGGGCAAATGAGAAAGAAATCGCTTTTCGAAACACACACACAAACACACTCACATACCTCTAGCATTTCATGTTTTGCAAATAAAAAATAATTACGAGAATGTGTGCGCATATACAGCCCGTGGACATGCAATTAATTATGGTGCATAAAAATGTTTTTTCCTTAAGGCTCATTTCCTTATTTGCAATTAAAAAGCAAAATCGTAGATGGCGATAATTCATTAACGGTGGAAGCAGATTATCTGTTATTATCATCAATCAGAAAATGGAACTGTTAAGAACTGGAATATTGACATGGCTTCCAACAAAAAAAAAAGAAGACAAACAAGCGAAAAAATTTATATGTAATATAGATGGAAGACAGTCAAGAATAAATATATCGATCTACCTATTCGTATCATTCTCTGAGAGTTCGTTTCAATCAAAGCTATTTTAAATTTAGCAGAGTGCTAAGCTATAAAATATTAATAGCTGGTGCAAAAACATTTACCAAATTTTAAAATTTTGTCAAATATTATTACTTTATAAGCTACAAGTTTTGAATCTCATGACTTTTAGGAAGCCATATCGTTTATGTGACAGCTATATAATACAGTTATAGTATCTGTGTCACGCCACAGCTCTAAAGCATTTTAAGAAGTAGTGATTAAAACAGTCAGGCGAACAGGAGGAAATCGTGATTTGTATCTGGGGCTTAAAGTTAATCTAAGATTTATAATTTGAGCACTATTTTAAATATTTATTTTTTATTATTTTATTTTATCATAAACAATTTGTACATACCTCCAAATTCCTTATTGTTTACGAATTAATAAATCTATATCTATACTGAATTTTCGAGCTATAATTGTCCGTAGCCTTTCTATCAATGTCATATTTCATGTTAGCCTTCATGTATTGTTCTGTCTCATATTATTCGAATTATATTCAGTCAGGTAGGCAAAGCCACAGATGGGAGTTGGCTTGTGTTGCTCATTAAATCACTTGAGCTTCAAAAGGAACGCAACGCAAAATGACATTTATATTTGTCCAAATTAATCAAATGACATTAAAATGGTAAATGAAAAACAAAAGACAGAGGGGCAGGCATAAAGGCACAGACTGAGAAGCAATTGAGGCGCACAAAAGGAAATGACAGGAAAACCAAAATGTAAATAAGCAGCAAGATGCCGAGGAAGAGGAACTGGAGGAGAGGGAGCAAGGGCAGTCATTGAATAGATGACAACAATAAATCATGCAACATATTGCATGTAGATACTTTGGGTAAATAAAATATAAATTACGTTGAAATTAAGCTAAATGCAAGTTTATTGTGAGCAACCAGAGTACAGAGTACAATGAAATTAGACCAAAGTGGCCAGGCACATAAAACAAAGCATGGCTAACAGCAAGTGGCAGAGGCAGCAACAGCAGCAACATCACTATGACAACAACAGCATCGTCGCAACTGCTGCGGTAATTGTGTAATTTAATACAGTAATTGTTTGTGTGTGAGTGTGAGGGCGCTCGCATAGACAAAGGAGACGAAATAAAAAACAAAGCAAAGCGCATTGGCAAAAGAAATAGAAAGGTCAACAAAGGCGTATTGGGGCTTTGACGAAAATGGCAGCAACTGATGCGCACTTCATTAGCTGCCGCGGCTGGCTGCCTGAAATTTCAGTGGCCATGGCGATGGCCCAGAAATTGTAATATGAATTGGGAGCTACGACCCACAGCTGCTGACTGCCAACTCGCCCGCATCTCAGGCGCTCAGGAAAATCAGTAATGGATACTTAGTAGCGCACGCTGACAACATGTTGATACCATTTTGGACAACAAAGTGGCTAGATTTGACGCCACTCTCATCATCATTATCATCATCGTGTCCGTGGTCGCTGTCCTGCTTTACCTGATCCTATGCGTCAAGCCACAATCGAGGCATTATTAATAACAAAACATTAGTCGCCTTATGCTGGCATTGAAGCCACAGCTGCACTTTCTTGTTTCCCGTAAAATTCTCATATTCTAGTGGAAGCTTCTGGCTTAAAAAATAAGTCAAAATTTGCATCATCTGAATATTTTGCACCGGAACTAATCGGTATATAGTATTGTTGTTGCTATCTATTTTAAGAATGCCATTGAATACAGCCTTCTCCTTCTTCTTCACCATTCTTAGTACCGGGGTGTGATTTGATTTACTTAGGAAATAATTGTGTATATACATACTTGTATATATAAGGCAGTGGCAGCCTATGCCTAGCCGCCAAAGTTTTAGTTTTGGACTATAATTTGATAACGCAGCATGGGCTACCACTTCGAGCTTGCTTGCACTCGCAAATAAATTACATACATAAATTCAAAGCCAAAATATTATATCCACTTGTTTGTTATTCAAACAAACTGTATTTTAATTTTGGAACATACATTTGAAAAAAAAAAGCTTAGAGACCATTTAAGTAAAGAATTTCCCACTAACAAGCCTGGAAATCATTTTTAATCGAAAGTTGCTGAATTAGTTTCCTATTTCAAGCAATTGTTCTAAACAATAAATGCACAAAAATAACAAAGAATCATGACAGATTCGAGGACGAAAGTTGAAAATAATTTGTAATGACAATTGTTGTTAGAACTGGCATTTCGACTTATTAAAATTTAACAGCTTATAAAAAATATTAAATAGACCATAAAATACATTTTCTTCTTTGGAATATATGCAACGCAAAGAAGTATACGTATCGAAATTGTCGATTAAATACAGTGTGTTAGTCCCTCATTAAAAAGCAAATGTTTGTTTTTTGAGGCATTTTTTTGGATAAAAATATTTTGTACAAAACATGCATTGAAAGGAAATAAATATATATATCCTTTTTTTCTTGCCGGTGGCACAGAGCTCACATGTTATGAAAAATGCATAGGCGTTTTATTAAAATATTTATTCAAAATACATCTGAGTTTCATATTGAAAATTTCTTTGTTTGCTTGTTAGAGTTGCTGGAGCAGTATTGTATTTTCCATTTCTAAGCAGAACAGAACTCTAATTAAATTCTATAAATGCTAGCAGAGCCAGCAACGTGTACAACATGATACAAGAGACATTTCTCATTTCACTGCCTTGTCAGCACAGTGCGAAAAAACATTTTTTGACATTTTCATTTGTCAGTTATGAAGGCGCACAGGATACACAAGCACCAAGCAGCTAGCCAGCTAGGAGGCTACATCCACACATCTATGTATGTCATATGCGTACGTGTGAGTCTGACTACGAGTGAGTGAGTGAGTGAGTCAGTAGGTGCGTAAATGCATGCTATATCCTTATCACAAAATGATTTGACAGTCGAGACCAACAGGCATTTGAACTTACCAGTTGGATGGGAGTGTGAACGTGTGCTGTGCGGAAATTTCCCCATCTCTGTTGTGATTTAATAAGATGACAACGAAGTTGCCAACGGCATACGTACGGATTTCGATGGCTCAGACATTTTGCAAATAAAAAAAAGAAGAGAAATGGAAAATGTCGCACGGCAAACTGAAAATTTCACAGTTGCCATGTCACACTGGCCTGGTTAAAGGTCTAATAAATAAACATTTATTTTATTTTGCACACATGTCGGACAAGCGAGTTGACTCTTTCTTGCTCTATTGGCACGTTTTGTAAACGGCTGTCATTGAAAATAATTTCAATTTCATTTCGGTTTCAAAATCAATACAACCATTTGCACCAAATTGATATTTCATATACGAGTATAAAAGCCATAAAAGGGCATAAGCAATTTTATTTCCACCGCCACGCCTCACCTTTCCACTCGTGCTCGCACTTCCACGGCCACCTCCACTTCCAGTTAATGTCACATTTCTTTTTGCATTTTTTATTAAGCGTTAATAGGCATCGTCGCATTTGCCAGGCTCGTTTTAATACACGGCGTATACTTAATGCATAAAAAAGTATTTGTGTGTGCGCGTATGTGTTCGTTAAAGAAGCAAAATGTTTGACGCTGCTTCAAATTAATGAGCACGACACGTGGCCTCGCTCTGCATGTGAATTGCCTCCCCACCCTTCGCTGCTGTGCTTAATTTGCTTTCTGCCCGGGATGTGGCAGGATTCAAGGAGACGGGGCAGCTGTTTCGACTTTTCCAAGTGCTTTAAAGTTGAACACTTAATTTGTGCGCTCTTTTCTATATCAAAGCGATGTGTAAATAACGTTGAGCTTTTATGGCCGTCCAACCATGCTGGCTTTACAATCCAAAAACACACAGAGCTAAAGTGTCAACTAATACGCTTAAGCTTAATTAAAAACTTATCTTCGCAGCTGCGGCAAACAATTTGGCAAGCATTTCACTTGCCTCAATGCCGCTGCCTATTACAACAACGGGCCAAGTGCTCAGTACTTGACGTTGCCAACTCGAGACAACCGCAAAAACAAGTAACCGAGCAGCCAAAGCTGCTCAGAGCCCGCCAAAAACCAAACAAACCAGCGAAGACTACCACATAAAACTACTTTAAGTAGTTTTATTGCGGCGACATCTTGCCACGGCAAACTGGTTTGTGTCGCGAAAATGAAAACCGAAAAAAAAACAAAATTAAGTCGAAACAAATTGACTTTGAATTAATGATTCTTATGGCTTGATGAATATTGAATGATAATCTCTTCAAACTAATGATTTTCGGTATCTGAAAAGGATGAATAAAATAAACACACAAAGAAGGGTTACGAGGTCACCATATTAAGCTTAATAATGTAACATTCTATCAATTTATCTAAGTATTGAAATATCTCCGAAGGCTAATAGCATGTACTCAGAATATTGTATCTAAGATAGAGGGAAGAAAGCGGACTCTATTTCATTGGTGTATGTATGAGTAGGATTTCGATCCTCATCTGTCTGTTTGTCTATCTAAATAATTGTATGAATCTCAATAGTTTTTGAACCTTTACAGTCAGCAACGCCAAACATAGCATCGAAATGCAGACCAAGCCCCTACAAACCTTATTGTTTTATTTAGAAGTAGCTCTTGGTAAAAATAAAGTTCTAACTTGTAAATCTAAATTCCGTCTTTATTGGCCCTTTATTGGTCCTGAGAAATGAACATTTGGCGCATTTCTCAATTTAATGAGGTAAAAAGACACAAAAGTGTCTTTTTCATTTTACGATTTATTCACCTGCCAGTCAGACCATTGATAGTGAAGTGAAACAGATGCACACCATTAAAATGATATTGTTACTTCAATACCATGGATAATATTTTTGTATTTATGTATACACAACTTCTTTGTAGATGTTAGTTACGCTTGTATTTGAAGCTTATGATTTTTTGAAACTTATTAAATTTAATTTAATGCGAAATGGATAATAGCGATTGATTCCCTAATATCCCAAATTTTACTACGATATCGTAATATAAAAGAGGTTTAGTTTCTTAGCATGATTTTGGAGAAATAATTTATTAGAAATATTAAGTGTTATTCTAAAATGTATTAATGCATTTATGAGTCTCTTTTTAATAGTTGAATTAACAGAATGAACTTTATGGTAAACACTAAGAAAAAAACATAGAAAACAATGTTTAAAATCTCCAAGTGGATTTGTTATGCAACTCTGTAATCAAAATGATTAAGAAAACATGTAAAATTACATTTATTTCAATATTTTTGATTTTGTAAGTAGAAAATTGAGTTAGCTTACAACTTGCACGGCCTTGCGTAATAAATTTAGCTTTAAAGAGTTTAGAAACTCAAAGAGCACTCTTCAGTTTTCTAAGGCACTCGTGCATGAGCCGTACCTAACGTAATCGCCTGACAAGCAATGAGCCAACTTCAAAGTGGTCCTTCTCAACATGTCATAACATGTGAAAATTAAAATTTACATGACAACTTAAGCGGCGTAGCGGCGCTTGTTTGCTTCAGCATGGCTGCCGCCATAGTTGTTCCTGTTCGTAACCAGAGAACGAGCCGAAACTGTGCCCTTAATTTGGCACGTTGCCGTCGCCAAGGTACGCGCGACAATAACAATAACAACAGCAACAACAACAATTACAGCAGCAAAGGGGCAGCCTTAGTGGCGGCGACAGCAACGGCGAGTGCCATTCTGTGGCATGCATACGTTTTTTACAACGTGCGAGCCAAGGCGAACAAAAAAAGTGTTTCATCGTGTGAGAATATTTCTGTGTGTGTGTGTGTGTGTGTGTGTGTAGGGGCCATAAAACTTCAACGGCTTTTGTGGGTCGGATACGTATGTACAACAAATTTGCACGTCTAGAGTGTAAACTAAAAACAAAAACAAAAATCGGAAGAGAACTACAAAAGGGGCTGACTGCCAGGCAGAATTACGCATGCAATAGCAAAAATAAAATATGCATAAAAAATAAGCTGCTGCAAAAATCTGGGCGATGGACAGAAGACAAGGAGGAGGCTGAACACAAAAATAACAACAGCACTTTGCTGTTAAAACGCAAATAAAACTGCCACATCGTGCATTTTATGTTAATTTTTTCAGTCCCTCCTTTTTTGCATCATTCTCTTCCTCTTCATCTTTATATTCTTTTTATCTGTGCATTTCACACAAATATGAATTTGAATTTGAACACAAACATTTGAGAGTCGAGGAGGCACTTAGCGTAAAAAGGAAAGGAAGAGATGTGATGTGATGCGAAGCGATGTTTACCACTTGACAGCTGCTGCTGATGCTGTTGCTGTAGCTGCTAAAAGCTATAAGAGGTAGTGGAAAAAATTAACTAATTTTAATTTTATGCCCGGCAAGGAATTATACATTTTTAATGCAAGTGCGTGAATTTTGTGGGGCGATGGCTAACGCAGACGCGCACACACTAACGGCCGCTAAAATTTTAATAGCTCTCACACATTATAAACGCAAATAAACGCCAGAGTTGATGCTAAAACCAAGCGTAGGCGCCATCGCGGCAGCAGCTGCCATTTTGTTTGCTGTATGTGTCTTTAATGTGTACACACTGGTGCGCAGTTGCATGCCAGCGGCACACATCCCTTCCCACCCAGCCCCTTGACAACTCCATTTGGGACGAACGCCTGGCCAAGCGTTGAGTGCGCCTTTTGAGCACTTAGGAGTTACTTTTGAGCAAGCATTTCAAGCATGTGAATATGTTTGCACTTCTCCCTCTCTCCCTCTCTTTCTCTCTCGCTCGCTCTCTGGCTTTTGTGTAACCGTGTGTTGCTGCTGTTATTTGCCTAGCAGCTTAAGTAGTTAGGGCGTGTGCCTGCCACTTAAGAAATGTGGACGAAAAAAAAGGAGCAAAGTTTAGGCGTCCAGCGGCGTTTGTTTGCCAACGGGCTTGCAGCTCCTGCTAGAGTTACTTTGAAAGTTTGCCTCGCCCTCTTCTCTTAGGCCAAGGCTGGCCTCACCTCCGGACGTGTTGCTGGCAGACAGACATGGTGTGCAACTTAAAGGCACTAAAGTTGCACAAAATTAAGCATACTTTTAGGCACTCCCTGCCATATTATGATTATCATTATTATTATTATGTATTATGCTATTCTTTCGCCCTAATGCTGTTATGCGCTTGATACGCAGCTGCTGCTTAGAGCTTATTCCATAGTGAGTGGCGCCTGCTTACCCATCGGCCGACTGCCAGCCAGTGCTCTCAGACAGTCTCGTCTTTTTAGTGGTCCAAGGTGTGCGCGCAAAAGTTTTTCGCTCATAGACGAAGAAAAAAAATCTCAACATAGCTGAAACTTTTTAATTGCTTTCTAAGTTTACTCTTGTTGCGGTTCAATGTGTTGCATTCGCAAGATACACACAACTATGTATAAATATAAGTATTTCTTCTTAGTTTTATCAGAAAGACTCTGCGAAAATGCTACCGCTCAGGTAGCAACCTGATAGGGTTAGAAACACCAGAACGTCCATACCAATTGGATCAAAACGTTAAAACGGCATTAGTACTATAAACACTTATACAAATATTGATGTATATAATATATTTATACCATAGTTATATCAAAACCAATTTTACTGCATTATTACAAGAACGCATCTTCTAAACAAATTAAAGAAGAACGCCTAGACAAGGACCAACACTTTCTGAATTAGGATTAACTAATTAAACGCTAATTATATTGTAGTGCGTGTTTTATCAGAATTCTTAAGTTTGGTGTACAACTTTTCAGCCACATTCGGATCAATCTCTTTCCCCACACGGAAAAAGATTGCTGGACTGGGCATAAAATTTCTCCCAAGACATTTTCAAGAGTTATGTAGTTTGTTCAATTTTCACTTTATGATTTACATTGAAATGAAGACGACCGGCTAGTATTCTAGTTTATGTAATTCTGTTATTGTTATAACTTAACTCTCAATTAAAATAAATAAATAATTAAAAATATATATACACGTACTTATTATTAGGAAATTCTTTCGCCTTAAGTAGCATTTAAATAGAATTACGGCCCCACTCTTTTTTGGCAGGCCACAACCACCACCTCCTCTCCCTCTTTAACAATAGACCGCGAGATACTGTTTTTATTTTAGGCTCTCGCTTTATATTTCTTCCACCATCCTATCCCATCGCCCTTCAAAAGTCCACCAAGCATCGACACACACCGCAGCTTTCTGCGTTTTGAATTTTATTGCTGCTTCCTAATGTTTAATTATACGCAAGCTGATGACGTCTGATAGGTTTTTTTTGGGGCTTCGAGCGTGGCGCATAAGCATAACGCAGCTTATATTTTATTTATTTCCCTTTTTTGCCTCTTTCGGCAACCAAAACCAATCATGAACCCTTGGGCCGTGGCCTAGGCAGCCACCCAGTCCACTCGTTTACAGCCCAAAGTCGTTTTTATGACAATCCACCCAACGTGCTTCATATGCGGCAGTGTAATTTGCCATAAAAAACGAGGGAGACGAATCCCCACTACAACCCATACATACGAGTACTCGTATTTGAGCAATTTCACAGAAATTGACAATTTTCGCCCCGAGTCGTAAGTCTAAGCCAAAAGACAGACGACTACTGACTGACAAATACACTGTCCTAAACTTTATTGAAATTGCAAAACTGTCGGAAACTGAAAATACAAGTATTGCATTTTTGTTGGGATGTGAAAACTAAATCAATATGTTTGGAAAAAATGCGATCCCAATTCAAATATCATGAACTCAGAGTGAAATTTGCCAAAGCGATTAGGAACTTCTTTTAATGCATGCTTATATTGACAACAAATGAGAAATCAAACGTCATGATGATCATACGAAATAAGCCAAACAGGACAAAGGAAAAGGAAGTGGTTGAATTGATATTTTTTTATTTTTCTTTAGAGTTTAATATCTTTTTATTAATCAGCCGACAATAGAAGGTGTAATATTTTATCCATTCTATGCATTCACTTATTTCGTTTTGTTACAGTTAAGTATCAGAGTTTTAAGCTTTCGAGAATCGTCGCATTTATATGATTATTATTGATTGTTTGTCTTTATTATTGCAATTAATATTTTTCTGAAATGCAAATAAAACAAATATTGATAATGAAATATCATTTAACTTGAGTAAAAATGAACAAAATTGAAACATGAATAAAATTTTACAATTAGAATTAATGATGATTTTTTTCAGTGCACTGAGCTGGGCAGGACGTTGGTTGCCCAATGCGGCAGAGATAAAAAACCAGGCACGCAAATTGTTAGCCGCGCATATACGCGTTGATATTTTTATGTGTGTGCACGATTATATAACTGTGTGTGTACGCACACAAACACGGAGCGTATGTGCTGTAGAATCGTCTGTTAACATTTAACGCTGCAAATTTAACCGCATTTATGTGTTTGGGTTTTCGCTTTTATTTGATTTTCATTTAATTTGGCACACAGGCGAAAGAGCCCTTAAAAATTGGCATAACAATTACGGCGAAGCTGCTTGAAACTGGGACCGGTTTCGAGCACAGACAGCAGACACAGTGAGGCGACTATCGTTAGGGCTGACAATGAAACTGCAATGACACATAATTGCAGCTTCCACACACACACACACACACACACACACACTGATACACTGAAACACATACCATACAATTGCAAGCAAGACCAGGCGGAAAGAAACTTGCTGCATGAACAGCAACTGCCATTGTGCCCCAGTGCAACATATCTATGCAACTAACGCTTCCGTTTCCGTGCATTTTCTTGTTGCTGTCTCTCGTTGTTGTCTTCATCTGTTTGTCTGTCCCTCTGCATTTCAGTCTATCTCTACGTGCGTCTATGTGTGCGAGTTGCGAGTGTGTGTGAAAGTGTGAATGAGTGCAATTAGCAGGGCCACTTCCTTTTAACGTTGCAATTTCGCATGGCTGCTGTTGTTAGTGTTGCTGCTATTTGTTTGCTTACTGCCATTGGCCATGGCCCGGACTGCACTGATCTCAGCCGTAAAAGCAACATTAAAAATTAATTTGCTCATGTCTGTGGCACAAAGTGTGCAACCTACACACACGGACACATTGTTGCAACTGCAGGACAAGACACAAATGACGATGACATCACTCAACATTTTTATTCTTCAGTGGTTTCATTCATTAGGCGCAAAGGCAAGACTATTGAAATATTCTTCTGATTTATTTTTCAACTTCGACACTTTAGTAAGTTCTAAACTTTTTATGTGCAACTACTATTCCTTCATTCCATTTTATGAGCCAAGTTTGCAAATGCAATACAAAAATTTCACATCTATGTTAGAGTATATACATAGTAGGTATAATATTTTATTCAAATTTAATTTGCATTCACAATTGACAAGACTACAAATTTTCAAAAGGAGGTGTCTTCGAATTTGTTGAGCACTGTAGGAAAAGTATTTATTTTTAAAGTTGAACTGATGCTTGGAATGAATCAAAGGAAGTATGTGCTCTTTTCAAGTTACCAATAAGTTATTTAAAAATGAAATTTTTAAAGTCGAATGAATGTTTTATCGGCCGAAAAGGTCTAAGGCTGTTTGCGAGAAATCATTTTTGTTTACAATAAACCAAGCAGAAAGACTTCTTTAAAATACTTTGTTTAAATTATTTCTATATTTTTGCTCATTTTTTGTTGGTTTTCTGTTAACCTAACCATAATTAGTGAGTCTGCATAGCAGTGAAATGAGAAATCAACTTCGAAAAAGCTGTCTAGAAGCCCACACATTAAATTAATTAGCACGCTTTGTGCATCTTATATCCTCGCTAATAATAATTTAATGACTGCAGACTTTGCTCACAAAAATTTTTTAATATAAAGCAGCGTATTTATACGTGATATGCAAAAACTTTTTATCACACATGTACACGTTTATAAAACAGTTTTTTAAATAAAATGGTTAACTTGAAACTTCTCTCTGGAGCGCGCCTATTTTACTTTTTGTCTGTATTTGAGACTCTCATCCTCGAGTGGAATTTTATTGAAGCTGCCTTATTTTACTTTTTCTTTTGCCTTGCCACGCCTTCTACACACGCACTTGAGGCGAAACTCGCAAAAGTTCTGTTCTCGACTTTCTGACGTGCTTCTGTGCGTCTTAAGTGAATTTTCTTGTCTGCTTAAATTGCCGGAAATAAAATTTTAATATAGAAATATGTAATATGTGAATGAAAGTAAAAGCAGAACGGCTTAATTTTGGGATATCTGCTTTTCATGGAAATTAAATGCCAAGTCGTGGAGATATTTTAAGCTTATAACAATACACATGTATAAAAGTATATAGAATTGTATGTGTATGAGCATTTTATGTAATCTTCGTATTGATTACCATTACATTGGTTGTGCCAAATTCAATATTCATGTTCATGTTCATGTTCAAGCTCACTTTGAAGTGCCCTCATTGCGTATACGTAATATAAATAAACAAAGTATTTGTTTTCTTCACATTGAGGTCGCCTATTCATTTCATGAGTCCTACAACAGCATTATTGGTCGATATAGAGCAGGTTTTGTTGTAAATTTCCAAATTTATATGTATTTCGGACTTGTTGAAACAATTGATAACGAATAAAATATTATTTTAAACATTCTATGAAATATGTCTAAGCACATAAGTATCTTGCAAAAAACTGTAAGCCTGGTAGGTTGGCAGCATCCACTAGATTGTTATTATTCTTTAAATATATATTGAAACTACAATTCAAGAGTCATTTAAATTAGTTCAAAAGTTTAAAAGGGCAGACAGCTTATTAAAAGTTTTTTTTTTGGCTTTATTATGATCTATAATTATACATATGGTGCCATAGGAAAGATTGACTTAAAATTATTTTTATTTAGTTTATTAGGTCTAGAATGTCTCTGACCACATATGGCTGTGCATCGGGGCATAGCTGGCCAAATGGCAAATAAAATTCTCCAACATGTCGGAGGCATTAGTAGACATTATTGTACTGTTTCTTACGCTATCTTATCTTTAAGTTTAATAGTTATAAGTATATGTTTCACATTTATATACTTGACGAATATATTCTATTATCTATAAAATATTGTTTTCCGTTTTGGTTGAAATTGAACTACCAACGTATATTTTCTACCCACTGTAGTTTTCTTCTTGGCCGTTTTTATATCATTTTATGTTTCTCATTGGGCAGCCTTGGCCAACTCAATTTAGGCGGTTGTTCGGGTAGCCAACTTATTGTTTTACTAATTAATTTCACCAGAATTTATCAAATTACATTCTTACCGGGGAAAATTATTAAATTTTTGCCATGCACCCTTAAAGACCAAAATCGCGCCATACCGGCGTTTGCGGTTGTCTAACGGGCTCCTGCGGCAATCTGCTTTGCATTTAAAGTGCTTTTAATTTGGATTTGGCTTTAATGCAATTAGGTCCTTTTTCATCCACTCTGCCTTTCCTGGCAATATTCGCGCTTTTTTTTATAGTGTTTACTTGCTATTCTCCATCGCTCTCAATTATTTTTCCATTGATAATTAGAATCTCGTTCGTGCTGCGTTGCTGGATGGTTGCGTCACAAAAAGAAGGATGTAATTTCAAATTCTTACACAGCATTTTACCTATTATTATAAAACGTCGCTTACAAGCTGCCTTAAATCATCTCAAGAAAAACTACCACATGTCCATGAAACACATATACATAAAAATAAAGCATTTGTTTAAAAAAATATATCGAGAGTGTTTTTTCTCAAGGAAACCCATAAGATGCTGTCGCTCCTAAACTAATCTTCTCTTTTAATTTCCGTATACTTCACTTGGCTTCCTGTGTCTTACTGTTGCTATTCTAATTTTAGCTTCAGGTCCTTTTTATACGTCGACTGATATTTTTTTTTTACTTACGAATGAAAATAATTAGGTACGAACGTTATTTTTGGAACACCAAAACGTATATATCATTGCAAATCTACTTAAACGCTTTTGAAAAATACTCAAACATGCCGTTCACATTGCAAAAAAACTATATAGAATTTCGTTCCATTATATTCATTGAGTTTTTTATAAGACTTTCTTAACACTGATTCTGTTCCAAATCTCTTTAGATTTAATCAGTCATATGGAATTAGAAGCACGATAGACGGACGATTCGCTTTCTTCTGGGCATTTCAAATATCAGTCCCAACAAAATATACTCGTTGAAAGGTGCAAATTGCTAGCTTCGGCACAACACTCTGGTAGGATAAGGATGTAAATATGCATGTGGATGTAATGCACGAGTACACTGAGAAACTGACTCTGGATTTGCAATATAGTTGAGCAAAAATTATCAAATCACATAGAAAGTTCTTTGATATTTTTTTACGAATATAACCAGGTAATTTACTTGTCACGTGATGAAGTATGTGTTTATTCATTTATGCTAATGCAAGACTTGCTTGGCGACAAAATAACCAAGTGATTTTTGTTATTTTACAACTTTTTTTCACTGTGTATCCTCCTCGTAAGCAAGCAATTAGCGTGCAGACCGCAAAATGAAATGTTTGCTGCTATTTACATTGGCGTTGACAGCAATGATGGTGGAGCAGGACGAGGAACGTAGGGAGATTGTATGAGGCAAAGGAGGAGTGCGCATTGAAAAATGTCAAAAAGGAAATAAATTTTATGTAAACAAAATCAAGCGCGAGAGGCTAAGCCGCAGCCAACGCACACCCATTCCTCTGCGTTTGTGTGTGTGTATGTACGTTTGTATGTATTTACATCTGCATGTGTGTGAGTTGGTATTTTTCCGGATTACGTGCCACCGTGAATAACATCCCCTTTTTTTGGTATGCTTCAAAATTTAACAAAGCCAAATGACAACATCTATTTGCGTTAAAAAAAAGCTGCTTGTGTTATATCAGCCTTACATTGATGTGAAATTTCTCATATGGAGAAACTGATAAAGAAACTAAACCATTGGTGTGCATCAAGAGTACACATATAGCTACTTATTAGCTTATTGCATCCTAATAATATTCTAGTTGTTTTTATCATGCTTGGCTTTAATAAAAGGCTTTAATATGTCATACATTAAGCCATTTAAGAGTTCAATAAAGAAAAAAGAAAAACACAAACCCTTTAATATTTGATGACAATATTTTGTGCAAAAGGTTTGTTTATCTGCTTGGTTTTTTTCGATTTTCGATTTCATATGAAAAAACTATTAAAGAAACTAAACTACTGGTTTAGATCAAGAGTACACATATAGATATTTATAAGCTACTGATATACAAGTTGTTTTTATCATACTTGGTTTAATAAATAAATAAATACATTAAGCCATTTAAGAGTTCAATAAACACAAACCCTTTAATATTTGATGACAATATTGTGTGCAAAAGGTTTGTTTATCTGCTTGGTTTTTTTCTTTTAAACTCTGATTTTCTACAAGGAATTACGGATAAGTTCGCTCGAAAATCGTATCTTATACAACAGTTTAAAGAACAACTTCTGCTAGCATTTAAAAAAAATTACTCTACCCACCACTGCCTCCGTTTTCTTTGACCTGGCCGCTCCCTTTCCTTTAATGCGTTTTGATGTCACTAATTAGTCTGGGCCCGTGAACGCCACATGCGTGACAATCGACATCAGCTTGGGCTAAAGTGTTCACTTGGCTCCACACGTTGTGCTCCACAGATCAAACGCTTGTCTCTGGAGCCGTCGCACAGTTTTCATTTATTTTTTAACGCTTTTCATTGGCCCTTGTGTCGCATATGTAAAACATATATTTATGAGCGAAATTCCTTGAAGTTGGTCCAAAGGGAAGGCGGCAAGGGCAACCGTTAAATTTTTCGCTCTGTTTGACTGTCAAATCAACAGACAAGAAGCGACCAGTTGGTCCCACTTTTTTCTCTGCCCCTTGGGCGAGAGTCTGTGCATAATTTTGCCCTGTTGCTTTATTTTGTTTGACATTCGCTTTAATGCATACAATTTGAAGTGAAATTAAATGAAAACATGGCATTTCGAGATCAAAGCATTGTGCGTTGTCCTGGGGGACACTTGTCCGAGCTCAAGTTATGCTGAGTTGCGTTCTGATTGTGCAACATTTTTATTCCGCAATTTGGTCGAATGAGTGCGGTTTAATCATATTTAGGCTGCGCAATTCCTAAGGAAACTAGTGTGTACAATGCTGTATTCCATTCCAAAAGAGTTTCAGAAAAAGTAATGTTACTATAAATGTAATATCTAGCCAGAGAGAATGCTGCACGACAGTGAACCCAAGTAAACTCCCTATATAGCATAAAAGCGGGAATTCATCTTGTTGTTCAGCATCCCATAAGTCGGGTTGTAATATTTCTCAAAAAAAGTTGTTGATAAATATTTATTAAAGCATAGCCAAATGGAATTTTATGAAATTTGAAATGAAATTGCTTCGAAACAAAACTGCAAAAAATTGAAAGTAAACTTAAACTTTTTAATTTTTATGCTGAAACTGGTATTCAATAATATACAAGTATATTACTTTTGTAAATGTCAAACTTTATTTATATTGTATAGTATATCCCGAGCTTACAATGTTGCCTTGTTCCAAATGAGTTTAAAAAGATTGACTTCTTTTATTCGATTTAAATAAATAAAATTCAACTTGAAATACATTTTCTTATATCACCATCGTTATTACTTTGAACAGAAAAGCAGACTAATCAAATGTTTTCTCTTGAGGCAGTTTGTTATTTACTATAAAAGGCGTGACAGCTTTTGTCAAGCCTGATTACTTGAACAATTCTACATTTCTCTATAGTTATGCAAGGGTTCTCTTGCTCAATTCTGTATGCATACAAAAAGAATAGCTCTGAGCTCTTTTTTTGCTTGGACGCGGACTTCATCTGCATGATCACAATCCTGGCCCTGATTCTTTTGGCCAGCGCCGCCCATTGCCATCGTTGGCCAACAGATTATCCTCCACGTTACCCCCCAGGAACAAATAAACCATTCTACCATTGTCCGCCTTGGCCGAATTGTAAGTCGTGGGGCAAATGCTGCCAACGATCTATACCAGAATTTATATTTGAACAAAAGAAAATAAATAAAATAAAATAAAATAGAATAAAATACTAAATGAAACTGTGTGCATGGATTGTGCGGCGGATCCACTCTGCCTAACAAACATAACACATTTGAATAATGAGAGCCGCTGCAGTTTTCCCAAATGTAGACCCAGACAGAAGGACAAAGTCAAGACTAAAGCCGGAGTAGCAGCTGCTCCAACGCTCGCCATTTTGCTTTTCCCTAGCTCTGGCAGACAAGGCTCCTCCTCACTTGCCCCATCCGTTTCTGGCCATCACATCAGCAACTCTTTATTTGTGTCTATCCTTCTGTCTGCTTTTCTGCTGTTAGCCACTGACAGTGTTGGATTTTGGGTAACTTCTGCCAGCTGTATGCAAAGTTTTGTTTTAGTTTATGCAGACAGTTGCCTTACAGCTACAAAAACAACCATGAAAACAACAATAATAATAATAATAAATGTATCCCAGTACCCGCCGAGTACTGTGCACTGTTTTATGCTTTGCTAATTATGCCGCCTGGACCAGCAAATGTTCTAGCTATGAAGTTTTGAGTGGTGCCAACGGCAACCACAGCTAATTTTTGGAGCATCTGGCATCTGCCATACATAGGAGGGACTGTGTGGTGAGCTGGCATTATAAATCTTTTAAAATCAACAGCCAGTGCAACGAAAGCAAGAGAGTTGCACATGAATTCCCTCGCATCTGTCCACCCACATGCCGCTTGCCGCTTGCCGCTGCCATCCACACCAACATGCCCAGCGTCATGCATCATATTGCAATCGTCAGCTATGTCAGCGCATGCTACGTCGCTTATCGTTCAACTTTGTAATGATTGCAACATCCAACAGATAAACAGGGGGACAGCCCGACAGCTCGACAGCGGCACAAAACCAAAGTCGTCCAACGCACATGTGTATTTTAATGCCACTGCAACGGATGAGAGTATTTCAACTCATTCGTGATGCTTGGCCCAAGTATGTGAATAAAAATAAAACAAAAAAATCAATATTTTCGAGTTTTTTTAATGATTGTCTTCGAGTTACCAGAAAACTAAATATTGGAGCACATAAGTCAATTGTAATTGCTTATAAATAGCTGTCAACTATTTGGAAATCTGCGAAAATCCTCATTCAATATATAAATATTTTGAAGAATCAAATATCTGAGCGGGGGAAAAAAATATTATGTTATACAAGCTACTTTCGGATTTGGTCAGGGACCCTTAAAAACTCATTAGTTTCATAAAAGCACAATCAATTTGATTGCAATTTTCAATTAACCCCATTCTGTTGATTACCAGTGCAGTACTTAATTCAATTTTTAAATCGGAGTTGCAAACAAGCGTGTTTTCTTATTTAGACAAAATGTATGATTTTTTTAAATCCTAAGTAAAAGTAAACCTCATTTAAGGCAAAATCTTAACAGGCTTGTAAAAAAGTAACATCAATCTCTGAATTTATGAATTAGAAATTAACTTTCTTTTGTATATTATGGCGGCAGTCCAGAAGAGTTTACAGAATTTAGAATTTCCGATTTGTAATTTATTATATGATTGGGGACTTTTGAATAATATTGCGTTCAAGTGACATAATGTTTCGAGGATGATTCTGAACTAACTGCATCCTCTTTGGCGTTTTAGTAAGGATCATATGTTACCGGGGGATAATGTAGCTTCCCCATAGCTTCCCCATAGTGAGTCTATTCAATCCAAATAAACAAACACACAAATCAAATCAATCAAATCTTTCCCCTTTATAATATTAAATATAGATTTAATTATGTAGAAAGAGTACCTGGAATTCCACATTCTACTATTTGTAATTTAGTTGCATTTTTGTCTTCTTCATTTTTCATAGAAAAAGTCAGACTGCTGGTCCCCCCAGAAACAACGTCAACAGCAACAACAACAACTGCAAAATAACCAAGCAACATCAACTTCGACATGGTGGCTGGTGGCTGGTGGCTGGTGGCTGGCGGCTCCCCTTTGCACAAGGCAGTGCTGCAGTCATAAAAATGGTGCCATTAATCATCACACCACCACCATCGGACACAATTCATGGTGCAGTTTGTCGCACGACTGGCGGTTTATTTTGGAGCACTGTTACAGGAAACAAGAACTTAGTGTGAAATTCTCTCTCGAATGATGGCCAGCAGCTAAGCAATTAAATTGGCTGCGCCTCGTAATGCCACGGAATGCAGACGCTCAAGTGCAGGGCGCATAAATCAAAGCGAGAAGGGGTACGCCAAGCCTATTAAGCCAAGGCCCATCATAGATGGGATCCCCCTAAATTACAATGCATGGTGTAGCTGCATTTTATTTTTGGATTGTGCCCGACAGCCTTTTTCTTGCTCATGTCATGTCATGCCAAGTCAAATGGTGTGTGCCAAATTAAAAACGGCAACTAATTAATTTGTTTTTTCACGCGCACGCCCTCGTCGGCCTGCGTTTAATGGGAATTACGGATTAATAAATACATAGTTTCAAATGTAGAAGCTGTACCTCTAACTTATACAACGTAATTCCTAGATCATGTATGGCGCATCGCAGCATTCAAAGCTGCAATAACCGAGCGGTAAACAAATCGGCAGAGTCTGATGTGAACCCACTCGCATTTCTTTTACTTTACAGATATCGTAGTTTCTTGCCACACACTTCGTTACCATCAAAAGCATCAGCCAGCCGAGCAGGATAATATGTTTCATTATTGTATAATTGTTACTTGAGTTGCTTCAAAATACTATATGTACGGCATCACAAACAAATTTGACACAAATGGCATAGGCAGACCCTATCCTATCCTATCATCGAACAAGTAAATCGGAGCTACTAGCACGGACGATATCAATCTGCCAGATCGTTGGATCTATGCAGTATGGTCAGTACAATTTCCCCGATACTGCCTAGTACTATAATAATTTATTTATTCTGACAAATAACATAAAATATACAACAACAGCTACGGGCAGAGCTGGAGGCAAAGCATGGGCAGCGATTTTTTATTGGCCACAACTTTCTTCATAATTGACATTTCATCATTCATTTCATCATCAATCATTATGAAACTAAAAATGCGGACATATAATCACTAACTGGGTGGGATTACCAAATTTTAGTTCAAAATTCCACGACCCACGATAGTTATAGAAAATCGTAAATAGGGAGGGAGTGGGGGGTGCATCAGAAAAAAATGACAACCTCGTCCTTTCTCGGGCTGAATCTGGATACCAAGTTTGGTTATTCTAGCTCTTATGCTTTCTGAGATCCCTGCGTTCATACAGACAGACAGACGGACATGGCTATATCCACTCGGCCTATCATCCTGATCAAGAATATATGCACTTTGTGGGGTCTGCCATGCCTCCTTCTGTGTGTTCCATGTACACTCACACAAAACTAATATACCCTTTTAGCCTTTGGGTACAATAATAGATACCCTTATGTACCCTTATACCCTTTGGGGTATAATAAAGATATTAAAGAGCACAACAAAAATTATTCTGGGCTTGGGAAATTCAATATGCTTGATTTAATCAAATTGAGAGAGCTCTAATGGCCAAAGAAATGACTAAATTGATTACAGTTGATATAGCAGGGCTTTGAGGAACAGCAAAGTTAATTAATCACAGATAATTAATTTATGTATAAAATCAACACCTAAGAAATTCCTACGACACAATAAAATATAAAACAAACAATATTAGGTTTGTACACAGTGTGTAACAGGAAGAGCGAAGCATTTCCGACTCTATAAAATATATAAATTCTTAATCATCTTTACGAGAGAAATCGATTGCGATTAACGGTATCTAAGCTCTCCATATCCCCAGGCAAAACGACTTAATTTTGTTTGTGCAATTCATTTATAATCAAGTAACCCTTAACCTGCTTAGCAATAAGTAAATTTCCCAGAAGTTTCCCAGGAACTAGTAGTAATTATGTTGACTTTGAAAGTAACGCAGTTTTACTTTACTTACCTAAACGCACACACAAGTAATTAGCCCAGGGTAATGCGCAATCTGAAAGGAAAATAAAAGAGTCATAAGTTTAGATGTGAAGGTGTCAACATTTGCACGTTCTTGGTGCTCAAATTAATGCAAATAGTAAAGAACGCTTAAATATAGCGCTTGAGCAGACAAGTGTCGACCTTATATACCCGCGGGTAAATAAGCGTTTTCCAACTCTAGCCTTCATAAAACCGTATACGCTATACGCAATTTGGGTGTCTAAGAAAAAAATTATAATTTAAAAATATATTAAAAACGATTGTATACAAAATAGTAATAATGACAACTAAAAGTTCGCTCTTTTTTAGTAAACTCAATCACGATTTGTAAGTGCCGAGTGTTGAAATAAACAGGAATGACTAATTTCGTTAAGATTAACAAATTATTATAATAAAAAGAACTGTAAAATTAGCAAATTACGAGTACTTCCTTAAAAACAATTAATGTATATACATAATTAAGTGAATTAAATTATGTATTATTAGTTATTGTTTTTTAATTTTAAGACACATATTTGTTAAATGATATTTTGTATTGACACCAGACCCTCTAGAAAGGAACATTAGTTACACGAAATCAATAGGATGTGTGTGGCTAAGTGGCCAACACTTAAAACCTAAGAATTTGTATTTAAGTCTTTGGCTTTAAAACGCACATGCTATGAGGCGTCGCCGCACCATTTTGTTTCTCTTCATGACAACCTAATCAATGGACACAATTGACAGTTATCTGAAAAGCCCGCTCGCTCTATCGAGCAACTGAATGACGATTTATACGCACAAACATGGAAGCCGAAGACCGCAAGTAAATCATAAATGGCGAGATAAGCTGGCAGAAATGATGTACAGCTTGGAGAGAGAGAAATGTTAACTGGGTAAGGAAAAAAACAGAAAAAAAATGAACATAAGCACGAGTATATCTATGTGTGTGTGTGTGTGTGTGTGAATCTGTAAGCAATGGTGACAGGCAGGAAGGAATGATGTTAGACATTGAACACGAAAAAGGAAACTAGAGCGAAGACATTAGCTTGAAATGACAGCAACAAGATGCAAGATAGACACTCGGTTTATAACTGTGTTTTTCAACGCAAACGAAGCAGTTACCAACAACAACACAACAACAACAACACAACAACAATCAAAAAATAAAAAACCAATGCCAATACCAAGGGAAAATAAAAGCAAATTGTAAGGCATAATAACAGGCTGGGAACAAACAACAGAGTGTAAATGACAGCAGCCAAGCAAATATGCAAAAAGCAAAAACTAAAGTAGAAGACAAGTTGCCGAGAACGCGTTGATAAGGTACACAGATAAAGAGTGGGTGTATCACATATATGCGTACTAAATGTACATAGTATGTGCGATGCAACTTTAGAGGAATATGGCTTGAAGAACTGTGCGTGATTAAACGTGCCCAGTCGCGAAAGAAGCTGCAAAATTTCGTAAAACAGATGACATCGATATAATTGAAAACATGTTTTCATCAATTTATATGCATATGATGCACATTTAAAGGCACTGAAGACTGATTCATCTTACAATAGACAACAACATTGGAAGAATAGCAATAACAATATTGACAAACATCTTGTCTGATTGTGAGTGACCGTTTAAACGAAATACTATATAAATTCCAGGGAATTTAATTTGAATTGATTTAGGAAATCCAGACGTCATTTTATTTATTTATATATTTATTGTTTTTTTTTCTATCATGCGCACAGTTTTCTTTCAGCGTCTTCCACCAATCTGTCCGAAAGAGTTTATGTGTTGTTTCGTATATCCATCCATAGCCATCATTGAAAAGCGTAATGGTTAGCTGTTTTTAAAATGTAGGATAAAATAAACTTTGAAGACGATTTGATTGAGAAAAAGAGAAATTTATACCTAAACGATTATGTTGTAGTCATAATACATTAGATGACCAAATGCACAAACAAAATAAATATACTTTCTAATGACAAGTTAAAAAGTAGGTAAGTAGGCTCGTTGCCCCTGACCATTTAGCAAAGGGCTTTATATTGTGAACCACTGTAGAGGGTATATAGTTTCGGCGCAGGCGATAGTTACTTTTTGGCTCGTTCCTTTCTTGTTTTGTGAGCCAGGGAGTGTGCCGCATATTGAAGTAATAACTACGCGTAGCACTGCCAACATGTTGCCATTTGTATTGAAAAGCGTTTTTCTGGCGCAAGGACAACAAGGACTGGCTCCACCATGAGTGTGCATGTATATGTTTGGCCCATCATTTGGCACACATTTGAGATGGCAGCCAGCCAGTGTGTTGCGCTCATTCATAACTCACTAGCTCTCACTCGCTGCTGAGCCTTTTTTGTCCTTTCATTCAGCTTTTCTTGCTCATGCCATCAACATTTACTGGCGCTTGTTTTCCCATGCAATATGCATAGACATTGCCTTCGACTTAAACGTCAACGTCAGCGTCAACGACGACGTCACCATCGTCATTTCTTATGGCTTGGCAAATACGCGGTGCAGATGCCACGGCTTTTATTTCCATCAAAGCGTCTTAAGTGCTAGGCAGCCGTGCTCGGCAAAACACTTTTCATGCCAATGCTTCAGTTTAAATATTTATGTAGGCGTGCCATTTTAAGAGAAATATTTTCGCAACTGCTATTTGGCAGCGAGTGCTTTTTGCTTTGATTTCAATTTTGATGGGAAATAGGCCAAGTAAATGAGTTTATGCTCTGCATTTTAGTGCAGCTGCGAGCTGGCAATAAAATAGTTGTATCTACGAAAACCAAAATTTGTTTTCGGCTTAGATAAAGGATACCGGGGCTTAAGCACAAACAATTCAAATAATTTACTTCTTACCGAATCAGTACGGAGGAGAATATATTTTAATATACTTGTATATTTCCTCTTTCACCGTAGAGCCCCAAATAAGTATATACTAATGTACTGCTTTAAAGAAATGAATACCTGTTGTCGACACGATACAGTTCCTCACAATATAGCCATGCAAATAGATATAAATACAAAATGGAATGAAGATTCCTTCTTAATAATCCATAGCTCTGACGAGTCTATAATACTTGTAAGAAAGCTTTATATTTCGGCCTTTACATCTTTAATGGATTACTTGGAATCGGGGCAGTAATTTGGTTTTCTATTTCAGCAAACACTTATATAATTTTATAATCATTTTTTGATTAGGTTTTTATTCTCTTAGTGAGATCGTTTCAGAAAGGATTCCTTGAGCAATGCACCTCTGCCTACTTACTTCTTTGTAGTAATAGATAAGGTGCTCTTTTTTCGTCCTCCCCATCTCTTTAGCTTCCTCAGAAAATCATTCGGTGGGATCCCAAATATGATGTTCGCTTTGTGTGCAGAGTGGGCCAAAACAACCTTGATCGAACAAAATTGTACTTTTCCAATGCTTCTAGGCCCCTAACCGGGCCCTGTTCCGCATCAGAAACCTGAAGGAAAATTGCTGGTGTCCTGGTAACCATATGAAGTTGACACTTGAAATCAATCTATATGTAAATTGACCAGTTACCCACAATGGCAGGGGATATCTGTAGTGTTACCTCCTGTATTGGATAATTTCATCTCCGACCTTCCCTTCTAGCTTGGAGTCATCCATAAATATGTTGATAGTGTTGGCCCACGCCATTATACCATAAAAGCTTATGCTTTATAAATTCGCTGACGACTTCAATATTTCAGTCTTTATAACAGCTACCTACGGTTAATATTAATTAGTATGCCATGAACTTGTATAATGGCCATTGTGGGAGACATTAATATTTGTAGTCATCAGGCATTAAAAGATTCAGACCGCATTTAAATATTTCTGCTTCTGCCCGCCTTTTGTTCGGCCTTTCCATGAAATATCCATGCACTTTAAAGTGTTTTTTCGACCTTGGGCATATTGCGAGAAACTACACGAACAACGAAAATGTTCCATAAAAAGCGCATTATAGCACACCCAAAAAGTCAATTGCGCGTGCAATGGCAAAAGGCTTAAAAACGTAAAACTTTCAATTTGTGTTAATAGCATTAAATAAAGTCACACACACAAAATGCTTACATACTTAAATGTACGAGTATATATGTACGAGTATATAGCACATATACACCCACCAAAGCCTAAATAACATTATTTCTTCACTGCCAGGACATATCAGCAACGACAGGAGAAGAGAAGTAAAGAAGAAAATGGCACGCACATTTATTGGCTGGCCACTTAAAAAAGGTTGTGCTGGTCCAGCTTAAGCCGCTCAAATGGCGCAAAAATAACAACAACAGCAGCACACCTACACTCACACACAATCACATTTTACAGCGAACATCATGTGGCGCATGTCTCTGTGATATTTTTTTAAATCGCATTAAAAATCATTGGTGCGGCATTTCAAAAGCACAAACACGTTGAAAATGTTGAGCAGCAACAAAAACACCGGCAAAAAAAATAACAACAAAAACAGTTTCATTTTCAGCTTAAAGCAGGTAAAAACTTGCCAAACAATATCAGCAACAGCAATGCCAATAAACAGCTTACAAAAAGCAAATCCTGGCATCGCCGTCCCTCCTGGCGGCGACAAATCAAGCAAGGAAAAAATGAAAACACACCGAAGGAAAACATTGAATAGAGCGCATGGGTAAAACTTGTGCTTTAGATAAAGTTGCTGCTGCTGCTCTGGATGTTTTTACAAACATTCGATATGCAATGCACGTTTTGCCACAACACACACCCACACACACACATGCACACACGCACTTAGCCAGCACACAGGTAACTTGGCAAAGTTTTCCCCAACGCTAGTTTGTTGTTTTGATATCGCGGCATGATTCTTGCGATAGAAGCATTTCTACACTGCTACCTAAATGCTGTACTTATATAATATCTGCTTTCTGAACTATATTTTTACTATATATATTATATTTGTATATTTATATTTATTGTAAATTGTGGAAGGTTTTAGTCATTTAAATGTTTGTTATTCTAATGTATTTATTGTAGTGCATGTCGATAGCCTATTTTTCTTGCAACATATTAAAATAAAATGAAAAGAATGTTAATTACATAAATCAAATAAGTTAAGTAACTAATAAAATAGTGAATTTTTTTATTATTATTAAATAAATAACATTTTCAAATTAAATTCATTGTCCTTTGATTTACACGCATCTTATAATTGTATTTATATTTTTACTCTAAGAGCAGAGCAATTTGTTAGTTAAGTTAGTTCTAACTTATTATTTTCTTAGCTAAGAAGTGAAATTGTTACCTTGTTTCAAAACAATAATGTAACCTATTTTTTCAAAAATATTTTAAATATCAACGGAAATATATTTACCCAAATCACAGCCAAATATTGCATATTGGCTTTCAATTAATTGAAAGAATATAAATACGGATTTAAAAAACAAGTAGTCCTTACAAAATCTGTAATATTTCACCCTGATCTGAGGCTTACAAGTAAATTCTTTTCTCCGAGTGTTGCGTTGCACTTTGTTAAAATATTTGTGTTTTTGCAGCCAAACATCGAACCCATCGACCCCGCCCAAGCAGAGCATATACATACATATAGTATGAAAGTTCAGTTTGGTTCCAGCGTATTTTAGACAAGGTCGATCAATTGAAATTGAACATGATTTGTATTTTATATCAAGTTACATGCATAACATACAAATACACTTATGTAAGTGCCCGCACACACGCACAACTTCCACATACGCACACACAGCACAGACACAGACAACGAATACCTATTGGGAGCCTAAGAAAAATAAAATAAAACGCACACACAAACTTTGGCACTTAGTGTGGAACACAGACAAAGCTCTCATGTCTGTCTCTCATTGCGAGTCTCACTGCAGTAATAATAATAAAGGGAATTGTTATTGTTTTCTATTAATTTACTTTTGTTGTTATTGTTATAGTTGTTGTTGCTCCTGTTGTATTGTTTTGCGCCAAGCGTGCTACGAATTCTCCTTGCTGCTGCTGCTGTGCATTGCTCTTGAACTTTTTCCTCGCCTCCCCTACCAACATATACCTATACCTCTGGATAGTATTGTCTGACTTTGATTTGATTTGTTTCTGTCTTGTGTGTTTGTTTGATTTTTCGCATGAAAAATTTATTGAATGCGTACGAGTATAGTGTTTCCCATACAAGCATCGTAATGGATAGCATTACAGAAAATTGTAGACATTCTTGGACATTTTTAGTCTGTAATTCCCACATGAGTGTAAGCTGAAGCCGCGTTTAAGGGCTTGAAAGGAGCAAGCGAAAGAGGCTTTGTTTTGCATTCCAGCAGGTTCAACATTTGGAAATACGACCTTCCCTAAGTCTGCAGCCTTACAATCATTTTCTGCAGCAAAAAAGCTGCCGTGAACATGCACTCACTAGGACTCAATAGTTTATCGAGTGGATGTAGCTACTGTTTCTAAAGGACATTTAAAAATACCCTTTCTGTAATGTCGACCGTAAAGAAATCAGAAGCGCTATAGTATAATTAAGAAATCGGTTAAAAGTAAAATTGCATAACTTTAATTGCAAAATTAAAAATATAAATATCCACTTATATCGCTACAATAAATTTGCGATAATTGAACTCATTAATTATTTAAATAAAACGTTCGAAATCCAAATTTGGAGTCTGAAGAATTTCAATACCATTTACCTTATCTTAGCAATCAGTGCTTCGTTGCAGAGGAAACCATAATATCTATAGAATTATCTTGAGGGTACTATTATAATAACACAATTATGGAATTTATAGAAGAAAAACAGTGTTGTTTTCAATCATTTAACAATCACTTTGTTGGTTGTTCTTTTCTGCCAAATGAGTTCAAAAATTTCGTTTTATTGAAAGTTTCAGAATAGTTTGATAATTGTTCTATAATCCGATACTTGAAGTTCTCAGCTGGCAGACAGACATCTAGTACATATGGAAGCTATACAAGTTGTTTAAAACAATTTCACAAAGCAAATTATTTTGTATAAGGTGCACTCAACATTAATGCGTATCTTGGACTACACAGTGAAAGGTGCGTTTGCCCACAACCCCGTAAACTTGATACGCACATAGCCTAATAATTTTTCTACTGCCGAATAAGCTGCACATTAAATGCAAAGCCATACATGCAGCTAGCTAACCAGGCCAACTAGCTATGCGCTCAATGCGACAGTGTCAGTCTGTCTCACCTACTTGAAAAACAAGCCATTCAGTTTTTATGACATGGTCGGCACTCCTGGCTGGCTATTTGTCTTGGTGTGAAGGACAACGCACGTTGATGACGACGAATCTGCCTTTATTTCCAACACTTTGTCGCGCAGAAAGCAGCAACAGCGACAGCACCACCAAAAACCCATTACAACTACTTAAGGTATGTAAATAGCGAGATGTGAACGCACGCTTAAAATAAGCCAAGGCAAATCATAAGCAGGCAAAGGACCTCCTCCACCCCACCATCCAACTCACTCGACAGACCGCAACGCCGTAGCAAGTGCGGCATTAACATAATCGTTATACGCGACGTGTGCATAATGGCTGAGCTACTGAACAGCATGGCACACACACACCCACGCACGCATACACAGATATATATTAATATATACATCTATGTACATGTATACATACAAACTATGTTAAGTGCGCTGACATTGTGATATATAGTTTTTTAGGGGCTGAGTTGGTTGGTTCTACAGCTCTCAGGCTCAAGTGCGTGTTTGGCTTTAAAGTTGTTTGGCCAACGATATGGCTATGTTATGTTTGCGCAGGTGTGCATATTAAGCAGCGCCTAGAAACGTGTATGCATGTGAAGGTAAAAAAAAGTGTAGCTCGCTTTTTGGGGTACGCCATTAGCGCTTAAAATAAGTTAAGAGTGAACATGTGTGTGGGTGTGTGGGTTGTGTGAATGCGTGTGAGTGCGTGTGAGCCTACACAAGGCAGCACACGTACAAACATAATAAATTACACACAAAAACAAAAAAAAAAAAAAAAAAAAAAAACAAGAACAGCTGAAATAACGGCAACAGCAACAACACAACTTGAACTAAACAAGTCAAACAGCAAACTTGAAAAGCAGCCAAACATTTTTGTGTAGAGAAAAAAAAATAAGAGAGAGGGAAAGGGGGCGAAAGCATGCGACTAGCTGTTTGAAATTCCGCACGCATAACTTATAAAATAAAAATTAAAATTCCAATTGCAAACCTCAATAATAAAACACTTTTAAGTGCTGCCACAGACGTAGCGCAAAAAGCACAGCGCAAACACCAGCGGCCACGAAGAAGGTAGGCGCCTTTGTTGTTGCACCTAAGTAGGCGCCAGACTAGAAGCCTTGAGCCTGCCAGTCTGCTTGACTATGAAAGCGCATGTTTGTATGTGTATTTGCAAGCAATGTTCACGTGGTTTCACGTTTCGCCAGACTGCTCACACATACATACACACAAATATACAGCCTGATGTAGGTTTATTAAAAAATTCGCCAAAAGGCATCTATCAGTTATGAGCCCCACTCAAACACCAGCCCAGCTTCTGCACCCCACAGCAGTGAGTTACTCATTTCAATGAGTTTCCTTTCATATTGCGAAGCAGCTACAGTCAACACTAGCATTTCGCAACTTTCACAATATTGAAAACATCACAATTCAATAGCGTAAAGCACGCCACAAGTAATATTCTCATAACTAAAATTCTCATATTCTGCAACAGAAAAATTAATATGATGTTGCCTTCTGTGTGTTATAGACATGTACTTTAGAAGAAATATTATAAATAATCAATGCGATTACCAATGAGGCAAAATAAACTTCAATTGTGTGATAATTATGAATTTGGTAGTATTCAAAGAATACTTAAATCAACTTTAATATTTTTGAAGAAATGAATAATTTAACTAGTTTGAGAAATGCCTCATTTTATTACCATCTGGCGAGCCAGATTTTAATTTGTTTCATAAACTTAATTATTTGTGTATAACACATTCATTTAGTAAATCTGTTGGGTAAAACGACCATTTATTTATGTATTTATTAAATTAGACAAATTCTAGAAACACATAATCATATTTAGTTCGAATACCTCTATGCATCCTGATAGTGATTGAACGTGTCTAAATAAGACTATACAATATACTTGTATAAATAATATAAAGCAATATATTTTCAAAAAAATAGTCACCAGACTTGAGAGAATTGCACGTATGTAAGATAATTTTATAAATAAAATTAGCAAACGAAATTTTAGAAAAAAAATAAAAACAGTAAAATCACTTCATTTATTCTTTCTTTATTTTTTTATGGCTGCCACAGAACCCATCGTAGAGGATGTCAACCGTACTTCCACCAGCAGTTTCTCCTCTCTATGCCACGAATTGTTATGCCAAAACATTGGCACTGCGTGGCGCCTGTATCATGTAATTGGCATTCCGCACACTGACCGAAATGAAAATTGTACGTGCTTTCATTTCACGTTACAGCAGCGAGCGGCAGTCTTTACCGTTGGATAAGTCAGGGAAACGCTCCATTGACCATTGATAGCTTTTGCTCTGGCAAACAAAGACAGGCGAAGGAATGGAAAGCACGCAAAGGCAAAGGGGGCCCAAATAACGCTTATTTTCCGCTGCAAACGAAGGCAAGGCCTTTTAATTTTGCGACGTAGCTGCCTTACAATTTATAATATTAAGACGGAACAGCAAATTGCACAGAAAGTTTGCGGAGCAAAGATTTAAAGTTAAGCATACGCCCTGTCTCTCGAAAGTGCTCCATGCTGTTCCTTGTCATTGAGGGAAAAAAGTTCCATCGAAATGGTCTTTTTTTTAATCTCTTCTGCTTGCTAGCATTATCACCTGTCCTTTGCAGCGGTGCTCATATGCGCCATTGTGTATAAAATTCTTTGAGTTTCATAGAAAAGGCAAAGAGGCCAAAAGGCCCAATCGTCTGTCCGTCTATCCGCCAATCGATAGCAACGCATATTGAACTCTTTCAGCTTTCTCGTAGCGCTTCATTGTGTCTGTTATGCATATTCAACGAAATATTTTTCCCATTTTCTACCGTTTGGAGCACCTGGCAGTGACAGCCGGAAAATTTCATTGTCAGTCGCACCAAACGTCTTTTGCTGATAGTTTCTGCGAGCTCGCATATTTTGCACGTGAAGTGCAAATTAATGCACCACTGCGAATGAGTTGTGTACTCGTATATGGATGTCAGCAGAATTTCCGGCCATTATTCTCTCGTTTCTTGAGCAGACTGAAGTTTTAATTGAGCAGTTTTTATTTGCTTCGTATATATGTACATACTTATAATTGAAATTCCTGCTATTAAATAATTGTTTAACTAATTGGAGAACTAATTGATATTTACAAAACGAATTGATCTGGTAGCCTTATTAAAATGAATTAATTTAATTAATTTCTTTTGTAAGTTATCATTGTATTGTAGAACTATTATTTTAATTTAATAAATCAACAAATTGTGCTGTCGATACAGATTACACTAAAGATATAGATTAATAATTTCGACTAACTAACTAAGAAAGATAAGAAAGGCTCAGAAATAATATCTAGCTTTTCAATAGCTTCCGACATGTTTGGGGAATTTTTTTGCCATTTGGTCAGCAATTCCCTGATTCACAGCCAAATGTAGTCAGAGACGTTGTAGACCAAACAAGCTAAGAAAAATAGTAAGCAGAGGAAAAGAAGCTTACTTCTACTTAAGAGCTAATTAGGTTAAGAACGGATTCTAATTAGTTTTTCAATAAAAACATAACCGACTACTCCATATGTCGTTTAAATTCGTCTAAGCTCGAGTAGCTGAGGAAAGCTTCTTCTTCCTCTCACACTTCAATTTTTGCTGTCCAAATCGAGCATAGAGAATGCCCTCCATTCAGCTTTAATCTTCTTTGGCTGTCAGTCTAGCTATAACCTGCAGTCCTTCATCTTTTAATACACACTCTACCTTTTCCCTATAACTTGCCCTTCATCAACACCCACAACAATTCTGGCAATTCTGAAAAATATTCAGCATAAATTTTAACGCTCCAGCCATCAATTTTATGCACACTCGCCTCACAGCGCCGCACTAACTCATAAAAATGGGTCTATAAAAGAAAATTTTCAAAAATTTGCGCCACACGCACACAATGTGCGAGAGACAACAAAAAACATCTCTTTGCATGTGGAAAAGGCTTTGTAAAAGCCACCAATGAGATTTATATACATACTCTAAAGCTTAGACAAACGCTTTCGCACACTCACACTTACACACAGACACACAAGCACACATACATACTCGTATAGTGAGGCCTAAGCGTGGGAGCCTATTTATTGTTGCTCAGCGTGCAAACAAACGCGTCATGCACAAACGCAAGTTTCTTTCCCAGGCAGGTTTATTTGACTGGTGGGCTGTCTGTCTGGCCAAATCCGACAAAGTAGCGAACCGCGCTCTTAAGTGGCACACACACACACAAACACACACACAGCAACATATACACGAACTCGAATCTGCATACGAGAACAACGCACTGGAGACTGTGGGCCAAACAGGCTATTTATTCTACTAAAAATGCAATAATATATCATCCACAGTTTATCATTGCTATGACGCCAGACTGAAATTATTATCCAACGAATTTATTGCCACACAATAAGCGACAAATGCATGTGTATGTGTGTGTGGTGTGTGTGTGTGGTATGTGTGTGTGTATGTACGACAATGCTTGGCAGCACACTAACAAATACGTAAATATACAAGTATTCGAACAACAACAAGAACATTAGCAGAGTAGCAGTTAGAAAGCGTTGGATGGCAGCCATTTTGACGCGACCAACACAGCCTTACATACCCACACACACACACACACACACACACACACACACACACACACACATTGATGCAGGAATCGCGCAAATATGGCGAGTATTTGTAATAAAATTGTTCGCATGTTTTCTCTTCCACTCTATCTCATATTTTTTCATACTGCGTGCCTTCTATATCATTTTATATATTCATAGCCATCTCGAGCGATGTCACAGGCTGCACCCAAGTTGATGTGCGCATATTTTTTACTATTAGTAGTACGGCCAATGATAACTGGGCAAAGGCAAAGTTTGTCAGTGACAACTAAAAGCCAAAATCAAATTGTGCGCCATGTCCATGTGAACTTTTTGCACAACAATCTCGTTTTATTTTTTATCCCTTTTCATTGACATAGTGGTTGGATAGATAGCTAGCGATTCCGAGAACTTTGTCAGTTGAGCTTGTCAGCTACTGGTCCCACAATTTCTATGCCACGTTGTGTTTCATTCTGTAGTGCTTCATATTTATGCTTCACCCTTTGGCTATTTTTATGACAAGGCATCATCAACATGTTTTTCCCGTTCGTCACATAGTTTTGCAGCAACAAGAAAAAAATAACTACTAACTGGCCAAGAAGAGCACAGACTGGTGTGAGCAATTCGACAGAATTGCCACACACTTTGCGCATAAATGACAAATGCCTTTGATGGTATAAAATATGGCTTTGAAAATTGTTTTGCAGCAAATAAACAATAACGGCTGGCTTCTGAGCGGGCCGCCTGGCACATTCTCGTAAATATCAACTGCATAAAGGCAAAGGAATATACTATAAAATTTGTTCATGTTTTCCACAAAATATAAGCAAAAATATTTCTGAGAAGGGCAATGTGTGCCTTCAAATAAGAAAACAATAATTGACTGATATGAGGGGGAAATATATTTTCAATTGTGTGTCGTAACTGTTGATAGGATTAGGAACTTTTTAAATAGGTATTTAAGAAATTATACTATAATTTCCTCATGAATCTAAGTCCTGTGTATATTTTAATACTTTTAACCTATTTTCATATGAAAGAATTCCAATTATTGTTCGTAAGTACAGTACGTAAGTGCAATAAAGCGATAAAGCTGATCATTATATTAATTAGCAATATATTTGAATTATACATTTTTTAAAGCGAGGAAATTATCGTTTTTTTTTACGAATTTCTCAAATCATAAAAAACGTTTTCTGATTAAATACTAGATGGGCGAGAAGGAACAGGCACAGAAAATACATTTTTCATTTTCATATTTTCTCCGAAAAACATATAAATTATGGATACTTAGATTTGAAAAAGAAAATGGATTTTCTATGCAAAAGAGAACCCATTTACTATTTGCATTTAATCAAGTAATTTATTATTTTAAGTTCAACAAACAAATATACTTATACAGATAGCCTAACACTTTCTGATTATCGCACCCATTAATACCCTTACAACTTTATATACCCTTAAAACTTTATAAACTAATGGAAGTATCATGTGCCTTGCAGGATTAGGAGCTTCAACTATTTTAATGTGCTGTGGTCATATAAATATAAATACAAGTATATTATATATTAAGGCCCCAACGCACTAATTTTATATACAAATTCTTAAATTGCACAAATCCAAGCAAATGCAATAAATTATCTTCATTTGTTGTCAGTGAACATTGATTGTATCGGATTATTTGCTAAGTATTTGAACTTGAACTCTTCTGAACTCTTCACATATCAGTTTCATTGCACAAGTCTAGACTGCAATTTTATTCCAGACTTTTATGCCATTGCTTTGACTTATTTGACTGATGCTTAGTTAGGACATCTGTCTCAATTTAGGCGCAGCCAGCTAAGCTTTTTTGCTTCGACAAATAATCGTGCAATATGTATGTACGAGTAAATGTATATGTACAGCACACCATTTCAAATCGATACGATTCAGCCCCAGTCAGCACATTAATTTGTTTGAAAAAAAGCTCGCCATATTGACAATTGACTTGTCAAGACATCAATTACGTTTGACAATGCAACCTCACCCCATATTAAACGATTTACAAGCTTTGCATTAAGCCGAAATTTAACTTTGCTGTTTCATTATACCGCAGAGCCCCGACCACTTACTTTTCTCACATACGCTTACAATTATGGTGAATAAATTCGATTGTAAATGGGTGTGATAAATAATCAATGAGGAAAAGCTAATCGTTTATTTTAGAGGAAATGCATTAGTTAGCGCTTTTCAAAGCAAACGTCAAAAGTAAATGCCACAAATCTACCGTCTGCTCCCTTCCTCCAGGTCGCCAGCATGGAAAACTCCCACGTAACTGCACCCACATTTACACACACCTACACACATAAATACAGCTGCCAAGTAAACATTACACAATTTTGATTGTATTTCCGTTTCATATGCGCAACATCAACAACGATAGGAGGTGGAGTCGCAATGACGTCGACGGAAGTTGCGCTCATTTCCGTTTGTTTACCTTTTACGCTGTACCTTGATTAAATGTCAGACCTTGTAGGTGGATGGGGCTGGGCTGGGCGGATGCTGGGTACTGGTTCTGATTCTGACTCCGGGACTCGGGCTGATATTCGTGGGCAGGTTTCAGCTTTGCGGTGGCCTTGATATTGTTGTACAACATGCAAGATACTCGTACTACATATGAGCATAATTGGATTTTGTCATTTTTCGCGAGTGCTTCGGCACAGCTGTCAAATGGGCGACCACTCAATCATTGACACGTTGATTGCTAGAAGGCCGCAGCAATTAAGAAGGATAAATAAAAAGGTTCAGTATGAGAGTGAGTTGATTAGGCGCATGCCCAGGCAATTAGGGGACAAAACGCGTTTACGCGTTTGCTACCCAATGCCCTTGGAGAGTTGAACGAAAAGAGGAGGACGGAAATAATCCAGATAGACAAGTCCAAAATTAGTGGTGCCATGAAATGTAATAAGTACATGTGCAGCATTATCTAAGGATTAACTAATGGTATAACTATAAAAAAATTAATATTAAATATAAATACTAAGAGGCAGAAAATTGTACAAGCATTGCAAAAATGTAATTTTAAAATGGAATAAAAAATGTAGTAACACATGCGAATAAAACAAACTTAATTCAACAAAAAGCACTGTTTTAGTAAGCTTGTAAAAAAAAGCTCATTTTACTGAACTTCAACAAAAAACAGCAAATTTTCTAAACTTCAGAATGATTTTGAAAAAATTTGATTGTGTATCTAATAAATCTATGTATATTCTCAAGTCAATAGTTAAATGCAGCTTAAATTTGACATCAAATGGATATTCTAAGAGCCACACGAAAAGGAGCAATTTTCAAGCAAATTAAAGTATTAGTATTATGAACCACCCAGTGGGTAACGTACTAACTTTTTATTCATCCCCAACAAGATTTTAAAAAGAGTTGAGGAGTGCTTCTTTTTATGCTTCTCTTAGGACATATGCAATTTGGTGCACGGGTATGCTTAGTAGAAAGTAAAGAGAGAGGAAGATTAACAACTTGGCATTCCAACTGAGCCTTTTGTCCATAACCTGTGGCCACGGAAATTAAATTTTCCTTCCAGGAAACCAATTTATCCACAGGCCGTGTTTTTCCTTGTGACATCGAATAATCAGCAAAAAACAAGAATGGAATGCTGTAGTTGTGCGCGCCTAACATTTAATAACACTGTATCACTACCAAAAATTAAAAAAAAATGTTAATATCCTTTCTCAAAGGCTTGTAAGTATGCAAAAGCATTTCAACCAATGCAGCAACAACCAAAGCCGTTGGCAGAGCATAAACTGAATTTACCATAAACGTGAAGCTTGGCAGGAAGGCAAACAACGCTAACAACATGTCACAATCCATATAATATTTGTCTAAGTAGGACCAAGACAAAAATACAAATTTGTCCTCCTTAAGGCTACTTAAGGATATTATTACCAAGCTTGCAGATCATGCTTTCATAGAAAAGGATGAGCGAACTGACGGTTAACGCTATTCAAGCTATTCGTCAAGCACATACTTATGTGCTTTGGAGATAGGGTATAAAAAAGTAAGCATAGCAATAGTTGCTTAGCAAAACCGACAATAGAACAATAGAACTGTATCCAACATTTTCATTGAAACGTCATGGCGGAGACCAAAATGCAAGCGATGGAGCAAATTTTAAGTCGGCCCCGTCGACACATGTCCTTTTTAATCGGACAGTATGAAGTGAGTATGAGAAAAATGAATAATTAATTCAGAAATGATTTTACACTTTTCGTGCTCAGACGCAATGCTACTACAGCCAAGAGTTTCTCACAAACCAAAGCGAAATATGCGCCTTCGTTAAACGTACACCCAGCTGCAGCTTCTATGTCTACTATATGGATTATTTGAAACTTATATTTTGCACTTTGAAATTAGAATGGCATACCATATTCTTTGCTGTTGCGGTCTTATTCATTCTTGTTGAAATGTGCATAACATATATGATTGCCAAGTATTTGTAAGTATTTGTAGGCCATGAAATGCAACACCTATTCTTATTTAACCCTTGCCCTCCCCAAGTCTACTGCCCAACTTCCTAACGCTAATGTCAACTGCGCCTATTTCGCCATATGCCTTCTGCTTCACCTGCTCTTGTCTGCTGCTCCACTTGCCCGAGTACATCAACGTCGTAATGGGCTGTGTATATTCGAGGACATATGTGGCGTCCTTGGTTCTGGCGCGGACGCAAGGCGACCTTATGCGATGTTTTAGCGTGGGCATAATGCTACTCTGCGTCGATGGCTATCGCGTCAATGGATTAACACTTTGGGGCAACATGATGTTCATAATAGTGGGCCATTTCTACCTGCAAATTGTGGTGAGCAAGAAATATGAACTATTTAAGCGGCCCGATCTGCCCATCGAAGAAATGTATATGTTGAATTTTCGCGCTCAACTGTTTCTCTTCGTCCTTATTGTAATTTTTGTGGTTGTGCTGCTAGTCTCTTATTTGCGGCAGAGGCATAAACGCAAAAAACCAATTAAGGCCTCTGCCTCAGCAGTCTCCCTAAGTGAAAATAGCATTCAGGATGATCCGATAAGCGACACTGAAGTGCAAAGTGTTCACGAGAGCACCGAACTAAGTGCCTGGCAGCTATGGTGGGATACGGTCAACGGATATAAGCGTATGCGCGATAACAATAAAACTTTAGCCATCTTATTGGTAAGTTACAGCTAGCTGTTTGGGAACTACCCTCTAATTGAAATCGATCAGACGCCTATCTACTTTAGCTGTGCCTGTTTTGTGCCGGTGATGGACAAAGAACGGGCCTTGCACGGCTGGTGCAAGGCCGTGGTCTGCACTGCCTACATTACCTTTCCATTCCTGTTTATACCTTTCAAGCCGATTTCCGTGCAATGGACCATGCTGGTACTGTCCTGCTGGTTTGTCTCTTTCCTAATCCTTGTCGCCACAAAGGCACGCCAATGTCCCAAACACTTGTGGTTCTATTCATTGACGGGTGTATTTATGGTGACTATCACGACTCGATTCTTCACCGACGAGGTCGATAATCTGATCTGGCAAATCGTCAGCATGCAATTCCATGCATCTCCAAGCTTAACAAACCTGATATTTTTCGGAATAGATGATACCCTTATCGTCGTCGTGGTGCTTAATCATCTGTTAAAGACGGAAATGCTGGATGCGGCCTTCGGTATTGTTATGAGCTTGGCCACCTACTCCGTATACCTAGCGGTGCCTGAGCTGGTTCTCCACAAGTGCTATAACCGAGATGTATTTGTGAGTGTTTTGTTTTTTATGAATGTGTATTTTTTATTTCATTCGAATTAATTCCTGCAGATTATGATTACTCCATATACGGAAACATGCATGGTTTTCACGCCCATTCTCTTAGTCGGCAGCTTGCTACATATCTCCATGTGCGGATACGAGTTACGCTTCTCGCTGTTCGTATACTTGCTCGTATTTCTCATATCCTACGTTATTTTCCAATGGATGTCGCATTTAAATTGGGTACATGAAATGGGCACATTGCACAGGATAACACCACCAAGGGAGAGTCCAAAATTCTGGGCATAAGTCAATATTGTTTTTAGTTTTAAGTCTTTAAGCAGAACAAATAAATTATGCAAAATTGTATATGATGGATATAAATATTAACCATTGCAGGTGAAAAGTACAAATTTAAATACCAATTTCATAGGAAAAATAATACAAGTATTCAAGAAAAAGTTGTAAGTAAAGCTAGAGGTCAAAGAAAATACTCTTAAAGTACTCTTCAAATCGATATGAAATACCACAACCGAGGTAATTATTGCTAACAAGCGGGCTAACGACATTTGGAACAAATGGTCTACAAATAAGTAAATAATTGTTGAGAAATATCTTACTAAAGACCGACAAACTAGAAAACTTGTATTTAAAAAAATGAATAAGATTAAAATATAAACGCAGTGAGAAAATAAATTGGCATGCAATCAGAACACCGTGCTTCTTACAAAAATATCTGTATACTTGTATACTAGATTTTTCCCCCAGCTATTCCTATCCATATTTAATCCCAGACTATTGCCGCAAAAGTAGCTTTAAAATAAACTTAATAAGCAACACACAATGTATTCATGCATTTGTGTTCAATTTACGTTGGTCCATAAAAAATAGAGCATAATAAATGAACACAAGATATTAAATTCCGCTTAAATCCATTTACTTTCAAAATACACACACTTTGTGGAAAGATTCTACTAGTAGAGCCACTAGAGCCACTTTAACCGGTCAATTAAAGGATGAATTCGTTGTTGCTGCAAATTAAGTTTATTGTCATTTAAATATCATGGACACACATAATAGCAGGGGCATGCAATGCATTTTCATTATTAACAATAAACAAACACATGCGGTATGTGCGTAAAGGCCAAGACCGCAGAGTATGTAGTATGTAGTATGTATGTATGTATGTAGTATGTATGTAGTATGTAGTATGTAGTATGTCTGTGGAAAGAATACACAATAAAAATGAATGGCAATTGCTTTAAGCCCAACTCTTAAGCTCGTTAAGTGCTATCGGGGGGTACTTATGTAAATATGATAAGTATTTCGAAACAGAATTGATATGAGAAATATTTATTTATTGATTTATTCAGTTATTTATTGCACTATATTTGAGTTAGCCAGTATATCCGGTTTATCGAGGCTTCACCGTGTTCAGCATTAATTTAATGCAGCTTATTAATTGCGTGGAATTTGTGCGAATGCGCCAAAGAATGGCATGCATAAGTGTGCGGAAATGTGAACTACAAGTGGGTCACAGTCTTTGTGGTGCGGGTGGTTGCGGGTGGTTGCGGGTTTTGTGGTTTCTGGCTGTTGTTGCTGCTGTTTGTCATAAATATGATATGCCAAATGTTTGTTGTTTATTATTGTCTGTTTGTTCAACTGCTGTTGTCTGCTGCGCATGCTTGGTCATAATTTATGCCAGAAAATGTTGGTTTGTCGTATATTTTTATGCTTATTTGCTTGTTTGCTGCCGTCCTGGCATATACTATGTACATACAAGTATATATACGAATGCTTTATTTACCAAATTTATTTGTCTGCCGTCCTCTAACACGCATTTGCATAATTGTTGCGCACACATGTCGCATGCACACATCCCATATATACTATATATACATATTTATGCACTTGTTTTTGAAGTATTTGCCTATGAATTAGACAGCCTATTGGCTTTAAATATTCTGCACTACCAATGGTATATTGTGATGCTGCTGATGTTGCTGATGTTGCTGGTTCTGGTGTCGCTGCTGCAGACAAACTCTGTCTAGGCCATATATTATTCACGCTCGTTGCCAGCCATGACTGCACATTTATTTTTAGTGCACAATTTTCATATAACTCTTCACAATTTTGTTTTCGGAAATTTATGACGTCGCTTTTGCTCGTATGATAAACATTTTGCTGCCTCAATCCTTTTGCGTTCCCGGCAACCACAAAACCCCAACTCAATTATTTACGCCACTCCAAATTTGTACTCAACTTTGCGCGAACTTTCAACTTTTAGCGCGCGCGCAAATAAAAATAAACCATTTAACACGCTTGACAACAATTTAATAGTAGCATTTCAAAATTTTCTCTCTTTTGCTGCCCGCTTTGGTGGAAATGAAAGCGTAAATTTATTTTAGCAAGTTATAAGCATATATTAGCCATTTAAGTAAGCAGGAATGGCACGACAACGTATTTACACTGAGAGGAAAACAAACGTATACATCATGTACTATATCACTTGATATAGATTCGTATTCCTTATATTTGAGGCACAAACGGAGCTTTTTTAAGCAATATTTAAAATATGATATGTGAGTTATAAATGAATCAATACTTTGACATCTCTTAGCTTTTTACAGCTGGAACCTTTTATTTAACTTTATATTTAAAGAATTTATTTATTTATTTATTTATTTAGAAAATCAAGAAATAGTGCTGTCGATACAAATACGAAAACTATGATTTATATTATGATATAATATTATAAAATAAAATTAAGATATTTAATAACAACACGTTATAATTTCAACTTAAAAAATGAGTGGTGTACTTATTAGTGGAAGCTCATACTTTTACGAGGCAATATTTTGTTAGTGATAAGATTTTCCTTGTAAACTCCAAATATTGTTATTGGCATCAAAATGAAAGACAATTTGATTTTATTCACGAAATAAATAATTATACTTGTAAATACCTTACCAATACCAGAAAATTGTTTATTTCTTTCATATTATTATATGCATTAACTAGTGTACTATAGTTTTGTTTATATACATAAAATTAATTTTAATTTCTTAAAATCGAATTATTATTTTATTTTTAAATGTAATTTTTTATTTTACAGTTTTTACTAAAATTTCTCGAGAAACTGATGTTAAGCTATTTTTTATACTGGATTTATTTTGTTTTATTTAAATGTCTAATTATGTTCCAATGGGTCTTACTGCAAGGATTTTCCAAGCGAGCAAAGAAATCGGGTGTTCCATTGCAATCGCAAAGCACAACCATTTTTCTTCCCAATTTGAAGTTCGACGTTGAAAAACTGAAGATTTTTGAAACAAACTTTGGAGCTCGTTTTCCCCCCTTTGTAGCTCGAATTTCCCAAAATCCTTCTTGGTGCGCATCTGCACTATGAAACGATACTTGAGTCAAAATTTAAGCTTCCTAGCTTTTACAGTTTGTTCTGGGCGTTGATCACCAATCAGTCAGTCAGTCAGTCAGGACAAAGTTTTTAAATATAAAGATTGTGAACATAATTAATAATATTACCCTTCATTGCGGTATTACACTATGAATTCCCTTTAAGAAAATTCTTTTCGCCCACATGGCATTCTGCTTTTCAAAAATGTACAGATATGAAAACCGATTTAATTTTAAACATGCAATCACTCGTATATGTGGGCTCGCCACTCCTCAATATACTCGCTTCGTATGTATCTCAGTGTAGTGCGAGAAAGCAACATTCTAGCTCATTGAAGTGTTTCATAATGTTTGAAGTAGGAAAAAGAAAAAAGCCGCTGCTAACACTGTCCCGAAACCTCAACTCATTTTCCTATAAAAGGACGCCAAAGTGGCGCTCTGGCAAAAGGCCAAATTGGCGCACATCTGCACACACACACAGCAATATATACATGCAGATGGCCTTATGTATATAAACACGTACATGACTTCATATAGAGACGTTGCCATTTACTCGTGCATACATATATACATATGTATGTAGTAAACAATAAATGTATGCTGCCAGCACCAGAGACCAACTAAATTATCACTAATATGGCGCGCGAGCGAACGTTAAGCGGACTGTTATAGAGAAGGCCAGGAAAGCTGTGCTCGTAGTATGTATGTATATGTATGTGTGTATGTGTATGCTTCTGGTATATGGGTGTTAGTGCTGGAAGCTGAGCGTGCCAAATAAACACATCAGCTAAAATGCTTTTTACTTAAATTAACACAATGCCGAGCAGCTTGCTTAGATTTTCGGCAAAAGGGGTTCGACGGGCTCCAGTTTCGGCAACTAAGCGGCCTTAGTGTTGGGCAAGTCATTAGTTGCTCCAGCACGAGTGTGGGTAAATGGTTTTTATTTTTTTTTATTTTCGTATTTTTTATTTATTTATTTTTTTTTTTTGCTATTGTTGTTTGTTTATGGTCTCTAGGATGCTGCTTGCATAGTACAGCAAAGGCTTAGGGCAGCATATTGAAAAACACAAATCGGAGGTAAAACGGATGAGCAGAAAATCAATGAAAGCAAGTCAAATTTGCGTGTGTGTGTGTGTGTGGGTGTGGGTGTGTGTATTTGCTAAAGTCATGTTGTGCTTAACCCATGTTTGAAAAACAAATGTCAGATATGAATAAAAATGTGCGAGTGCGATTGTTTCCAAATACACACCATAAAGCACCATGAAGAAAAAAGTAATGCAATTATTCTTTAAAATTAAAAAACTAAAAACTTAATGTCTAAATGTAAAAAAGTGAATTTTTAGAGACTTGGCTCATACCGAATTTTGCTTTGAATACGGAAAATGTCATATTAAAAACACAGTCAAAATCGCATATCAAAGCCATATCTTATGAACTTAATATCTTTTACAGTTATATTCAGAGCCGATCAAATTGTTGACTCATCAATGTTTAAGAGTATCATCATATTTGATTCCATAAATAAAGCAAAACATATAATAAATATGTCATATATCTATTTAAAGACGCTAAAGAACAAGAATATGTTTTTTCCATCCATTAAAACCATCAATATTTAATAATGCTCTTGCATAGGGTATATCTTGTATATCTTATTTGCTTTCTCAAAGCATTGCCGTTAATGGGTTAAGCATCATCTGTGCTTCATATACACACGCGCTAGTATATACACACCCACACATTCACATTCGCATGCGAGCGTGTATTTGCCATACAAAATGGCGCCTTTGCCTCTTTATTTTGCTTCGCTTCTTCTATGCTTGCCAATGCTGCAACCGTCTTATCGGAAATGTCTATCAATGCCAAAATGTGCTATATCCTCACCAACGAAATCAGTATACAAAAAAAAAAGAGAGAGAAGAAAAACAGAAATATCACGCATTTAAGGGATTGAGCAAACGTTTAATAACGCTCGCATATTACGCATACGACACGCTGTATAGTAAATTTAATAAAGTTTGCGTTCATGTTTGCGTTTCGTTTTCGGCTTTCTCTTGGCCAAATCAAATAGTTAAGCAACAAAATAAACATCAATTATGTACATGGTTATGCAATTGCGGAAAGAGGGCAACTGCCAAGTGGCAAAAGAACGATGGCGGCAGCGGCAGCGGCATCGGCAGTGGCATCAACATCGGCAGCTCATTGGGCTTCAATAATTTGCCAAAGTCGCGAAAACAAACAAATAAATTTAGCACAAGAGGGCAAAACTTTCCATAAAACACAAACACAAACAAAAATACAAATACAAATAGTGTAAGTGTGTATTGAGCATGAAACTGAAGCCGAAACTGGCAACTGAAAACGTGCCGCTAAATGAAATGAGGCGGCAACATGGCGAGCCCGTATGAAGAGGATGAACCAAAGGGAGTCTAGGTCGGAGTCAAAGTCAAAACGACTTTAACAACAAAAGGCTCATGACGTCGACGTTTCCGTCCTCTTGTCTTCCAAATTGCCACAAAATTTATTATTATTGTTTTATATAAACAGAAGTAAATGCGCGAATATAAAGCAGTCTGGGTTAGCTCTGCTCTCAGCCTCGCCCATTCATGGCTTCAGTTTAAATGTAACAATAAAGCAGAAGCCTTGTCGTTCTTATTATTATTGTTGCTCTGCTCTGCTTTATTTTGTTTGTATGTTCATTTAGCGCCACCGAAAAGTCAGCCATCATGCAAAAAAATTAGTTTGTCTGCCTTGCCCTTTTAAAGGCAACGACAGCAGCATCAAAAATATACGAGTATCTACAGTTGAAAGAAAAAATAGCGTAAATTTCTCTCTGCCACAAAAATGTTGCCATGCTTTTGCTTCGAACTTGCTTTGGTTGCGGGTTTATTTATATATGGGAGTTAGACCAGAGGGTGTGGCAAGCTACATGTTCAGCATTTTCATTAGAAAAGCGCAGCGAGATATTCAATTTATTTAGTTTTTGGAGGTTTTGCTTTGAAGGCTAAACGAGTAAACGAATTGTTGGGCGTGAGAAGTTTCTCCAATTTTCAAAACATTTCGTTCAAATTTAGTAGCAAATGAAAACCAGGAGCAATCGAATCTAAATTGCATTGAAATGCCAATAGAAAAGTTCCAATGAAAATTATACTAGCTATTCATTTGAATTCAATTATATAAAATGCGAATCTGAAAAGATTGTTGAACTAGTTGTGATATTAGAAAAGAAACAATTTAAAGAAATTTTAAGCTTTCACTATCTGGGCTGTCAAAACGGCCAGTTTACATAGTTCCGATCAAATATAGTACAAGTTACAATAAAAACCATTTAAATAACAAAGAATAATAGTTCTCGTTTTTCGGGCTCCCGGCCAGACATTTTATTTGTTTTCCATTTGTTTTTGCACACATATCATATCATACCAGCTCATTCACAAGCCCAAACAACGTTTCAATAATTCAATTTTTTTGAGGCCCCGATTGCAATTTGTCCGTCAGACATATATGGAAATGGAAATCATTGTAAAGTTAAGAAAAAAAACGGGTTCGCACATTAAATCAGTATGCTTTGACCCGCGGCTCATGCAGAATTGAAACCACAACAACAAATATCAAAAAGGTATGAAACAGGAAGAGGAAACTGCATATGGCAGTGAGTGAAAAGATAAAGCGATTGGCAGGCGAACCAGCCACATACGAGTATAGTATGGATTTATATATTTTTAGTTAAAAAGCAAACCACTTTCTATGGATATCTGTGTGATTGGATTGCAAGCTTCACTGAATGGCTTACGGAACTTAAGCAAATTAAACAGCATGCCACCCCCACACATCACACCCCACACAAAAGAAACACCCCCCACCCCCACCCCCACCTCAACCACCCGACATTTAATTTATGCCTTGCCTAAACGCCTTAACGCCCTGAATGAAAATGAAGACTCATTGTGTTGCATTGAAGCTCAAAGAGTATCTTTAAAAGGTGGCACAAAGCGCAAAAGCAATAAATGAAGCGACGGATAGATGTTGGCGGGGTGTGTGTTTGTGTGTGTGTGTGTGTCGTTGCGCTGGGGTGGCAAATAGCACCGCAAATAACAAGAAATTTGCATATTTTAAATAACTTGTGGGGCTTGCGCGAGAAGCTGAGGGTTGACAATGGCGGCAGCAAGACAACATCAATTTATTTGTAATTTGTTAGAAATTTATATCAAAGACTCACACCCACCTACACACACACACACACACACACCAACATGCATTCACACACGCACACATAATTGCACTCATAAAATTCCAGGCGCTCAGCGCTGAAGAATATAGGGCGTTGGCGTTTCCTTTTCATATCGAAATCAGCACACACACATATAGATGTATATATATACGTATATATGTATATACAGCACTGATATTTATGTATAGCTAAATGCAAGCTGGCAAGCAAACAAACAAACAAATTATGTGCTCATTTGAATACACATTCTAATGCGAATCACGTTGACAAAAATTCATTGAAGCGCACAGAGGCACACGGCAGCCCAAAAAAAGGAGGCAGCTAGAAATATATTGACTATCTCCATACATGCACACATACGTACATAAGTACATACGAGTATGTATGTATATACATATCTGCTGTACCTTGACTTCCGAACTGTGCCGGCTCTCTCCATGCATGCCATCCAATCAGCCAGCACAGACATAAGCCGGAAAGCACAGGCCACGGCCATAGGTGGGGATGCAGACTGACTAGGCCCGGTCCAGCTCCCGCTTCTCATCCTTTGCTTCGTGCTCAGGCCCCTACCGTTCACTGTGTGTCTCTGGTAATGGCAAATTGTCTGCACCTTGGACGTTGACAAGGACGCAGAGCACAACGGGACACATTTATAAAGCGCTTATTTTGGCTGACACACGCACATACACTAAACGAAAAGGGGAAGCAATGGACAGCCATTGACATTTTTCAGAAATACGTTTAATTAAATGTACAATTTAAGAGCTAATCTGCTGTTCCGATGTCCGTCAAGTGTTCTCAGACAACTTTAACTTTTGTCCTGCTGATAAATCACAAAGCATTATGTCATTCACGTCGGTTTCAGTCAAGCCAGCCAAGTAAGGTCTGTCAAATCTCGACCCATTTTTAATTTATTAAGGTAGTGCTCCTGCAAATATTAACAGGTGTATTGAACTTATTATTGCAATATCTCTTGAACTCCAATTTTTCAATTAAAGTCTCTCTAAAACGTTTTACATAGAAAACTAATCTTTTTGGTCCGTTTCAAATCTGAAAAGAACTAAATTTCTCACAGTGTAGTCACAATACACATATGCATGGCACACACTGATACGCAGTTAATCTATCAAGACATAGCGCAATGTGTAGAAAATTAAATGTGCGCCCCAACCTCCAATAGAGCTTCGAAGCCAAGCCATGTGTGTTTGTCATTGTTGTGTGTGCTGGCATGTGTGTATGAAAGTGTGTGTGTGTGTGTGGGTGTTTGTGATGTAAATGCAAACTAAATACACACAGTGTCACGCATTAAGTCGATTGCTTCAAGGACTTTTTCGCGCTTAGCTTGCACAGTGGGCCCCACATTAACAGACAGGAGAATAGAGAGACAGAGAGACAGAGAGACACACACCGGCAAGTGGCAAGCTGGCAGGACAAGCATCATGGCGTTTTGTCATTTACACCCTATTACCTAACTACCTACCCTACCTATCTTCCGATTGCCAGCTAAATGGAATTCATGTGTGTGTGTGTGTTTTCTGTTTTTGTGTCTGTGTCTGTGTCTGTGCCTTTGTGTGTGTGTGTGTGTGGGCGACAGACTCACTTAATTTTCGCTTTTGGTGTCACTTGAAGTGTAAATGAGTGGCTGCTGTTTATGTCTGCTGGTTTTTATACATCTAGTATGTAGATGGGTGTACATAAGTGCGAGTGTGTGTGTGTCTTCGTATTATTTTTTAATAAGTAATACGATTTTAGCTGCAAAATATTCAAGTGTCGCCCATTTTGCGAAATAGGATAAAGCCGCCAGCTTATTATTGGAATTACAAAGTATTTCTAGAAATAAAGAACAACTTTTAAAAATAAATTTGAGAAGACAGACATTTGGAACATGCCTAAAAATATTTCACTTATTCAAGTTAAATAAATAAAACTTAACAAATCAAACCAAAATAATATCCAATAGGTCTGAACCTATCTTCTTACGTGTAACACTCAGGAAATATTTTTCTATATGTAAAACGAAACGACTGATGTATTATAAGGTTATTTCTTATTTTAATTCAATAACCAATGAACCGAGATGCAAATGTATGTAACCCCCAGAAAGCACACCAATGGAACACCCAAAAACTATAACAACTCTTGATCAGTATTTAAAAACGAACATATAAACCGAGTCCAGGATTTCATCCCCCCCTCTGTATGGGCGCCAGAAACTCAGAATACATAAGAGCTTTAATAAATCTGCATATTTCCTGCTGTTATATTTCATACCACATTGTATCATGATCGACTAACTCTAAAGAAAGTTATAGGCTTATAAATATACACGCTGCTTTGGTAGAACTCTGCATTGAAATAAGAAATAAATTTTTATTAAACAAATTAAATAAACAAATTTGATTAAGCAAATTTAATAAACGAACAATTTATTTGAAGTAGGTGCAGGCCCGCACGATTATAGAATTCCATTCATGTTTATGATTCTATTAAAGCAATGCTGGCATGTAAATCATGGTTTGGAACAAATTATTTATTTTTATTGCATTTTTATGACCACACTCGATTACAACTATAAGTGCATCAAAACCTGGGCCCCATTGGTGCCTGAAAAATGGGTAGCTGGCGCCAACAACCGTCGACAATCATCTCATGTCAACGTTGCTTGACACGAAACTGTGCTCCGGTTCATTTTTATATGGCCACAATGGTGGCTTTAACGTGACAGCCATGCTTAACTCTGTTCATAAATCAATTTGGTTTTTATTGTAGGCAGGTACTATGTACACAGGCTCTTCCATAAAAACGCACACACACTACATCTGTGTATGAATGCGCCATTTGTCTCTGCAACTTGTACACTCTGGTGAAACCAGCTTTTGTTTTTCAGCTTTTTTCTGTTGCGATTTTATAGAATAAATAAAAAACCGAAAGGGCCTATAAACATTAACTTTAAATCTCAATAAAATATAGCAGCTATGTTTGCGGGATCTCGCCCAAACAGCAGCTGTATTTGCTATTTTCAGAGTAAATCAATTTATAAGTGATCAAAAAAATAACTGCGGATTGGTATTCACAGTTCCAAATTACTTCAATACCTAAATAATATTTTACATATTACATATTACATTACATAACAACAAAATGAAGATCTTAGACATAATTGTATAGAAACAAATTTTAAATTAATTCCTGAAACTATGAAAATAATCAATAAAATACAATTAAAAAAAAGAGCTACAAACTAAAGTAAATGAATTATGAATTGTAAATAATAAATAGCATTTTACTCATAAAAATGCTAGTGCAAACAAATAGATGTACATGTATAAGTTTTATTAGGAAGCTTAGGCCGAATAAATGATAAATAAAACAGTTTTTTATATCGACCTATACGCTGTAAGGGAACCTTCTTGCGAATGTAAGTTCCGTGCATTTATTGTTTTACTCGAGAGACAACTTAACGAAGAACGCTCCATCCTTTTTTATCATAACTACACCTCAGAGAAGTTCAAATGTCGTCCTTAATATAAACAGATGTCAGATGTTCTACAGTTAAGAAAAGACTGTCTGTATTTTTGGAGAGCAAAGCCCAAGCAATTTATCGAGAAAAAACTGTTAAGACGTATGTTTTCGAGAGAATAACATTTGTGAGATATTTTCGATTGAAAAAATGTACAAATAATAACTCGAAAGTATTTCGATATTGGTACTTATATAACCAGGAATACAACTTCATGGAAGCAAAATTAACATATTTTGTGGAAAAAACTACAAGTAATTTCTTTCCAATTATGTTTTACAGCGAATATTACCTGTCTACGAGCTCTTCAAAATAGTAGGACCCTGCAATACCTGAATGCGCGCAAAATTAAGTCTTCAGGCCATTAATAATAATATCCATGCAATTCCACGTTACTAATTAACAATTTCTTGGCACATTAGTACCTTTCCTCACTCTGCTAATTATCCAGCATTGTGTATACAGTTTCCATTGTTATGCAAAGCTTTCGACATCAGAAATGACTGCATCTACATCTAAGCTCCTTACTCTGAGTTTCTGTTTATTGCTGCGATTATATTTCGCTTTCTCTGAGGAAGATGCAGACGAGTGCAAGCCCTATCCAAGATGTCTACGGGAAAAGCCTTACAACTGTTGTTGAAACTACTTGTAGAAAATTGAGAAATTTTAAAATATATAATTTTCGATTGTGAATGGCTGTAAGTCGCTTTCAATTTCGCAGTTCAATTTGAAACGAATTAAATATTAAAATAAAAATGTAAGCATCCATATTAGATGAAGAGTAATCCATTTTATGTTACACGCTAAACAAGTTAATGTCACAAAGTTAAGGGACTGCCCAATCATTAGAGCTGTGCTTAGATAACTGCTCTAGAAGGTTAGCCACTTAGTACCAAGCTAACAACGACATAAGTATTTGAAATTATAAAGTAAGTAAAGATAAAATTAGAGATTCACGGCCATTTTCTGCATATGTCTGAAATTATTAATCACGTTTCACGTTCATTTTTAATTTGCAATATAAATATGTAAATAAATAAATGTACTGTGCAAATATAAAAAACATCTGCCATTAAAATGACAATGGCACTCAGAAGGCGAACCAAAATAAAAAAAAACTTTCCAAAGTTCAAAGCTTCAGCACAGCTTTCGATTTGCATATTTAATGTCATTTGCATACAACAAAAAGTGTGTAGTACACTTTATATATTTGCAGTTTATTTCATTTTTTCAGTTTTTGTTTAACTTCGTATACCCACCTACCTTTATCGTTTTAATCAGCCACGGCTCAGGTGTCCAAATGAAATCTGAAAAAAGGTTTTTCATTAGAAATACATAAAACTTTTCGTTTTCTTCGTTTTTTTAGGTATTTTATAAAAAATGTTTTGCATTTCATATTTAAATTTTCAAGCGCACCAATGGTTGTTCTTTTTTGTGACGATGTTGTTGGTCTTGCTGTTGAAGGCCTGCAGCATGCTTGGAATTTAAATTTCTTTAGCTAAGCTCCAAAAAAATGTACGGCCTGACCCCTTTCTGTGGCGTATGGTATATTTTATTTTATTTCTGTGTGTGTTTAGGAGTTGTGGAAAGGACAAAACAGGCAACAGCAACAATAAGTTTTAGAAAACGTGAACAGGCCTGAAGGCAGCGACAAACAATAAAATTATATATTCTATTTAATGGCCTCGTGCAATGCCAGACGCGTCGGCGACACAAGCAAACGGGTCCTTTGTCGCTAGCTGCGCGAATTTTGGGCTAAAAAGGCAATCGAGATTATATGTAAGTGCTTCAAAAAAATCTATAAGCTATCTATTCTATTTTAGTTTGTAAGTAAGTTATCTATTCTATTTTAATTGGATCTAAGGCGATTATATGCGAGAACAAATTCTTAGCATTGACAGAGACAACTGAGGACGGTAAAGCTTCATAGTAACTAAACAAATCAAAAGTAAGGGAAATATTACAACTTTATAAACATAACTTAATTATATCACATGAATTAATAAGATAATAGAGAATAATATTTGTGTGCAGTGTGATTTTTTGACAAAATAGGACTTGTTGGTTTCGCAGCCTTAAGTGTTTGCGAAGTCACGTAAGTCCTTCAATCGTAAGGCCTTTAAAAAATACGCTATATACCAAAGAAATAGCTAGTGCCCCAAGTCATATTGTTAAGGTTCAACGAGAAAGCAGCGACGACCACTGGTCGCTGTATGCGCGGCAAGTAAACAAATTTTATTGACGGTCTCCGTACATCCTTTTTTCAAATCATTTTTCCCTCTTTTCTTGCCCATTTTGCAGGCTTATCTGGCTTTTTCTTTTCTTTCTCTGCCTATTCGCAATTGCCTTTGTCTTTGCGTGGAAAAAAAGGGGGGAATGCAATTTTGTGTTTTTGATATAAATAGGCAGATTATACAAATTATATAAGACTGTGCGCATGTCTAGCCTCTTACATATGTATGTATATACATCAGATATACTACTTATAAAGTAAAGTATTTTTTCAAATGACGACAAAGAAACTAAGCAGATCTGAACTGTGCGCGTAAAGCACTTAATTGCGGCCTCACTGTCGTTAACATCCTAGGCTACCAGAGCAGCTCCCTGGTGCCCAGCCACAAATCGATGACACAAATAATGCCTCAATTAAGCGCATATTCCGCTAAGGCCGCCTTTGGAAAATGTGAGCTGCGCAGCATAATAAAAAATAAGCAACATTTCCGCTTCGTGCGTGGGATAAAAAGATGGGGTGGAGGGGTATGTGCGTTCAGGGTTGTGGTATGCCTTGTATGGGGGCGCTTGTAAAACAACGAAACAGCATGCAACGCTTCAATTTATGCTACAATATTCTTTACTCAATAGATTTTTAATACTCAGCAATTTCTGTTTGCACGCCCATGTGGCGGAGCCAGCGAGCCAACAACCACAACGCCCGCGTCAGCAAACATTTTTTCGGTCTCCATCTCTGACGCCCCAGCGAAGGTCGTAATGAGCGCTGGGGCACAGTGAATAGCTTACACTAGGTCCAAAATGTTTACTCATACTATTAATTACATTTGTAAATGTTTTGTTTGTTATTATAAAAGACACAAGGTGGGCAACAGCAGAACAAAAGTCTATAAGTATAAGCACTTTACTTGTATTATGAAATTCTAATGTCCAATTACGATACTCGCAATTATTATCGATTAATATAAATTGGGAATTATGTGGCTCGAAAATATTTAACTTTCCCACTACTTTAGTTTGGCTGTAGATTACTTCGAATACAAATTTAATGATTCTTTATTTTAATAGTAGATATTATATATTGGGCTCCTTAAAAATGTGTCATCAACCATTTAAGATCTAATATTGCAAAAATGTAGCTAGGCTGAAATGTTTAACTACTGCTTTTAAGTTAAAAACTAATATTAAGCATTTTTCAGGAATACACTTTTCTGTTTGAGATATTATAAAGTCAGCTTTTAATTTTGTGTTTTATTTCTTTAACATATAAAGAAAATCTGATTAAATTGGTTCAACAAATAGGAAAAAATTGGCAAATTAAAAATTTAATTAATATTTTTTAAACACCTACAACTTAATTTATTGATCAAATATTCACAAATTTGCGCGATGGCAAAACGTTTCAATTTATTATTTAATTTACTTAATAAAGGAAATTGTCTGCAAAAAATGAAGGCCTCTTTCAGAATAAATATTTATATTTGAAATAATTGTTATTATAAAGTCAACTTTTTATTTATATTTTTATTACTTTAAAATAAGAAAATGATATTAAATGAGTTTAGCAAAAAAGAACAAAATGGACAAACTAAAATTAAAAGACCCCAAATTATTGATCAAATATTTACCTAAATTCACTTAATAAAGGAAATTGTCGTCTCGATGGCGAAAATTATATTTTATTATAGAGCTAACTTAATGAAGAACATTTTTGGGAACAAATTAAAGAGTATTTTCTTTTAAGTAGCATAACTACAGCGGCAATCAGAGCAAGGTCGACGCCGCAACCAGGTCAATTGTGTTTTTCCTTTAACAAACATTTGTTTGCCTGTTTGTCAGGCAAATTATAGCGAGTAGTGTACTTGCAGACTTCTGCTCTAGTACAGCATGCCTTGTGCTCGTGCACAACATTTGTTTACATAATATTTTCATGTTCTTTTTTCGTGTAGCTTTTTACATATTTTTTAATGATTTTTTGTATGCGGCCCGCTTCTGCGTCCTGGTTCCTCCATCTTCGCCTTCTACTTCTTTGCTGGCGCAGCAAAGTTTTGAAGGCGCTTCGAAGGCATATTAAAGCTCAGTTGGCTTGTTGATGCCATTGTTGCTGTTACTCTTGCTGCTGGCAAGTGTCAGGGGGCTGGTTGAGGTCACACGCAAGCACACACGCACACACACACGCACACACACACGCACACACACACACACACAGTCAGACATATACTACAAAGCAGCATAATTGCTCTGCCGAAAGTAGAGCGAGCGCAACAAATGAAAAACAAGCAGCAGCCTTCAAGGCGCCAAAGATGGAAACTGACGCTGGCAGCGACACAATATTGGAGCTGCTGCTGCTGCTGCCACTGAGCTTTTCAAGTGTAAGAAATTTAATTTCAAAATGAAGGTTTAACGAACGGAAATTGCTTTCGCTGGCGCAGAAAGTAGTAAGTCCTGTGAGATTGTATGTCTGCGCGTAAATATATTTGTGTGTGTGTGTGTGTCTAACGAGCATGCAAGGGCTACCGCTAAGGATGAAAAGGGAGTAAAGGGAGAAAAGGGAGATAAGGGAACGAGGCCCACAACAGCAAGCAAAAATAATGCAAAAATTTCACATTTCTTTTATTTCCATTTTGCAATTTGTTTGTTCAACTTTCTGATTGAGCCTCAGCTCTCATTGGCCGCCCCATTGTGTGCCGCAAATGAAAACAAAATGAGATTATTAAATGTTTTACATTTGTTCAATGCGCGATCTTGGCAGAACTTTGTTGCTCCCCAAATTCGTGGGGCTGTTGTATTGGTATTGGTGTCGACATTGAGCGCGTAATTGCGCCTGATTTGTTAGCCACTTTGCATGGTCATTAGTTTCCGACATGGTCGATTTGAGGTTGAGTTTGTGCCCCTCTTCAGACCACTGAGCTATGTAGATTGCTTTTTAATTTCTGAAGGGCAGGCTGCTGGAAATGTATTAATACACGCAGCCTGTATCTCTTGGGTGCACAAATTTCTATATTCTTGATTAGAAAAGTCGCTCGTGACAGCTTTTAATGAGCAAAAAAAAGCAACTCTTTGTAAAAATATGAATAAATGAGAAATTTAACATCAGTTCATAATATATTTAATAATATTGTAAAGGAGAACTTGAGAATTGTGTAAAATAAATGAAATTCTGTTTTTTCAATTATATTGCAAATATTTTTTACATTTTTTTATTTCCAATTGATTTATATAAAACTTAAAACATAAAACTCTCTTTAGAATGTTTCAGTATATCTCTAAGACCATTATACAGTTGTTAATGTATTTGAAAATGCTTTGGCAAAGCTTTAAATTATCTCTCCATATCTGTTTAATTACGACTTTTCCGATGCAATTTGGTCGAATCTTGACAAAAGAAATATGTCTTATTTTTAAACATCAGTAAAAATGTTGTTGTTAGAAGGTTTCAGTAAATCTCAAAAAACATCCACTATACAGTTATTAATGGGTTGGAAAATGGTTAGACAAAGCCATAAAATATCTCTCTTAAAGGCGATTCTTCGGAAGTGATTTGGTCGGATATAGACAAAAGAAATATGACTTATTTTCAAACATTCCTTAAAACTGTTGCAGTTGTTAGAAGGTTGCAGTAAGTCTCTAAAGGCCACGTCCACTATGCAGTTATTAATGGATGGGAAAATCCTTAGACAAAACCTTAGCTACAAAATGTCTCTCCATTTCTTTTTAATGGCGACTCTTCGGAAGCAGGAAATATGACTTACTTCCAAACATTCCCTAAAATTGTTTGTTTGGGAAAACAGCCCCACTGGCGAACATAAGTGTGATTTGGCTCTTAGTCTATTCTAAGCCGACTTTCTGTAGCTTTAAGCCTTCAACAGCACACTCCAATGCCACATAGTGCTAAGCGCCTTTGAAAAGGCAAAACCGTACAAGAAACTATGCGAAAGTGGAAGCCATGAGGTCCGCACAAGCGCTCGATGCACTCGGCATTCCTCTGGCACTGAGTGCCTAGTGCTACTGCTAATTCCTGCTCGTGGCCTCTTTGACTTTGCAGCTTCACTTTGCAGTTTCCAGCTGCATAATTTCCAAATTTTTGCGATGCACAAACTAAAGCCAAAAGTCGCCTGAGACACGCAAATAGTGGCATATGCCCAAGTATGAGTATTTCATTGGCCATCAACGCAGGCAAACATAAAACACACTCCCGCCCACACTTGCCAACAATGGCCAAAAACTTTTACCGGAAAAACAGAGAAATAAAAATCGAAAGCAAAAACAAAAACAAAGCAAAAACAAAAAACTCTCAAGTAAAGTTTGCATAAAAGGTTTGTGTGCGGCCTGAAGTAGTGTGTTGGACGCCCGTAGACATGGATTTACAGCACCACAGTTTTCGATAAGCTCGACGACCAGCATATATATATATATATATATATATACATTAATAACATTAGCCCCCCACCAACACAACCACAACAACAACGACAGTAGCAGCAGCAACAACAGCAACAAAGAGAACAACATCAACACACATGCAAAACAAACTAATCAAACTTTGGCCGGCAACAAACTGACAAAATACAAAAAAAAATAACCAACTTGAAAATGCGCAAAACAAATTGCTTTATTTTCTAATGCTAGAGCGCGCCATTGGGTGTATGTATGTTCTCTTTTTTGCTGCCATGGATGTTGCCTTGATATTTGAGTATATTAACCCAGAAAACGTGCCGACCCCCAGTCGGGAAGGAAGTGATGGGAACGATGAAAGGCGGCGCTACTGTGTACACAAGCGTTCGCAAACCCACGCGCTCCATGCTGAAAAATCCAAAATCAATTTTTGTTAATGTGCTGCTGGCAAGCTAGCAAGCTGGCTACTTGGCATGCAGAACCAGAAAGCTCACCAACACCTCCAACCATCCGCCCACCGCCCAGTCCCACCCGCACGCATGGACAGTTGCTACTCCTTTCGCCTTGGACCGCATACTGCATGTGTTGTACGCCGACCATAGCATATTTTTGCATAAAGTTTTGCAAATATTTCCACCCCAGCCTGCATAAATTACGAGTACGGCATTCAACACACATTCAGCGTCTCCTACAGCTCCCACTCCTACACTCCCACATTCTACAATATAATCAAGCGTATCGAATTGCTGGTGCCCTTATACCCCTAAGTGACCTGACTCCAACAGCCACTACTGCCTCCGCTTCTTTTACTTTGCATATCATTTAAACTGAGTAGCCAAAAAATATATACGTATATACCATACATATACTTGTACATTGTGGGAATGGAAAGAGCCATTTAGACGTGCTTTCCCGTCTACAGAATCCCGAAGCTTTTATTTGAAATAAATGTTTTCTGTCAAACACAAGAAGAGCACCTTCGCAACAGCTTCAAAATCAAAAGTGGTCATTAGTTGTACAAGTATTTGCCAATCCTCAAATGACTGGAAAAAATGTGGTGTAATACCCATAACTATTAAGTTTTCTATTCAGGCACAAAAAAAAAACTCAAAAAGGATTAGAGGCAGCACTTGAACTAAGAAATAAAACAATTGAAATTATATTTTGGTGTCCATTTGGATAGACGGCTTACTTGGCGGAAACTGAAATTAAAGGCTAGTAAGCTACATTGGCTCATAAACGTTTGCTCACCATTAAAACTGGAGTACACAGTACTCTTGTACAATGCAGTTCTTAAGCCAATTAATCGAAAAAAATGAAAACCGCTACTGGAGCTCCATGCTACATACGGAATGAAAATATCCAAAAAGATTTAAATGTGGGACCTGTCAAAGATCAAATCGCCAAGGTGAAAGCAAAGTACAAGCTCAAGCTTCAGGACCATCCCAGTAGATAGGCACCTATTTTAAATAATTAATTTTAATTAATAAAGTAACTAAATTAGACTAAGATTTTATTACTTATCGTTAAAGATGTGATAAAAAAAATGGGACAAAAAATTACATCCTAATACAATTTTTATACTCTGAACTCAAAGACAGAAGGAAGCATCTCCGACTCTATGAATATAAAATAGTAGTAGTAGTAAGTATTGCTAATCAAAATCAAAAACCTTTGCGTGAGTTCTTTTTGATGTAATTCTATAGCTCTGGCTTTAATTTAATAGAAATCGATCAATTCAATACCTCTGGGCTAGTTTGCTTTTGCGCAATAATATTCCAACAGCTATACGTAGTAAGTAGCAGATCCTAAATAGAATTCCACCCTTGATATTGCACTTCATTTCCTAATTAAGTAGAGCACGCGTTTTATTTATGTAGATACGGCAGCTTGGACAGGAAGTAGCGTGTGGGCCAAAGAGTTTTAGATGAGCTATTTTGTATTAATTATAGAAAAGTCACAATGTTGCCAGAAATTGTTCTCTTTCAAATTTGTTAATTTGAATTTGTTAAAAATGGATTCTCCTCCAGCGTTAAGAAAGCTGCAGCATTTATTGACATTATTAAATTACATCGATTTGGAAGATTTTTTCAATTCAGCAACAACAACAATAAAACTTGAAGATAAATAAGATAGCGTGTATTTTTGGGGCTTCTGCATGCAACGTATAAAAACACAAAAAGAAAAAGAAAAACATCCGGAAAACACAAAAAAAATATGCCACTTAAAGAATACGTTTTCATAAATAATAGAGAAAATGATGAGAGGTCGTGCTGTCGATTTAATTTTCACGATTACAATACATACGAACACAAAGTGCTTTATCTGAAGGCTAGAACGCAAGCAATTATTCGCGCATTAGTCAAAAATAAAGTTCATGTTTATACACTCCACTTCACTTGATTAGATTCAGCATCTCACTCGCTGCCAGATGCTTGTGCGAATGCAATTAAGAAATGTGTCTACCGGAACATTCCATCGATTGTGTGTACATTTGTACACAGTTGTCTAATAGGTTTGAATATAGTTGCTCAGTTCAGCGACTTAAATTCAATTGTCTTTTATAAATAATTTATCTTTTTGTTTATTTCGTAAACTTATTAATTTAGTTAGTTTTAGGAAATATAGCACGGAACAAAGCAGCTTATATACCCAACCAAGCAGGCAACTCAAAAGCTGTCGCTGCTTCGGTTCCGTCAGAGCAGACGATGGGAAATCATTTCAGTTTCGATTTCAACTCATTATAAGTAACACGACACTAATATTTGTAAAAATTGTAGATATATTTTTATTTGTTAAGGCTTTGTTCATCACCAGCTTTACCGATTGGCGCTTGACTGAACCAAAGACTAGCATTGTTTAAGCATTGTTATCGAAGCAAAGTTTAGCGGAATAGCTGATTGTGTAAGTACGATATGCCCTTCCCACAATTTCTCAAAACACTAGCATCAACTTCTAATGCAAAGTTGCGAACGTGCTGCTTCGAAACTTTCGCATAAAAGCCGCGCCAGCTGTTGCGAGACGCGGCTTTAAACTTTGTGAAAATATCAAAAAGCAATTAATCCTTATAGCTTGCAACAGCTTTCGTTTCGTTTCGTTTTCCTTTACTCTTGACATAGTTTTCGAAAATCTAATTAAGCTAGTTGATATGGCGCCGACTCGCAAGCCTCGAGTCCCAGCTCAGAAAAACCGACCACGCCAGCGTCTGCGCCAGATTCCTTCCAGGCCACGGAAAAACCCATACTTGAACTTTCAGGCATACTTTAGGAAGAAACATCCAAATCTAGCCTCCGAAGAACTGGCGTCAAAGGCATGTACCGTGTGGACTAGTTTAGATAAGAAGCAGAGAAACGAATTTACTGCCAAGAGGTATAAGAAAAATGTATCGCGAAAAATGCAACTATGCAAGTTGCCGGATCCTCCTCCGAAAAAAAAGGAAGTCAGGACGCAAGAAGAGCCGCAGGGACAGCAAATACAGGAAATGCCAAAACTTAAATCTCCAGCAGCGTCACAGAAAGTGTTGGCGTCATCCAGAAGCGTGCAACACGAATCGAAGGTGAATACAAAGGGATCGCATGACACGGAAATGATTGTGCTGCGGCAGGCCGCCTCAATGCGATTCTCTTCGCATTCCCTGCACAGCCAGGAAAGTGCGACCTTAGCCGAAAAAGTGCCTTCAAGTTTGGAGCAACTGCCAAATCATGTTGCCGAGAATGAACTGATTGCCTCGAATGAGAGATTCGAAAACTTTATCAATTTCTTAGCTGGACAGAGAGAGTCGTCCTCACTGGATGTACCGTCATCACCAATAGCTCACCAAATTAATATTTTTTTCAATGGCCATATATCCATTAATAAGGACGCCTTTTTGAACTTTCTACAAGACTATCAGAGTGAACATACTTCGCAAACTTCCCTGCAGCAAATCGAAAATGCTGAGCAATTTTGGAATCGCTTGTCGGATAAAGAACGCAGAGAGTATGAGCCTCAAAATTATGTTTTAAAGTGGAGTAAGGTACTGAACAATTTCTTAAACGATGGCACTCAAGATCGGAATGCAGCTTCTGAAGAAACCCAAACTCAAATCGTTAACGCCGATTCTGTGGCAGATGGATCCTGCGTTACGTTGCGCCCCAGGAACACTCATGCAACAGCACTTTCCCAGAGCAAACGACGCTCCATCAGCTGCGCGCAGAAACCTTCAAAGCGCTCCAGACGCTCTACTTCCAACGGCTATAGCCGTAGAAGCTATTCGCGTCGGGCGGAGAAACGTCAGCGGCGCAGCCCCGACTCATCTAGACACCACCAGCAGAAGGACAATCAGCCCCCGAAGCGAGTGCGCCGTCCAAGTGTACCAACTACAGCCATCGGCCGACACAGACAAGCCCCCTACATTGTGCCTGGCAAATCGGCGTACATGAATTTCTTGCGCAAGTTCCGCGACTGCAATCCCACCTTAAGCCCCAAGGAGCAAGTTCGACGCGGAGCGGCCATGTGGCGCCGCATGACCATGCACCAGAAGAATCAGTTTCGATCTCCCAGCGTAATGACACAATTACAGATCTTACGGTATAACAGGTCCTGTCGCCAAATCCTTTATAGCTTGGGTGCCATATCGTCGATACAGGTGCGAATTGAGGAGGAGAACGACAAAGATTTTTGTCTGGACACGATGCGCGGACCGAACTGCTACTCATATTTAGAGCAGCAGGTTCAAGGAGCAGATGGGCGGCCATCCACATCCCTAGATGTTCGTAGGACACGCCGGAATTGGACTGGCGCATCATTCCAGCAGCATAACCCAGAAGGATCAGAGAGGGCACCAGTTGATTATTCTACTAACGTACGCAGACAAGGGACACACTTAGCTTTGGAGCACCAACAAAAGAACCAGGAACCGGGGGAGAAAGTCATTGCGGTTAGATCAAGGCGCAGGACGGCCAGTAGAAAATCTCGCTCCACCGTTAGGCGAGTGATTGCACGCAAAAGCCGCACTGACCCCAGATCCCCCCTAACTCCTTCGCTCCGAGATCTACCGCTCATCAACCTAGCCAATGTCCATGACCAAAATATGTGGCCCCAGCGCCAAACTCGCTCGAAATCCTCATCGACAACTGGACTTGCTGCAAACGCACATATGTGCTCGATCAACCGGTCTTCACCCCATAGCCCCCACACTTCACACACGGATCTGCGATCAACGTCCTTGGGACCTTCGCAGAACGTTCCGCGACATAAACTTCAAAATTGGCTCAACTACTTTCGCATCTTTCGACGACACTAGCCAAAATTTTATTTATAACTATTTATCGTTTAATCACAATTCGTAAGAATGTTTACCTCGACAATTTCGATTTTAAATCAAATCTTCTGAAATTCCTGGTGCAGACACCATACAGTTGTTCGATATAATAAAAACAAGTCTAATTTCTCATTTCAGTGTAAGTTATTATCCTTCAAGATAAACAAATGCTGGGCATACAAAAAACAGGAAATGTGCCTTAATAATCAAACCGATTCAAAATACAGTTAATACATATATGAAACAGAATTTTCCGATTTCTAAGACTATATTTTCAGTTTGGTAAGATATTTCAACCAGACAAAGAAACAAAAAATACTAATAACATCATTTTCAAATAAACTATCTTTAAGCTAGTCTTAGGCTACATATATATTTCGATTCTACGAATATTTACAAGTTAAAAGATTATAATGCAATTTTTATCCATATGAGTGCTACTTAACTGAAATGCAACCTAGAAACCTTTTCTTGAAATTTCAGCTTACATTATTTTTGAAACTTTTCCGCAATTCGTTGCGATTCAATGGTAAGTATAATTGGAAAAATATCTAAGATTTCAACACCCACGATTGGAATTTAAAATTCACTTTCACTGTAACTTTCACTCGAAGTAATTAGTAATGCTCGTTTAACAATGAACCATTTAACTGTCTTATAAGATTATAAAGTTTGTGATAGTTTTATCAAAAATAGAAAGCATACAAGTATGTATATCTTTCATTTTTTTTATTCTACTGGCATTATTACCTTCAATTGTTTTCTTTAATTGGTTTTCGGTATTCACATAAATTGAAAAGACAAAGTTGAAGAACTTTTTCTCATCTAAATGGAGCTTTAACCAAGAATCCGATAAAGAGCGACTGACATAGGAGGAAAATATATAAAAATCATAAAAAGCATCTTATAAGCTAGAAAAGCCTAATTAAATTACAATAATAATTAATTAATCTATCTTATTTGTATATATTTATAACACTCCTGAACCAAGTATACTTTATAATTCTGTTAATTTAATTTTTGTAATTTGTCGGTTGTCCTACATAAGAATGGATTGTCAGACTAAACGGAAATCGTATTAAGGAAGTAGTTTCTATAAGGTGTACATAAATGAAATGTGATATTCATCTTTACAAGTATATCCCAGAGGATGAAAGCTTAAGTAACGAAAAGAAAAGAAAAATCACTGAAGTTAGATTTACTTTCTCTGTAAGGTATTTGCATCATTTCCATACCTTATTGAAGATCACATATCATTTTATTTTTAACCGATTCACATGATTTGATTTCGATTTTTTCTTGAATTTATTCGTAGTAGGAAAATCAAGAAAATGCTGAAGCAAATTTAATTAATTGTATGTTGAAGAATTCTAAGAAAACTCAATGACCGATTTTTAATTGGAGTTTGATTTTTTCCTAATTTTCAGGAGCTTAAGAAAAAATAATCCGAGCATCCAGCCTTATCTGTTAAACCTTTTTCTCCAAGTGTAGACTTATGCCTTTATTCGGCGCTGGTTGGAACATTTTAAGGGACGTGTTGAGGTCTGTTCGCCATTTTGTTGGCCAGTGTGTGGGCTGTTGGAACATCCTTTGGCAGTTGTTGCCTTGCCGTTCAAGGTGTGTTTCGTGTTTCTATAACATTTACTGAATAATTTAAAAACATTCAGCATGGAGGTAGGTGCTATTGCTGTTCTCCTTGTTACTGCTATACGATGATATTATGTTACAAGTATTGGCAGCATTTCAGATCCTGTTTAATGAGTTAAAATGTATGTGGCTCTGCCTGTTTTCCTCTCACTTTTCTGTGTCTGACTGGCAGCCATCAGCAGGTTGTTTGATAGTTTGAAACGCACACACGCACACTCACACACTTGGTAGTGACATTTAATGCGGTTAGTGTATGCTTGTGTATGTGTGTGTGTGTGTGTGTGTGTGTGTGTGTGTATGTGTTGATAATGTGCATAATAAGCTTTAATTAATGTTAAATAATGAATTTTCTCATTTACATGCCGCCAGTGTCGAAAAGGCAGCCTTTTGGCCTATCTGTGGTTGTTGTTGTTGTTGCTGTTGTTGTTTTTGTTAAGTAATGTTAATGTTATTATTGTGTTTGTTGTTGCTGCTGACATCTTGTTAGTAGCGGAAATTTGTCGTTCTCTGCTAACGCCTATTTAAAAATATTTACAGGTGCTGCCTGCCTGCCTGCCTGCCAGCTGTCAAGGCCCTTCAAGTCGGTACGCGAAAGGGCTGGTGGGGGAGCGCATCCCTTTAGGGGAGTGAGCCCCTTTAGACTGACATTACTGTACTGCTCCGTACTGTACTGTGCTGTCGGCTAACAACAAACTCCGAGGCTATTTACATTGCAGCTTTGTTGTGGTTAATATTTGCGGTGCCGGCAGCCGTAGCCACATTTTGTGCGCGACTGCCTTTTAAATTCAGGCCCGCCGCAAAACTACTTAAATTTTGTGTAGGTTTTGGGCATTTCATAATTAAATTTTGCACAAAAAGGTTTTGTAATGAGTTGTTCTTGGGGTCCCACTCTTTTAGGGTTGCTTATTATGGCGGGCAGACAAAGCGGGCTCACTGTCAGGCGGTTGAATATTGCGTCGATTAAAGGGTCTGAAGTTGGTCTAGAACAGCGCATGGCGGAAGTATTCTAAAGATTTTCCAGGCTTAACGATTTGAAGGGCAACAAAGCGTAGAATGAATGTGGGACCGATGTGCCCGTCCGCAAGGAGTGCGAATGTTCACTCTCGGCGACGGCACAGAATTTGTTAAAAGTTTCCGAAGCCATAAAGCCAATTGCCCCAAAAGGCCCACCAACAATTGATGATGTGCTTTATTTAATCTTTTTTAAATATGTTCGCTTCAGAGCCCGATACTGAACCCTCAGCAATTAAGTAGATCTGAGTCGATTCCATATAAATCATTTAAAATATATAGTGCCTGACTAAGGGCGCTCAAAGTCGAAGTAATCTAAAAATATTCAAATAGTATAAATATGGCACTGGTGTTATTCTTGTAATTCAAAAATTTTTGATTAAAAAGCTTTGTTGTATTCTCATAAAAAAAATTCCTGTATGGTGAAATTTTTATTATGTTTTTTAAGCCGAAGGTTTTGAAGGCTGGTTGGACGACCTCCAGTTCGAAAATGAATAACAACTATTTAACAAAATTAAAAGATTAAAAATTAATAAATTAAAAGAACTAATGGTATTTTAGAAAGTCTTATCGCAATACCCCAGCATTTCTTTCTTTTACAAAATAATTCAAGCACATAGGCGAACAAAAAATAAAAAAAAAAAGCAATGAACCTAAATAAAAATTAAAAACACTTGTCTAAAGAACTAAAAACTCTTAGAAAATACTTAAAAAATGGCATGTACTTGTATGTGTTCTTCTCAATATAAATGCTTTTATTTTTTTTTTCAATTGCAGAGCAGATAGCACAGATATTCTGATTATATTTATATATTTGTTGATTAACATTGCATTTAGTTAAACTAAATAGCCATTATAAATTATACGATTTATATATATTTTTTATGGGTATAATAAATATTTGAGAGTAGAAGTATCTATTTGTTAGTCAATATTATAATGTGAGGGCTCATTTAATTCATTTCTATATTCGAAATGATTAGCGCGTAATACATTTAGTATTTTATTATATTATATTATTATATTAAACAACAGCAGAAAACTAATATGTCTAATATATCTACCGTGGAAAAATCAAAGAGTGCTTCCCAATATAGGTTATAAGGGTCTTTTAAAATTGACAATATGACTAAGGCTTGAGTTTCTATCGGTTGAGAATTAAGACACAAGGAATAGTTCGAAATAAAACGCTGTATTTTTTTCTTTTCTTTTGTGAACAACAAAATAAAAACTGAATAATTACAAACAAACAATTTGCAAGAAATATACAAATCCTTTATAATCGCCGAATGCAAACCAATCGATGACTGCTGGTCTGCGTTTTGTTGTCGATGAATTGCTATTCGATAGTTGGTGCCCCTGCACGAATTATTATTCAGTCCTTTTGCTTGCCCTAAATAAATATATAGATTTTTCTTGTCTAGTTTGGTTTTTTGAAAGTGCTTTGATCATCTTTCACATTTTTTTTTTTTTCGTTTCTTGACCGCCATTAAATGTATTGTATTCTTATTTTGCAGCTGCAGCTGTATTTATAAAATTGCTTTTTTTATTTAATCTAAAATTAGTTAATTCATGCAAGTATATCCTAACCTTTTATGTTTGGGTCTATTATGTATTCGTCTCTGACCACAACACATTTCGCTGTGAAAAGGAGCCTAGCTGGCCAGAAAGGCCAATATTAACGTAGTAGATAATAATATGCTTACAAAAAAAAATTATATTTTTCGTATGCAACTAATTAAATAAATAAGAGAAAACACTAAATACTAAAATCTCTTTCTGTTATTTCCTATATGCTTAACATTTTCAATTTTCCTAATAAGTATATTCTTCATATATTTTTCATGTATTTTTATTATGTTATGAAGTCATTTCGCTTTTCGATTTTAGATAAATATTTGCTTATAATATATATAATGCTATATTCCTATTATATCCCTAGGCTACAGCGGATCAACAACATATAATGTATAAGCCAAAGATAAGAATTTTCTGCTGATTTTAATTATTTTCTGCCCATTTTCAAAATTTGCAAAACTAAGGACCTTCAATTTCTTGTGTAATCTTGTAAATAATTTGCACTTTTCAGATCGATATGCATTATTTTTGTAAGGCGAATATGGCACATAAGACATTATCCTTAAATGTAGAAGCTCTTGCAATTGGTAGCCATTAGGGTGTGCATAGTTTGTACAACATCCAGCTACATACAAGTACTACAAGTATATGTACCTTTAAGTAATAGCCTTAAATTTTTCAGAACCAAATCAATACTAATTGCTCGTTCTACAAGTATATACATTCTTGTGTTGTACAAATGCGTATACTTATTGCCAACTGTTGCCATACACTTAATGGACTGCGAGTCCGCATTATGGCCCATACGTAGCGCACAGACATGAATGCCAATTGCACACGACCAAAGGCCGTATAATGCATATCAAGTAGCGGAATGAAATATATAGTATACAAGTAGTATACAGAGAAGGCAACGCAAACAAAAAAAAAAGAAACTTATATACAAACAAAAAAAAAACACAAAAAGAACGAACGAAAGAAAAAGTTCAAACTGTCAAAAGTTGGACAGCCATATTGTTTATTTTTATGTTGTTGTTATTGTTATTGTTGTTGTTGCTGTTGCCATTATTGTTAGTTGCTGCTGCCGCTGTTGTTGTTGTTGTTGTTGTTAGCAACTAAAACAGTTTCGGAGCAGTGAAGTGAGCGCGTAAGGAAGCTTATATGATAGAAATTAGAAATAACATACCCGAAATGTCAAAAGTTTTGTTGCCTCTCAACTTTTCTTGATGATTGTTAAGCGTTGATGTTGTTGCTGTTGTTGTTGTTGTTGTGTTGTGCGTTTCGCAAGAAAAATCAATGCTGGAATATTTTATCCTTTTTTATAGGAGTGACACACACACACATGTATATATATACATATATATTCACACACACACACGGAGACACAAATACAAACATTCACAGACAAGCGACTGATGCTGATGACCGAACCGGCTATGAAAAACCGACACAAAAAGTTGCACAGCGTCAGCGTTTTTGCTGCTTACAGCTTGTTGTCAACGTTGGCTGTTGTTGTTGTAGTTGTTGTTGTAGTTGTTGCTGTTGTTGTAGCGATACTATATCTGTTGTTGTGTAGTTGATTAGACTGGGCTGTAATTTTTATTATTGCGCTTTCCTTTTTATATGTTTGTGCGGTTTTTATGAGCATTTGTTTGCTGCTTGACTTTATGGCATTCGTTACGCCTCATATTTAATAGAATAGAATATTTTATTATTATTTTTCATTATATTCCATTCAGCTATATGCACATGCACATAAATACATATATAGTATGTATGTATGTATGAGTGTCTTCTGTTATTTTTGGTTGTTGTCAACAACTCCTGTAAGTACTTGCGTTTCGCTATTCAGTGAAGCAGTAAGTGCTTCGTGTGTGGCACCTTGAGTGGCATGTCAATCAAAATCAATCAAATATTGTTACACTGACAACCTGCTGCTGCTCCACCACCTCCTGGCTAGCTTCTGCTGTCCCCACTGCCCGCACTTACACGCTCGTTAGCACTTACACATGTTTTTCTTGTTGTTGTTGTTGTGGCCGCCACCGCCGCTGCTGTTTGCTCAATTTGTGGCAATGGATTTCAATTTCACGTGTTAAAGCGAGCAGCCAACCAGACTATATACATATAGATTTTTTTTAAATTTTTTTGGGCTATTTACACACACACGGCGCGAGAAGCGACACATACACATACATATGTTTGCACACGAGCGTTGAAGCGCGAGTTTTTAGTACAAGGGGCACGTTTCTGATCCTTGCACCTCATCCACAAACACACACACACGCACACCACACAGCTGCCGCACGCCTCGCGTCTGTGAGAGTGGCACGTTTTTGTTTTTTTTTTTTTAATTTTTTTCTGTTTTATCACCCGCGACACGTTCACACGCTTGACGTTATGTCGTTCACTTAGCTTTCCGTTGACCCAGTAGCACTTTTTTTGGCCGGCTCTTTAGCAAAAACTGCACTTGCCTTAGTTTCGGAAAAACCTCTGTGGAAGCATCTTTTAAATGGCTTTTCGCGCACGACGCCAACGAAAATCGCTGCAGTTCGTCGATGGGGTTGGCCCGCTTTTGTCTGACGTGCACGGCATACGCTTTGAGACTGGCTGCCCGCAACGCTCGGACGACTTTCAGCCAGCCAGGCAGGCGGCTGCCGAGGCCGCTCGTATCGAGGCAAGGCGACGGCGAAGCGAAGCGAAGACAGGCCCCCAGAAACTGTTATACGAGCGCATATACTTTTACCGGGTGCGGTAAAATGCAGAGAGAGCACTCGTTCACACCAAAAAAGAGAGAACTCTCTCGTGCGGACGCGTGGGTGACAGTTGACAGAGAGCGGCATGATGTTCGAAAAAGGCGACACATGTGGCAATTGCCTCGCCAGTTGTTTTTGATTTTGCTTCCGAGATGAGCGTGATTTATGCGACATTGTGAAAATGCATGGCAAATGAGGCAGAGAGCATTTAAATCAGAATTAGCCAAATATCTGGCTACCTCCATTCTCCCAAAGTCCGACTCTTTTAGCTTAAATGTTTGTATTTTAAAACAATTTAGATGTCGTGCCACTTATAACTTAGTTTTGAAAACATTTAGGTTTGCCAATGAATGAATAAATGAATTATTTTTGTTCTTTTTCATATAAAATGTTAGCTTAAAACTAAAATCTTTCAACAAACAAAAGTCATTTTGTTAGCAGTGGCTGCCAGGGCCGTCAGCTAATTTTGTATGCACATTTTAAAGAATTAAAGGAAAATGAAGGAATATATTTGTATGAGGGGTGGGCTTAGATTTTGAAGTAAAAGTTTGTGGCTTTTAAGAATAAATTAATTAAACAATGTCTAATTCGATTAGCAACTGAATGGAGAAAGCTAATAAACTAATAGTCTGATGACTAGCAGCTCGTGTGCTTTAATTGTTTCGAACTAAGGAAGTTCTTTGACCAATCAGATTGCCTTCCTAGGTGATAAATTATTATTTAATTTGATATTAGATTAGAAATTATCTAACAATATTCAAGCCGTTAAATAGTTTAGTTTTTGTCGTTCTGTTTTGTATCTAGAAGAATTAATTTAACAAATTAAAATGCATCCAAATTGTTTAATTCAATAGAAGTAGTCTATGATTAAAAGGACGTCTCCTTTTAAGGCAACAGAGTTCCATCTGTTAGCCACTGTTATGTACTGTGTTTATGGCTTTTCTAAGTGAAGCTCAATTATGAAAAGTGATCTTTTGCTAGAAAATATACCAATACCTAGTTAAATTGTTCCTTTGATTGTTCATCAGGTTTTCGGAAAAGATAAATGCAACGGTCAAACAGACAAATGATTTGCAAACAGACTCACTAAATTCTTCAGCGGTCGTCAAGAATGTTGTTATTCACGAGTGTTGGGTTAAAAAAAATAATTCCTATAGACTTATTCAGAGACATATTTCAGTGAACGAGTATTTATACAATTGAAGAGCTCTTTTTTTTAGAAGTCATCCGAGTTGTAGCAAATATACTAGAGATATTTTTTACTTCTATCCAAATTAGACCAACCCTATCATATTTTACAAGGCCTGTAATAATTATAAGTGTAATTATAAAAATTACAAAATAATGTTCATTTTTAATTTTATTCATTCGCTCACAATATAATGATTCATTTTTACTTTTAACTTTACTAATAATCATTATTTTTTGTGCAACAATTTAAGTTGTTAAATAATGATTATTCTTTAAGTTTTATTATTTGCATCAAAAATTAACCGGAAGTTGTAATGTCCCTGCTTTTTTAATAGGGAATAAGAACAAAATTTATATAAATCCAAGTATAGTACAGTATTGAACTTAAAAAGCCGTCATTATGAAAATATTTTCAGGCAAAATTACAGCTTGAATAAAAAGAAACAAAAATATAAAACTGAAAAAATAATAATTGCTTTATATTTAAGTTTATTTTTATTTATTTATTTTTTGTTCAAAAATAATGATCATTAGTTAAGTTGTAAAGTAAAACTCAAAAATAAATATTACATTTTAAGAGAATGAATAAAAATTAAAACTTTTACATCATGATGAAAATACATAGGTAATCCTAAAAAAAAGAGTATTTGTAAAAAACTCGCTTTTCAAAGTTACAAACAAAATAATCATTATTTGCGGTCCCTGATATTTTGTAGAAACTTGTCCATTTTGTTTAAAAAAGTAGCCCCCGCATATTCAAGTAAGTAGTCTGTGTGCAGCTTTTTGGCGACGCTGATAAGCACTATCAATGCCTTTTTGTTTACACGCTTCCGCAATATATTGTTGTTGTTGTTTTTTACAGCTAACCCTTTCGCTTTCAACACTAATACGGCCAATTGAGCGCTGCGTGCGTGTATAAGAGCAACTGTGCTAACTGTCACCATTATGACGAAGCAAAATTTCCCATTATGGAGAGAAAGCTTCTGTTGGCAGCAGCAGCAACTGTGCTAATGCACGCTCTCTTGCTGCTCAGCGCGTCGGCGCTAATAGGAAACTCAACACAGCAGAGGGAGTGGTGGAATAGATTGAAAGTTGGCGTGCTCCGTTGGCAGCAATTGTTGTTGTTGCTATTAAGCCTGTGGGCCATGTACGAGCCAAGTCGTTGGTCGGGCATTGCAAGGCGGCAGGGCTGCATGGCAGAATGGCAGCAAGACAGCCAGGCAGTAAGACAGCAGAGCTGCAACAGCAACAACAACAACAACAACAACGTCATTACCAAACCGATTTTCAGCAGCGGCAACTCATCTGGCGCAAATCTTAGAGGGCCTGCGGCAGAAAACCAAAAAACCATTTGGCGCTGGCCAAACAATAAACTTTGCAAAAGCCAGTCGAGAAAGAAAGCAGGGCAAGAAAGAATAAAGGAGTAGAGGACAAGGCAGGCGCACAGCGGAAAATATCGATTCACTTCGATTGGCAAACACATTGTTGTTTCTGCTGCTGCTGCTGCTGCTCTTGTTGTTGTTGTTGTTGGTATTTTGTCAGCATCTTTCGTCAGCTGCCGCCCACGGCGCATGTATATTGCTTTATAAGCAGCAGCGGTCGCCGCTGCTCCCTCGTTGCCAGTCCCCGCCCCACCCCGCCCCACCCGCCACAATGGCTTGTGGTTGCTTATTTGGCTGCTTTCGTTTACAAAAAGCTACTACTTGCTGGCTGTTGCTGCCCCCGCTCCAGCTCCTTGTTGTCATTATCGTCATTGTCCTTCCCAACGTCCCTTTCCTTTTTGTTTGCTTTTTCAAAAAAACAGAAACAAAACACTAAAAAAAAGATTGTACTTCTGCTCAGCTTCAAATTCGTAGAACGCTGCTCTCGCCGCTGTTTTTCCCGTTTGCTGCGCTTCAAAATAAGTAAATAACCAATGAAGCAGATAGCACTCTGTTTATTGTTATTCTTTAGCACCACCCCCCACCCCTCCGCCCCTCCACCACCCGCTTCAACACTAATGCCACCACCCACCCAGCGGCTATTCAAATCAATTCATTTCAGCGACAAAGCCAAGTTGTGTTGCGTCTTTATTTATGCTTTGCAGCTTCTCCATCTTGGACACAAAAGCAAGCTTACGGCTGAGCAAATAAATAAAATATTGTCCAGGTCCGCATCGAAAGCACACGCGCACACACATAAGTTTATATGTACATGCACACACACACACACATATATATATATATATATATATATATATATATATATATATATATATATATATATGTATACATACAAACAGATATTTTTAATGCAAGTGCCAAATTGAAATCGCATCTGCAATCGAAAATGTGTCAACAATACCTGACCTAACACACCTGCGCTAATCACAGCCCCTCAAGTGTGTCTGTCTGTCTGTCTGCCCGTCTATCTGTCTGTCTGTCTGTCTGTCGATTGCTGTTGTTGCTGCTGCTGCTGTTGCTGCTTCTGCGGTTGCTTGTGGCCTTAACAGATTTGTATTTGTGCTCGACTCGGGGCTAAGCTGCATGTCACAGCTATCGCGTACATTTGTTTCGCTTATGGCCACACACACACACACTAACACATCCACACATACACATACATTGCATACATATAAGATACACACACATATCCTCATGAATCGAACTTGCCGCTGGCTCATAAAATATGCGTTAAGCGCACACTTCGCAGCAGACAGAACAGCAAATTAGTGTCTGTGCTCCTTATCCCTATCCCTATCCCTACCCCCATCCTTATACCAACTGCCATCCACTTGCATTTAAATTAAGCGGGAAATTGCATTTAGTTAAAATGTTTAAAGCTAAATGGCAATCAGGTATTAATGTTCATCAAAACAAAAATTTAACGAAAAGCTTTCCTCCTTTGCCAGACAAAATCCGAAAAGTGTGACAATCTTATAGACGCACAAAAATGTCAAATGTTGCCAAAGTGTATTTTACTTTTCCTTCATTTTTGTCAACTTATTAATAACATTTTGCAGATAAGAAGTTATCAATGTGAATGCTCAAATTTCCTACATATTTAAAATAGTATCATCAGCATTCACTCTTGTGAAATAATTCTTCTCATTTGATTTGATTGAAAGGCTCAATATTTATCAACATTCTCTTTCAATTATTATGTGCTCCTTGTAGCAACACAGCGTTGTTAAATAACATAACATAAAATATTGCAAATGTTCATTTTACTTTTCCTTAATTTTTGTCAACTTATTGATAACATTTTGCAGATAAGAAGTTATCAATGTGAATGCTCAAATTTCCTACATATTTCAAATAGTATCATCAGCATTCACTCTTGTGAAATAATTCTTCTCATTTGATTTGATTGAAAGGCTCAATATTTATCAACATTCTCTTTCAATTATTATGTGCTCCTTGTAGCAACACAGCGCTGTTAAATAACATATCATAAAATATTGCAAATGTTCATTTTACTTTTCCTTAATTTTTGTCAACTTATTGATAACATTTTGCAGATAAGAAGTTATCAATGTGAATGCTCAAATTTCCTACATATTTCAAATAGTATCATCAGCATTCACTCTTGTGAAATAATTCTTCTCATTTGATTTGATTGAAAGGCTCAATATTTATCAACATTCTCTTTCAATTATTATGTGCTCCTTGTAGCAACACAGCGCTGTTAAATAACATATCATAAAATATTGCAAATGTTCATTTTACTTTTCCTTAATTTTTGTCAACTTATTAATTACAATTTGGTAAGCAGTGGTCTAATATCATAAGCTCTCACTCTTGTGAAATAATTCTTCTCATTTGATTTGATTGAAAAGCTCCTTATTTATCAACATTTTCTTTCAATTATTATTTGCTTCTTGTAGCAACCGAGTGCTGTTACATAACGTACATATTGTAAAATGTTGCAAATGTTAATTTTACTTTTCCTCAATTTTTGTCAACTAATTTATAACAATGGGCAGATAAGTGGGCTGCTTAAAGTTGCTAGTTTCCCTCAGCTCTCACTCATGTTACATAAATCATCTCATTTGATTTGATCGAAGAACTAAATTATTAAATTGTTGTTTTCAATTATTATTTGCTACATACTTGAATCAACATAGCTCTGTTACATAACATAACAGAATTCGGCTGCGTCTGCAGCGATCTCTGGCTCTCGTTACCGCAATGTAATTTGTCAGCGCTCTCTTGCTCTTATTTCAGCGCTCTTTTGCTTTCATTGCAGCTGTTGTGCGATAGTCCTGAGATTTGCATCACACACACGGTCTAGAGTCCTTTATCGACTCCAGTAATTCGAAAGCGTTGCTTTTCTAACGGTAAATACGATTTGCGTTTCTGTTGCTTCGGCGAAGCAAAAACAGTTCGTCAGGGCCACAGCCATTACATTTATCTTAGTAAAAGAATTTTGTGTGACAAACTATGTTTGCTCTATTCTGCGTATTTTGTAATGGCACTTTATTTTTGAGAATGCAGTCTGTTTTGGTTAACTCTTCTTATGTATACACAACTATCACTTCTTGTTCTCTTCATATTCATATTTGGATATAAAGAATTAAATATACATAAGTGTCTTTTACAAGTCGCTCGCTAGTCCGCTTCGATAATTGATTTTAAAAGGTTTAATTGCAAGGATTTTTTTAAATTAAAAACTACAATATGTATGTATTTAGCTTGCAATTGAGAATAAATTTTATAACACCCGCTGTTGTTGAAAGTTCATTTTTATTGCACTCAGCTTTTTGAAGGCTGGACTATATTCTTGAAAACGTTGTTTTCAAAATCCACCATTTTTACTTCATTATTTATAATTTGAATAATGTATAGCATAAAACATAACAATACATAGATGGCTTTCGTTGGGACCATTCTGCGTGCTTATAAAAAAGTATTTATACAATGTTACAAATATAGCTACGTGTATCTTTGTGTCTATTGTATGCATTACGGTTGTAAATAAAAGTCTTCATTAAATGTTGTTATATTGTTTTGCTCATAAATTTTAATATAACGTACGTAATGGGATCTCAGAATTAAAAATTCTACATGCACTTACAACACTTCCATATAGTTGAAGTTGAAGTTTCGAACTAATTCCTCATTTTCCATCACAAACAAATAATTAAAGTTTAGTTCGATTGTCAACCATTTAAGTGCAAATAAATTGGGTACATATTTTTCTTTTTTAAAGAAACAATGCCTCGTCTAAGAAAAATAACCCTCCTAGTCTTGGCATGTTTGGCATTTGTTGATGAGCGTACGCGTAAAGTATACGCCCCGTCACACGCGCCTTGGGCTGCAGCGCATTTAACCACATGGCGCGTCAGCTTTGGCAACGATGTCGTCGTAATCTACCTGCTTTGCATGTGGAAGACGAGTCAACGTCGCACGTGGCCTGAGGCAAGAACAAAACCGCAGAGAAGAAAAATAAACTGAAGAGGTGCGTGAGAGGGAGAGGGAGAGGGAGAGGGAGAGGGAGGGGGTTGGCAGTCAACGCTACTGCATATTTCTGTCACATTAAAACTATTTAAGTTTTTAATGCCTTAACAGCGCTGATCTAGTGCTCAGCATATAAATTACCTCCTCCATTGTGGCGCTGTTGGTGCTGCTTTGAGTTAACTTCAAAGGCGCTTGCAGCCTTCAGCCTTCAACCAGCAACCAGCAACATGCCTGCATTTCCGCTCCATGACAGCAACAGCACCAACAATAACAACAACAATAGCAACAGCAATAACAACAACACCAGCAAGAACAACAACAACAGCCGTTGAGCACTTTGCCCAAGTTTTTCTTGGCTCGTTGGAAATTCTTTTACTTTGTTGCTTTATAAGGATTTATGTTTAATCGGTGAAAGGTTGCACGTACACACACACACACATACACACACACACATACACACACACATACACACACACACATACACACACGCATGTACATTCACACGCATGCTCGCGCTCGATGGGAAAGGGGCAACTAACTGAAAAGCTCTTTTCTCTTTGCGTGCATCGTGATTTTCCCGCCTGAGCAGCAACTTTTGTTGTAGTTGTCCTGCCATTTGGCTAACGCAAGTGAAAAGCGTTGATAAGCATAGACAGGATGTTCTATCAGTTGTTGTAAGAGTTATCCCTTATTATTATCCCTTGACATAGAAATGCCGCTTAAGTCTTTAATATCCCCACGACACTCTTCTGCACAAGCGTTAATTTGTCTATTTAGGTACTTACACATATATATTCACGAGAGCTTGTCAAAATTTTACTTAATTTAAAGAAAATAAAATATTCTGTTTCGATTAAAAACTATGTTGACTCGCCTTTTTATTTGGTATTGAAATAGTTCGGATACAAAATAGATTGGGTCGCAATAAAAAAAAGCACCCTCGTAAAGTGAAGGTAAAGCGTGTACTTAAATATCCTTTTAATTGAATTTTAAAGGCAAAATAAACTTTATAAGATGCTAGCACAGTGTATACAAAAACAGTTCTCATATTAAATATATTGTTTCGTTGTACACCTACATAGTTTTTAAAAATTAAATAATTTGTATTATTTATATTATAACAATCCATGATGTTTCAATATCAAAACTTCTACAGATGGTTGTCAGTATTGTATTGTATTTTCAAGTGTTGACGATCGAGCATACTGCGTAGCTACTTGTTGTTCTTAAACTTAAGTGAAATCATTGAGGACTTATGCTCAATTAGCTAAGGATGGACTCGGGAGACTCTTCTGGAAGATTAAAAATTTAAGCTCGGCTCGGCAGACTCCAAATTATAGGTGCATACACTATGCAATCAACTTGGCTAGACTAATCGAGAAGAATCGAGAACTTTATACCCAAATAATAACATAAAGTCCCTCTATACATAGATCCAGCTTATTAAACTCCAGCTTATGGAGACTAAATCAATACAAAAATAACTCTTTTAATACTTTCTTGTTTATTTATGAAAAAACTTTGTGCAACTAAGTGGTTTTTCTATGTCTCATCTTAACGTAAAGAATCACTGAAATCGACTTACTATATCATACAAGTATGGCTGCCATACAACCAAGTGCATTTCATTTGAAAGCCTGTGACGCACCGAAGGACGAATATATTTGAAGAAATGCGAAAATTAAGGAGTATAATTTCTTCACTTTAAGCAGTAATATACAAACAAATTAAATATTGAATTTTATTTATATTAGTGTGATTCTTTGAGTGCTGATGAAACTAGATTATTTAAGCTTCCAATATTTTTTCAAGCAAATGCTAACAAATGAAGACAGACAGTCTTAAGCGCTTCCACAAAATTGTAGAAAATTGTAGAAATAGTTACTTCAAATCTATAAATCGATTGTGGCACAGACCAGATATTTAGCGAATCAGCAATTAATCTTAAAGCCTTGTTATTCAATTGAACTTTTATTCAGATTCCATTTCATGCTTGCTCCTTGCGCCGCATCATGATGATGGATGGAAGCATGATTAAAAAAAGTTTTCATAAAGATAAAGGATTCACAACAAAAAATAAGCTTCATTTGCATAAATTTTTATGAGTTTTTTGACTTTGTACTACTACCCTTTAAATCTACAATTTAGGCCATATTGCTAGCAACAAGCAGTATTCCTTTTGCATGCCAGTGCACTATAAAAGATTTTACTACGCTTTTCCCCCTCCTTTGAGCTATATTTATCTTAATCACTGATATTTGCGATAACTCTACTTTAACTTAAACAACAACAGCGCACTCGAAAAGAGCGCTTCAAAGACACTCGAATGGCTTGTTACTTAGGCTGGTGTGGAGGCACCCCGTCGGGTAGAAGTTGCCCCGGGCTTAGCGCGTTGCTATTGCGCATTTGCTGCCAAAAACTTGCCTATATTTATGTATACTCACAAAATGTTTCCCATAGCTAGCTATCTATATGTAGGTGTGTCTATATATACAACTAGTATATGTATCTACGGGCAGAGGTATAAAGTCAACATTGATTGCCTTAAAAATGGCAAAAGTGTGCAGCATACTTTGCGGCGCAGCGTGCTTGGAGCTTTGTTGTTGGTGTTGCCATAGTTGTATATGTATGTATGTATGTATGTGGGAGTAGTGTTTTGGGCCCTATGTCTAGACTGTAGACTTTAGATGGCAACAACACCAACAACAACTACAAAGACACTAGCTGCGTCGGAATTGTACAAAAGTTTGTGTTTGCTTTATTGCTTGTTTTTCTGTCACTTTTGAAATTTCATAGCTAACAGACGCAAGTTTATTAGAGACTCTGCTGTTGTTATTGTCGGATGCTTGTTTTGTTGTCATTGCTGCTGTCGCTTTGTTGTTCTAGTCCTAACGCTGCTGGAATTTTAATTTCCGCACTAAGAGCAGAGCGCGCACGTGGCCACAATGCCAAGGAAGTACTCGCAGCTTCCAAATTGACGACGTTTTTGAATTACACACAAGTGGCTGTTCGACTTTCTTCCCCCCTCCCTCCATTCGCCCCCCATCCACAGATTCGGTATTTCTGCCACAACAACTGCTCGTTGTCTTTGTAATTATGGCGTTTTTAATTAAAAGTTTTAGCAAATAGCAAACAGTAAACGGTAAGCAGCAAATAGTTGACCTTGAGTTATGCCATGTGCCACAAAGCATTTTACAAGAACGTAACCAGTAGGTAGCTGAAACTCTCAGTCTCGTTATACTGATGTTAGTGTTAGTATATTCGTGATTAGTCTAGTCACCATAGTTCTATTTTTCTGTTTAAATCAACACCGAAACATGCATATGCTCAAAGAGTTCTAAGCTTTGTTTTATTAGGTTTTCTTCAAATGTATTGAATAATAAAAGTAAATCAGCCACAAACTTGAAACTTTAATGCGTTGTTATATTTCAAATTTAAGTTTTGGTGCCGAACTGAGAAATACCTGTTATACCTAAATTTAACTATTTATTAGAATATTTCTTAATTTAATTTAATTGTACATTTGCTTTCTATATTTATTTCCAATTTATAGCGGAGAATAAAAGGCGTCAGGGTGGCGTGGAGGATGTGAAGATCACACCCTATTGTTTTTAATAACCCCATCATTTATTTCAGTTGATTGAATTTTTTTGTAAACACAATAATGTAAGTTTTTGTAATAACAACTATATAATAATGTAGAAAAGGGAAAAAAAAACAAATTTTATTGAAATTATTTCTTCCAATGATAAATAAAGTATAAAGTAAAGTATTTAAGCTTAAAATGATCAAATATATATTTGAAATTCCTGCACCCGCCGTATGTACTTGTATTATATTATAGATCTTTTTATAGAATATTTCCAACTCTAAGACGTTTTACTTGAGGGATACCGCGAGGCAGCCATCATGGCCCTTCGTTATTTAGTCTCGAAATAGCTCGGGGGAGTTTTTGTGAGGTCCAATATTTCGAAACCGGTTCAAGTAACTCGTGAAGTTCCTTAATAAATTTTCGCCTATTTGTATTAGTTTTCATATTAAACTAACATTCCTTCAATATTGCCGCATTCTAATTCACAATCGCAAATGATTTTATTGAATTAATCAAATCTTTCTTCTGTTTAAGGATCCAGGATCTTCCAGGACCAGATTGAGTCCACTCAGAAATATTTCCATCTTTTTGCGCTTTGCTTCAGATATTATTCTATATTTACTTTTAAAGTTTGCATATCCTTTAAGTTGAAATTAAAGTATTTATATATATATTCATATCTATCTATATCTGCACGCATTTGTTGATTTATCAATAGAATAAAAACAGTAAAAAGATTTTCTGCAATCCACAATAAATTCCCAGCTGATTATGCATTGCAACTCCCAGTTAAATTATATTCTCTCCTGACAAATGTTGTTTTTCAGCTGGTCTGACATATCCGCCATCCCTTGTTTTCAGTTATATCACATATGTATGTATATACCCATAAACTCATCAGCATTTTAGTATATCCTCTACCTTTCTGCCTATCCGCTGCTACTTTTTAGTCAACAATATTTTAACAATATGCTCTGCTTTAGTTCAGAATTGTTTTGTCACCCCCTCCTCCTGCCGCCACACAAGGCACATGGTTCGATGCGTTCACTGCTCTCGACATTCAAATATTTGCTTGCTGCATTTGCTGCTTTGGTTCTCAAATATTTGATGCACATTTTTAGGCGCAGATTTCATTCACACACACACACACACATGTATCGTATATGTTCAATGGTATCTTTGCACAGAGGTGGTACGCCAGTACGTGTACATATCTATAGTTATGAGCATTGGCAGGCAGCCATGACCAAAGCTGCGTTTTTCCTCCTTTTTGTTTCTGTCCATTTATTTGCAGCCTTTGTTTCCATTCTGCCATTGCGACAGGCGACTCGACGTGGGTTTTTATTACAAAACTTTTGAATACTTAAAATGCGCTGTGTTGCCGAGCCGGGATTTGTCTGCCTGCCAAATAAAAAAAATGTTCACTTTGCTCTTTTTGGCAAAGGTTTTGCATTTCAAAAATATATTATCTATATATATCTATATGTATATATACATATATGTGTAAGTGTGTACGAGTATATTAGTATTTGAAAGCCGAGAAGCCTCTGAGCGTTGTCTGTTGTCCAGGAGCGGGCAATGAGAATATCATCGCTTGCCAATTGATTTTCAGAATTGAAATGTAAAATGTCCTTCTTGCCACTATATACGAGCAAGTGCTAAGATACTCACTTCGCCTTATTACACTCAAGCAGTTTGAAGCATTTTATATTTGCGAATTTTTAAATCGAAGTAAATAAATTGCAAATATCAGACTGCTCCACAGTTTATTGGTACGGCTCATACTAGAATACTGCTCGTGCCTTCCAGTCTGTTCAGAAACAATTACTTCTGTTTAATCTTCGTTGCTTAAACTGGGACTCGTTTGCCTCCCCAGTCGAGCATTAATCTCTCTTCGCTGATCGGGGGATCGTGCTTGGAATTGTGTTCCGCCATAAATCGAATGTCGAGGGTGTCGATTCCTTTTTCCTTTTAGGTCGTCTTAATTTCGCTATTCCTTAATCTTAATAGATGCACAACTGATTATGCATTATACAATTCTCTCCATGCTTTATGCCTAATTTACAACATTTCGATCTGCTTTCAACCTCTCTCTCTCTCTCTCTCTTTCCTTTTTAAAAGCCTCTCTTTTCATCCATCTTCGGAATCTCTGACCATACACAGCTGTGGGACATTGCTTGCCAAACTGGCTAATAAATCATACCCCATTGAGTCAGAGATTCCGTTTTTTTTGTATTTTGTTAATTTATTATTTAAACTTTTAATAATAAATAATAATAACATTTCAAAGCATTAGCTTTTAGTTAATTGAAAGTTTCATTTCTCTTTATTTATGGTTATAGTCCTAATAGAGCCTCTGACTACACGTAAATAATTAAATACATAGCTAGTCGAATAGCAAATAAAATTTCCAATAAAGTCCCTTTCGACATTCTTGAAGGACACAAAATCAAAAATTCGTTCTTATTTTCCTTCCTAGTTTAAAGAGAATGCTCATTATGATAAAATATGTCGATATAATCATAATCCTCTATCCGCCTGTCTGCTTGAAACTAAGAACAAGAGCTTAAATAACCAAACTTGTTGTGCAATTCGCATTAGGTCTGATAAAGAACATTATGTTTGAGATAGACATAGGGTTTATTTTAGTAGCTTGACGCTAACATTTTTATTTCATTCCATGATTGTTTTATTCTGCAGATTTAATCTTAACTTAGCCGCAATAAGGCATTTCATTGAATTGAAAATGAATAAATGCTTGAACGCAGATTTTAAAATGCAAATAAAACAACAATAAGTCTCATAGCTTGCTAGTTTCTAGTGCACCTTCAGCTTATTTCCATTTATTACTATTTCGACAAGAAAGAAGCAATGCCATAAGAATTGCTACCTTGATGTTAGTGGAAATGCACAGTCAATAATGCGGCCACATACTTACAAAATTATAACAAAACTTAAGCTTATTTGGTAGCCTTACAAGCGCAAGTCCTCCAGGTGCAACTTGAAGCGGCAATTAGCAGCCTTTCCGATGGAAAAAACAAGAAAACATGTTAAATGGCTTAAGCTGAAATAAAATTGTAGCTAATTGCAAGCCATTGAAAAATTGCCACAACAGAGAGCGGGCAGGTAAGCAGCAAGGGGCAAGCAGCCTCAACTTGAGGCACTTACTGCAGCAGTTGAGGCATGGAGTCGGGGCAGTCGAGGCAGAGCTCAGTGCAAAGTTTATACACCAAAGTGGCTGCCGTAATTGTAACAATAAATGCAGCAATGTAGCATTTCAATGCACTATACTCGTATAGTAACTACCGACATTTAAAGCAGAAACAAAAATGCGCACAAACATGCCTCACTCAAGTACATACCTACACAGAAAGGTAAATACATACTTGTTCGCATACTCGTACTTGTATATCTACATACATGAAACAAGAATGCATGCTCTTGAGCATAGATATAATTTGAAGATTTCCAAAAGTGCACTTCCAACTGCCAAAAAGACATGAAGGTTAATTGCTTTGCATTCTGCAGTCGACGGCGATGGCAAAGCCAAATGAATGTCTATATGAGTAACTGTACATACATGTACATACTCGTATAATATATCACTGTACATATATAAGAGTATTTACCTATGTTAGTAAATAGTGTGCCTGGAAACGTAAATTATATTTGTGCGTCTGCTTCTGAAACAAATTGAAAAATGCCACCCAGCTGGCAAACATTTTAAAAATCTACAGCTACTCTCAGACATGCGTGCATTTATGCACAAGGAATACCCTGTTGTTTGGAGGACTAGTCCCAGTACTAGTAATGCAATATACCATCAATATTACCCTGATGGCAGAGACTGGCGTACTTTGCAAATTGGTTTGTTAAAAAGGCAGCTACACTCTACCGCAGAGCCTGTTTGTTAAATTGTAAATCATTTTTACGTTTTTCAATATTTACTTGACTACAAAAAAAAATAATTTTCAACTAAATACATTTTTACAACATTTCTAATCCTGTTTCTAAACCAATTACTAGCCCAAAGGTTTCTATGCATTAAAATTAAATAACTCCTACGTTGGTTTATTTTCTAGGAATGTGACAGAAACATCTTGATCTAAAATATATTTTTTTAAATCAACTAAGATTCAGCTCAATACAATTTGAAAAACAATTAGCTGAATAAACTGCTAGATGGGGAGCTAAGCTAACTATACACTTAATGCTTAATCGAATTTGTTTTAGTAAATAGTTATTTGGGAAAGCTCTTGAAGTCGGTATAGGTTGAAGAATCAAACTCTAAAGAACATGTCTATTTTTATACCCTGTACCCGTAGGGTAAAAAGGGTATATTAGGTTTGTGCAAAGTATGTAACATACAGAAGGAAGCATCTCCGACCCCATAAAGTATATATATTCTTGATCAGCATGACGAGAGAAATCGATCTAGACATGTCCGTCCGTCTGTCCGTCCGTCTGGATGAACGCAAGGATCTCAGAAACTATAAAAGCTAGAATAACCAAAGTTGGCATCCAGATTCTCCTAGGTCCGAGTAAGGACGAGTTTATTTTTTTTTTTTTAATTTTCCCCCCCTTCCCCCGCTACAGAATTTCGTCAATAGCGTCCACAATTCAAATGCTACCTAAACCAAACTTTGCACACATAATTTATATATAATTGTCTACTGTTGTATAAAATTTTATTCAATTCGGTCAATTCTAAGAAAGGTTATTAGCAAAACAAATTCTCGCCAGTACAACCCCCACAAACTGCAGCAACAAGTTCGCTCTTCTTCTTCCTCTTTTTGCTGCTGCTATGGGCGCATATAACTCAGTGACGGAAGTTTACCTGGGTACAGGGTATTACACTGTCGGGCTTGCTCGACTGTAGCGTTCTCTCTTGTTTTTTTTCGTCCCAGCAACTCAAGCTATTTCAGAACTGCGCTGAAATTTCATAATTTTTGCTAAACTCAAACTATTTCGAATAAATTGATACAATTTATCTTCAAGAAACTTCAAACATTCATGAATAATATCAAAAACAAAGAGACTCGAACAAATTAGTTATTTATTTATTTAATGCTAGCCTAATGTTAAAACTTACAGCTAACAGGGTTTGAATAGCTATGACTACCAGGATCGTAAGCTATTACAATCAATTATGTTATTAAATATGTAATTTTGAGATACATGAGTTGAAAAATGTACTTAAAAAATATTTGTTATGTAACATACGCGGCATAGCTTAAAGAGTATAATTTAAATTTTATCATAAATTTTAGCTTTCTGGAGGTATTTAATTATTAATTTAATATTCTCCATAGCAGGCGAGGAAAGAAGTGTGTCATTATTTGATATTTTTATTTTTTTCAAAAAGTAAGGACTTTATTTTTCTTAAAATAAATGCAACTAAAAAGTAACAACAATATAAAATTAAATTTTAAATTCTTTTCGTATGAATAAACGCCATAACAACTTACTCTTCATTAAAGAACAGACAGGTCCACCTCCTAACTACCTACAGGGTATAAATAGTCACGAACTAGCTACTAGGTGACATTTTCCATACAACAAGCGTTCCTTCTAGCAACGAAAATGCAATTGTTTTTTAAAATAAAACACGAACAAATATTGAAAAGTCTTCACTTAAAAATCATTTCAAATATACTCGTAGCTTCGAATAGTTTGTGCCTGAATGACATTTTCGTTTGGCTGGAGCAAAAATAAATTCAATAAAATTCATTTAATACTTAAAATTTGCATAAACGAGCAACATTTATTTGCAATAAATGCCAGCAATGCATCTTTTCAAATCAAAAGACTTGGCAGTCGTCAAGCATAAGACCAATTGCTTCGTTTATTACAAAAATATGAGCGACAACTCTTTGAAACAAACTTCTGTGGCACTATGAATACAAATTACGAGTATACGAATAAATAATGAATATTTTATTCATCATCCATTTTATGTATCGATTGCTTAACTGAGCCTCTAATCGGAAACTTGAAAGGGTGCCAGATACCAATTACATTTTGTACTTAGTCAGAATTTCCCAAAATACTTGTCATGCGCTTTTCGTTTTGTTGAACAACTACATTTTAATTTGTTTTACTTACAATATTTAATGAAATCATTAATTATTTGTGAGATAGAATACCTTCTGATCAGCTAAATTTCTTTTTTGGAATTCTAGAAACTTTAATTTTGAAAAATGAAATTTCCTCTAATTGATCGTAGCGATCAAAATAAAATGTACATGTTTACTTTGTTTTACTATGAATTGTTATATGTTACAAGAGTCTCAGCAAAAGCTGATTGCTAAGTTCGCTCTGGAACACGATTCCTTGAACTGTTTCTTTTGTTCATTCAAGTTTTGCTACTTAGGCTTTGCTAGCTTTTAGGACTGCTTTAAAACTTTTATATTGTTTCCTTATGTCGACAGTCAATGCTTGTTGACATACAAATAAAATAAATAATTGCCTTAAAGCCCTTTTTAAATAATTGTTGGCAAGGCCAAGTCTATCGAAATATTACATATCGTTCACCATTATGAAAGTGATTCCCAAAAAATGCAGAAAAGCGATGGCAAGCACTTTTAAATAACGCTGCACTAAGCTTGTACACTAGTCGTATACTTAACAAGTTTTGGTGAAATAAAGTGCATTGTTTCTTTATTTGTTGCGCTCGTCGAAACGATACGCACGCCTTCCACACATAATTTATACTTAACGCATTGTTTTTGGGGCCTGAAGCAACTAGGGGTGTATTTCTTCACGTTCCATCTTCTCATCCATCCCTTGCTTTTTTTGTTTCCTCTTTTATTTTTTGTTTATTGGCCATTCCCGCGCAAACTACAATATTTTGCACTTTGCACTGGCGTCAAGTTTTATAGCACTTTTATCTGGCAACGCGTAAATATTCGTTAAAAGTTCAAATTTAATTTTATACCCGCAGACGGGACGCTGCATGTGCAGTATTCTTGTTGCAGCTCCAGCTGAGGCAGCCGCCATTTCGTCAAGTGCAGCAGCATCAAGAACAAAAAATAAAAAAACCGAGCAAATACTCGTATATTTCGCATAAGATGCTCACCTGGCACCACCGACGCGTCCGGCTGCTTGTTAGCATTAAATTTATATCTTGGCATAAATAAAGCTTTTCTAAACAGTTTACAGTTTGCCGTGCGCTCTGCCGCTTCGCGTTCTACAAGTGCGCCCCAAAAAATAGAGGCAACTATAAATGGCAGCCACTTGGATTATTTCGTGCTGTTGGTGCATCTTCATTTCCCTAGCCAGCGAAAACGTAAGGGTGCATCAAATGCTAAAGTTTTCTTAATTTAAAACATATATTCGTAAAAGTTGTAATTTAATTATTTATTTTGTCGTCTCATTTATTTGTTCAAAAGAGACCCATATGACTGTCGATATAAATAAAACCATACAAATGTAGAGTTAATAGTAAAAACCTTACAAACTACAATAATAATAATAGTAAGGTAGAATTTTATTTGCTCTCTGGCCAGCTGTAATATCGATAATATCAAATTTTAAGGCCTATTTTTGTCTCAAGCCCTTCCTTTTGAATACAAATCTCGTTTATAATATATTCGCCTTAGCGAATTTCAGTAAAATCCAACAAGTGGGTTTTAAGTTAGTTAAGAAGACATAATAGCTTCCGTTAAAATTTGCATTTCGAATACAATTATTTGCAGTTTATGAAATAATGTTTTAGACAATGGTCAATAAATTGGAAAGTTTTATACTTAAGAATTGGTAAAGCCTATACAATTTGCGCCTAAGTGAAAAGGCAGGGTGTAAAGACAGTTACGGTTTAATAAAAACTGAACTCACAAAAATGTTGAGTTCAATTTGTTCTTAACTAAGGAGAGAAAAATGATGTTAATGTCGGCAGCTGAATACATATTTAGCTTTTTCAAATTAATGCGTGCATGTTCAGCAAATTTAAATATAAAGGACTTTCAATTTTCAGATATGTTTCGATGAGCAGAAATCTAAAAATTTCAATAAAGCGTGTACCAGCATAAGCTGTGGCCAATATGAAATAATTAAAAATGTCCGAATTTTTTCGAAATTCCACAAATGAATCACATGTATGGAATAATATCCAAAAAGAAGGTAGGAAGCTGTTGAGATATTGTCCCCCACCGGGGCAAGGATTAAAAAAATTTCAGTTGTCTCGGAGAAATATCTCAGCTCAAATGCTTAATAATCAGATCGAGTTAAGAACCTGCTGGAATTGTGTCAAAAACCAGCGTAGGAGAGTAGCATAGAAATACTAAAAACTACCTTTTCAATTCACAGAAGCGAAGAATGCCCCTAATACGAGTATGTACTAAGTATATCTTACTTATATTGTGAGCTTTAAATTATAAAGAGGCTAGTGTAATTCTTGCCCTTGCGGCTTAACGAAGAGCGACCAATCGCTTCAGTGTCTGAGCGACCAGCGTCCGGACACGCAATTGAATACGAGATTGCCTCGTTTAGATAATTTCGCTCAGATAAATTCAAAGCAGCTGTAATGGCATTTAATATTTATTATTATTATTATTATTAATCCGCATGCGTTCAGGGCTCCAGCTATTCTGAGGTCTTGCTTTGTCCTTCCTTATTCCTTTTTAGGAAGTACACACGCAAACAATAGCCATGGTCATAGGGCAGTTCAATGACTTCAAGTTAATCTACTACTTTGGTTTCCTTAGCCCGCCCCCACCTCCTTCGCTTGGTCCTTCTTTGTGCAATACTTTTGTCAGTCGCATGTTTGGCTGCCTTTCGATTCGGTGCGGCAAAATAACATTTTATTATTGATGTCTTTATGTTGTTTATGTGTCAACAACAAGCGAATTCATATAAGCAGAAATTTCATTAGGCACATAATAAACATTTCTTGGCAGTATAATAGCAGAATGCTTTGGAGCCGATGTCGGCAGCGCAAAAACTTTAACCAATTTTTTGAAGGCAACACAACTTCATTTATAGCTGAAGCTCAAGTATTATTGTGTGCCTGTATTCATTTGTTAGCTGACGCAATCTGGTTTTAATAACACGGACGCGTATAGAAAACATTTCCATGGGTTCGGAAATAGAATCCGATTGATTGATAGCTTGCGGTAACATGTATTAGTGGCCATTGCTTCAATCGCAAGAATGAACTCAAATACAAACTATACTCGTACATACATACATACACGTACATGGTATACATAACACACTTACACTTATAGGTCGAGCTCGTCGTATATCTTCAACCTTGTTTATATTTAAGTACTTCTGCGTAAGCGAAATGTAAATTAATACATTGATGGCCCCTTTAAAAAAGATTCCATTATTTTATCAACACAAAAAAAAAAGGGTTTTTTAATTTAAGAAATAGTCAATAACTATTGAATTAGGGCAAACCATCCATATATAGTGTGTTTGGCCAGCAGAAGGACAGAAGAACTTCTAATAGAGAAGAGGAAGATCAGCAGCCATTCATCAGTTGGGAGTAGGGATGGGTGTCGACAGGAAATTCCGATATTGAGAGCGTGAAAAAAAATCACAATCACATCCCTACTTACATAATTAATTAATATATGTTTTCAGCAACAAATATTGGGTGTTCATAATAAAACAAGTATTTAAGAATGAAACAAAGTAACTATTTTATTTAACAAAAAAAAAGAAGAACTTCAAATATTGTAATACACATTACAAATACATCCATTAAACAGTAGTATGATATGGCACATAGTTTTCCTTATATTCGTTTAATTATATCTAGGATAATTAAATTACTTGAATAGAGATCAAATTTAGCAAAGGAACTTTTTATTCATTATACAAGTAAAAGCCTTTCAGACTATGACTTAAACAAATCAGGGGAATTGAAATTTCCAATCAAAAAATTGCACAAGCTAGATTGAAAACGTTTGGATACATTTGGATTTCAGTTAGAATCTGTTTATGGTGAGTTGAGATAATGCGATACTTCTTTTTTAATGTAGCTGTAAATATTTTCCAAAAAGGTACTGAATCGCTACCATGTCGGCATAATTTTATTCACCTTCCAAAGTATTATCAATGTTACTAAAATGATCCAAGATTATCATTTATATTCGTGAGTAGTATTAGGCATCACAGAAGCGTCCTATTTAGGGCTTAGATAAATATGGATACAATGTATGGAGATTGCAGCACTTATCCGAGATTCAATATCGATTTATCATACTATTTCACAAAACTGGTATACCCTTTTACCATTTATGTACAGTGTATACAAAATAAATCAACTTATGCTTACAATTATGGATACAATGTGTGGATATTTCAGCTCTTATCCGAGACTCAATATCCTCAACTGATCATACTATTTCACAAAGCTGGGACACCTTTTTACCATTTATATAAACTGTATAAAACTGCTAACAACAATCCTTTTAAATGTAGCAAAAAAAAGCTATTACAGCTTAAGGCATTTTAGCATTAGCCAAGTTTGAGTTTAAATAACTAATGAGGTGCTACAACTGGCCTCTATTCTGTTTATAGCATTTTTAATACAATTTCTAAATCATTTCGTTTTAAAAATTTCCTTTTATTTTCAGATACACACCAGCCTATTAGAAAGGCTCATTTGGTATATATTTTATAATTAACATATAATTTTTTAAAAAAGAGCTGCCACTAATACCGTCCCAGACTGGCGCTGCTGATAAAATGTGCAATTACATCCAACAATTAAAAAAATGCTTTTAAAATTCACATAAAATTAATAAGCATAAATGTAAATTACAAAGTTTTCATACTATGAATGGAGTTGGCAAAATCAGGTGACTTTAACGATATTATAGCTCGCAGAATAACTTACAAACTTACACAGTCTTTATTAATAAACACAATTTGAATAAGTTGTTACAGCTCGAGGCCCTTTGTTGCGATGCTGCGACTATGTTGATTAAGATTTCCACTGGCCAGATTTCTTAAGTCCGCGGCGAGTCACAAGTACCTGTGCTTGGTAATTTGTGTGAGAAACAATGCCAACTGCGCCAACTGCCAAAACTTGAGCAATTTGTATTAAATTACGATCGAAAACACAGTGCTTGAGTAAAAATCAATTAGAAAACATTTCATAAAGGAAACTTGCCACAATTTCGCTTTCATATCGGCATTATAGAGCAGGCAGATGTGGGTCGAGCGGGGGCTCGGAGTGTGGATGAGAGCGAGAATTCAGTGAATTATTTTGCGCTTTTGCTGCTAGGTGTACAACATTTTTCAAAAGCTGTAAAAACAAAAACAACATCCAGAAAACGTGTACAACAAACAAACAAGTGCAAAAATATTTTTATAATTTACCGTTGACAGCTATAAGAACAACAACAATGGTCGCCAATCTCTCTCTCTCCCGTCCTCCCCTGCAACTGTTTTTAAAGAAGCTGAGGAGGATGTTGGTGCTGCCAGCAAAAGCAAAATAAATAGTTGTGCAGGTGGTGTTAATTGAAAAACTTTCGCAACACTAATTAAAAGTTTCTAAACAAAATGCCATGACTATGGCGTATGGTTGTAAGCAGCCGCCAGAGCGAGGCCCGCGACCCCACCGATATATTCGGCCAAGAGTTATCATCACTTGGAACATTGTACGGTTAATGTGCAGCTTGCTAATGCCAATCATAATAAGCGACAAGGTGTTTTATTTTCTCAACATCTACAGAACACTGCACACAAAATGCCACCGATGACAGGCTCTATTTACAAGTAGGCAGTCAAAAGTAGTTCATAACTAAGTATGAACGAGAGAAAACAAGGTCGCCCTTTGCATCAATATATGGAATGCAATTAATTGGTTAGCAACCAAAAATTAACTTGTGTATTACTCTCATCAAGGTACTATTACATTACACTACTATTACACTTTTATCAGCTTCTTATAAAAGTTAGATACTCGCCTTTTCGACTAATTAAGTTTAGCATAAGCCCAGTTAGCGCCAACTATCAAATGATTAAAGGAATTAAATCAGAAAATCTTACTGATAGCTAATAAGATTGCTTTAGGAGAAAAATGACAAAATTACATTTCCAACCAGTTGGGGCGAAATTCGATTACCAGTCCAGTAAGCTATGTCCTAACTCGCAGCCTCATAAAGAATTTTATTAAGAGTAGAGCGGAATTTTTTTTTAAAGTAAGTGAGAGATCTCATTGTCAAAACGATTGTTCAAGGTCTTGTCAGTTGGATAATTCAATAAGAGACATAGAAATGAAAAGTTAGGTTGACCTAAGAGGACATCAACAATAAAAGTACACCAAGAGCAGTCCTACGGATTGCTCATGATGGAAGATTTAGAAGCAACAGTCTGCTAAAATACGATGCCAAAGGAAAGTAGGAATTGCTTTTGAACCAAATCAATTCATTCCAGATGCTCTCAATACTGCGACTATCAAACGAATAAGCAGTATTCACTCACCAGGCCTACTAGAGAAATGTAACAGTATTCAATAACAGGGCATACTAGATAAGTCGACAAGAAGTTTATACAAGAATCCTGAAATTCCTCGTGCTATGTATCAATTGGCCTTGCTTCCAGTACTAAAAATACGGAAGATTGAATTGAATAATTTAATTTGGAAACGAAGAGAAGCTGAGGAGGAATATTAAAGTTTAATTTGGAAACGAAAAGAACCCAATGTCACATTATCAATCATATATGGGGCATAGTTTGATAGATCATTAACATATTTATAGCGCAATTGAAGTGAGTAATCAAGAAGATTAAGGGGAGGTTATTAAGAAATAAACTAAATAATAAAGCATGAGCAGACACACCTGTTCAATCTTGCTTCTACCTATTTTGGTTGCTTGATTAGACTATATAGTAGATTGTTTCGATAAGTGTGGTAGACTGCTTATAGTTTTTAAAGCTTATAGTATTCATATATTCATAAATTGCATGTCTTTGATAACCAAGTCTGGATGAAAACCAAGGAACATTTATTTGTAAAACTAACACCTCATTTCATATCAGCACATTTGTATAAAAATAACGAAGCAAAACTAAATTGAATAAATATTTTTACATATTCGTACAGCAAGGAACTTTATAGAAAATTAAACATGTACAAAATAAGTATAACTTCTTAAATCTTTACCTTTAACTAATCGCTTTGATTTGACTCTAGCATTTGTTATTTTGCGTATAGTATAGTACAAATATGTTACTTCCTATTTTAAGAGTAGTAGTCAAGTCAAAATAAGCAACACAGCTAAAAGCCTTGTTTTTTTAAAACTTTAAATTACTTTACATACGGTAGGTAGTCTTATCTACTGCTATGTACTATATAGACCGCAACAATAAAAATCCACGGGTTCAAGGTAACCTTCAAAATAAATTGTAAACAAAAATTTAAGTACTGCCCAAATGCTTCTAATTTCCTTGACACTTCCCACCCTCCAGGAGGAAAATAAGAAAACACTTGCCACACTTCCTGTCCTCATCTTTTGCATTTCAATGTTCTCGGTCAGTTGGCAGAAACAAAATAAAAACAAAATGGCTGCACAAAAAGACAAGTGATAAGAGGAACTCCTATAGGATATGCACACACACACACACACACACACACACGTACATACACACATATACATGTATAGAAGCAACCGTTGTCAGTGGTCGTTTGAGTCATGCGCGCCGCTTTCAAATCTCAAATGTCGAGCTGGAAACACCTCAGTGTTGCTGGCGCTACGTTGACAGATGCCAACATTGTAGCTACCGCTGCGTCACGCCGGAAGTCCTGGCCTATAATAGAAACACACCCAATTTAGGTGAAGAAAAATTCAGTGCGCCAAGAACAGAAAGAAAGGAGCAGCTGGAATGGAAATTTACTTATATTCGTACGTACATATCTTTTGCTCCTTGTGCTCCTTCGGGCACCTCTGCTCTGTCAACTTGAAGTGGCGCATTTTTCATGATTAAAGCCTGGCACGTGTGCGCCATCGCTGAAGCACTTTGATTTAGTTGGGAGCCACACGAAAGTGCCATGCAGCGTAAAATTTAAAATGAAGAGAAAACATATTATAATCTATATAATGGCGGTTCGGCGCTTTGGCAGGAAATGACTTAGTGTTTTGGCTGGAAATTAAACAAGACAACGACCGGAAGAAGGTGTAATGAATTTAATTAGAAATGGGTGTCCTTGTATGAGTGATGATATAAAAAAAAATTAAAAAAAAAAAATAAACAGCCTAAAAGCCAAACACGTGCCACAAATTGTTGCCAAGTGCTGCCTATTTTGGAACATTAAAGAGACCTCAGGGACTGATTGTGAGCTAAGTGCGTCTAAATTGCAAAACAAACTGCTTGAATAATATGTATACACCACAATCATAGACCACACACACTCACACACACACTCCCACTTGCATCAATGGCCATTATACGAGTATGTGTGTTAACATAAATTCTACTGCTTGTCATGGCTGCATGTATATAATTAATTAGCCAACAATAGGCGAACGCTGCTGACAGTTTTGTATGCCGGCGCGTTACAATGCAACAAAAAATGCTTTGTCCTGCCCATGGCCTGACTTTTTTTCACTAGATAGTTCCCCTGAGTGTCATTGTTGGCATTTAACATGTGCGATAAACGCATTGAAGTGCCCCGCTGTCACTCAGTGTGAGTGTGTCTGTGAGTCTCGCAATACATTTGTATTAATGATGGGCTTTGATAATGCCATTTTTCAACCAACAATGCCAACGGGCAGTGGGGATTTAGCCAAGTTATCTCACTTTCCCGACTATTGCCTATGGCTGAAGTGGCACAGTGCCGAATTTGTCATCGACAAGGCCAAAATAAAGTGTTCTTCGAGCCGAGCCCGTTAGTCTCCTTTGAAATATTGCATATGCCCATCCAGACAAAAAGGGCGGAAATATATCAAAGATTATACATTAGCCATTTATAACAAAATTGTTTGGATTCTGATGTGCTTTCTTTGACAGTAATTCTGAGAGTCCCATCTATATAAAATTAACCAAGAGGTTAATACAAATATTCAAAAGCTATGCATCAAGTTACGTTTCTTTGCTTACATGGAACGCAGTTTCTTTTATAGTAAGCATTTTGCAGTATCCAGAACTCCTTTTATACCCAGTACCCGTAGGGTAAAAAGGGTATATTAGGTTTGTGAATAGTATGTAACAGGCAGAAGGAAACAACTCCGACCTCATAAAGTACTATATATGTATTCTAAATCAGCATGACGAAAGAAATCAATCTAGACATGTCCGTCCGTCCGTCTGGATGAACACAAGGATCTCAGAAACTATAAAAGCTGGAATAACCAAAGTTGGTATCCAGATTCTCCTAGGTCGGAGAAAGGTTGAGTTTGTTTTATTTTTTGGAATTTCTCCCCTCTTGCCCCGCTACAGAATTTTGTCAATACTGTGTGTGTTTGTGTCTGTGTATGTCGCGTGTGCCTGAGCAAAGCAGTAACAACAACAACAGCCGCGGGCACTGCTTGGTCTTATGTACATATATAGCTATAACTTCCTGCTAAATCGGTCTATCATAATGAAGCTTAACATACAGACCCATATTCACCAACTGGAGATATTTTCCGAATTTCAATAAAAAATTCTAAAAAACACGGGAATTATGGAAAATCACTAATTGCGCTGGAGAGAGAAGAGGGAGGGAAATTCCAAAATTCATTCATTTTCTGCGTATTCATATAAGGCATCTGGGACTAAAATTTGGTGTCCGTAGGTTTTATAGTCTCTTAGATATAGGCGATTATACGAATGGAAAATCGGGAAACCCCCCCTAGGGGGGAAGTGGGAGTGGGAAAATCAAAAAAATAAAACAAACTTGTACAGCGTATCCACAAAAGGCATCTTTGTGCAAAATTTTGTGTCTCTAACTCTTATAGTCTCTGAGATCCAGGTGTCCATCCGGACGGACAGACAGACAGACAGGGCTAGATCGACTCGTCTCGTCATGCTTATCAAGAATATATATACTTTGTGCGGTCTGCCACGCCTCCCTCTGCCTGTTACATTTTTCATTTTTGCTCGCGCAAACCTAGTATACTCTTCATTTACAGAGTATAAATATGCTGATCTAGAGAAAAGACTATAATGTCGTCCATGTATACGAGACATAATTCACCAATTAATTCTCTTAAGACATGACCCATTACACGTTGAAAAGTTCAAATAGCATTTTTAAATATTCATAATTCATTATTCTACTGAATGCTGTTTTAGCTATGTCCTTGGGGTCCATTTCAGCTAAGTCTTATGTTGAGAAATACGTTGCCTTTCCTAATCTATCAAATATATCTTATATATTTGGGATTGGATACCTGTCGGCAATAGTTTTGTCATTTAATTTTCGGAAATCTATGACCATTCTCCATTTTTGTTTTGCAGAAGAATCAATCTTTTTAGGGATGATCCAAGCTGGTGAGCTCCATGGAGAATAATAATTCCTTGTTTAAGCATGTATTTATGTTTATGAATGTATGGGTATCTATAGGATTTTGAATATATGGGAATATCGTCCGTTGTTTTTATTGTGTGCTTAATTTAATTTGTGAATGATAAATTGGCCTTTTCATTATAAAAGACTGTATTGTAATTTCTACATACTTTTATAAGGGTTTGTGGAATTTTTTTTTGGGATAAATTCTTCTTGGCTATGAAATCCACTTCCCTATATACTTCTACCTCAATTGGTTGTTCAAATAAAATTGACTCTTTCCGGCTAGATTCATTTACTACCTCCATAAACTGGAAATTTAGCGGAATAAAGCCCTGGTGCTCTAATAATACGCTTAGAGTATGGCTCAATTACAAATATTTCGTTGGTTATGTTTTCTTTATTTAGTATTGGAATACATGCCTTCGGTGTAAATCATTTGTTAGTTTTCAGATTAACTATTGATTTGAGGGATGTCAATATATCCATACCTATAATTGCTGCCTGCAGCTTTTGTTGAGTTGGTGCTTTGGTTGTCTGCAAACATGCTCACACGGACACGAATTGCACACGCATAGACATGCATACACTCATATAGACGCAATTGCTATGTAAATGTGCAATTATACACCCTTTACGTGAGTTCGAATACCGAGAGAGGTATCAACCAACATTTGTTTTTAAATTTCTATATTTATTCTAATCATCTAAATATCTAACACTAAAATCTTCTATATTCAGCTACCTCCGACCGAATCACTGATCACCACTGCTGTGAGTAAGGGGCATAGCTTGCCGGACTGACCAACAAAATTCCCCCATCGAGTTCGTTATTTTTATAGGCTTTTTATTTCTTTAGTTTTACTTATTTTAAGTTCTCTATTGTATTGTACATCGACTGCACTGTTTTTCGATGGAAATAAATAAATATGTATTTCAAAGGCGGGACACCCGACTTTAGCTTCTCCACTTGTTTTTAAATAAAAATATTTACAAATAAACAATACAGCTTAATGAAATCTGACCAGATGAACGCTGTGGATGTGTTTAGTATTCACAGGAATGACATGTCTAGACTCGAAGACAGACATTACATATGAATGTACATATGTATATGCATATGCCAGACACATCGAAATGACAAAATCGTTATGTTACGCAATGCTGGTTTTTGACACACCTATTGCATAGACGCAGAGATGCCCAAAAGCCCTTCATAACACCAACATAATACAATGAGTGTGCATTGAAGTGTTCAATATCGAACTTTAGATTGCCATGCAGGAGGCAGCGATAAAAAACAATCTTGGAAAATACGTTCATATGTCTACCATTACGTTTTCATTTCATGCTGCATAAGAAGGTGGCTTTCACGATACAAATCAATTCTGTTCACTACCAGAAGCGCAATATATGAAATATATGGACTTGATAAAAAGGGCAACTTGCAGATATAGACGCAGGTGTGGCAAAGCACAATATTCTATTTATTTTGGCACAACTCAAGGCCAAGCGGACATCGCGCAGGAACCGCTGCCCTGCACGAATACACAAACACACACACACACCCATCTTATTATGTATATATACCCAGCAGTACTGCAAGACTACCTCCACCACCTTGCACCACCACTAGTTGTAACTTCATAACACACGATGGCATACAAAGGGATAATTGCCACCGCCTCGCATACTTTGTACCAGGGTATAGTCAGGGGACAATTTATATTAATTATATTTTTTTACTTTTTTTTAATATTGTGTTTAATTTTCCTTGCAATTCGTCTTCTGCGGAGCCTTCACAACAGATTTATAAGCAATTCTGAAATTCCCAAATTATTTAAATGTAAAAGCATATAATTTATATATATACTTGATTAATAATTGTTGCACTGCCTTTGTTCTACTGCTACACTAAGGAACTAGTACGGAGCTATACACTTCGTACTAGCCCTGTGGGTAGCTCAAAGGGCTCAATTGTCTGTAGCCGAACTGCTGGGTATGTTGATGCGAAACTTTGCAGACAAGCAAATACCTTATACATATTACAAATGCCATTGTTCCATTGCTATTGTTGCTGCTCCATCGAGAATCAATTTGGCAAAAGTCATTGCATTCAATTGTCACTTGACAAACGACAAATGGTGTTGATGCGCCCCAACACACACACACACACACACACACACACACACACACACACACACTGAGAGAGACTCACACACACAGAGAGAGACAAACTTGCAAATAGACAGACAGACTGTCTCGCACATTGGACAGCGCCTCGTCGATTATTTATTTTGGACACATGTATTTTAGAATTTAAACTTCTGCACTGGTCTAAAATGTTCAGTTGCTGCCGCTTGCCAAAAGCGTTTAAAAAGTTATTGGTGCTGGTCAACAGCCCGCCCTGTTTTATTTATTTTTATTTTATTTTTTTTCCTGCAACAACTTTTCAATGACTGTCGAGCGCAAGAATTGCTTGCCAAATTTTAAAAAGAGTGCGCTGCATTGCATGAGTCGGTCTGTCCGTCTGTCCATCCGTCTGTCCATCCGTCTGTCCTTGGTCCATAACATAAATTTGTAAAGTGGTAGCTTTGGTTAGTGCATAACTTTTGTGGCATGCCAAAAGCCACAAAAAGCAAAAGCATTTGCTGCCATGAATAACACATACGGGCGCACACTTCAAAGCCATTTTACAACATATGCACACACACACTGACACACACACATACATACTCGTACATATATCTGGCATACTTTTATGCGTAGCACCAGCACCAGCGCAAAAAAGGCGCAGTTTTCCAGTCCAGTCAGCCAATGGCACTGCCAACGACGTCATGCGGCTTTATACTTACGGCTCTCATGTCAAGTGACTGACATTTTGAATGACTGACTGGTGCGCTGACCGAACGTCCATCTGTCCACCACTCATTGCATGTATATTTCAGTTGTACTTGCTATACATACTTATATGTGTATGTCTGGCTCTGTGTTTTATATTTTTTGACTTTTTCAGTGCATTGAACTCTCTGCGCAAAACTAATTAAATGAATATTGTTGTCAAAACAGCACAGCAATAAAATCGTAAGCAACAAAGAATATGTAACACAAAAGAAAAGGATCTGAAGTATTATATTTTCTATTCCCCAGCACAAGATATGGACAAATAAATCTATGGTTTTGTCTGTTGAGTCGAAATAAAAACCTGTCCTGAGTTGGAACATTTCAAAATATTTTCAATTAAGTCTTGACAGATAAATATCTTAATGCGATATGGTTTTCAAATGTGCTAATAAACTATTTGAAGACTATTAACTATTTGAAGGGGAGGCCGAGTGGATGGATTCTCTTAAAGCGCCTAAGGTTCTGTCTGTATGTCTAGCAAGTTTATGGCCAGGCTATAGTAATATGCAGAGAGTCGCTGGATATGCCGATCCTCGAAACGTTTGTCTCATAAAAAATTGCTAATGATGTATAAAGTCTTTACATGGGACGGCTGGCTGTCCCTCAAAGTTTGATTGATACCGTAAGTACAGGCGGTCCAGTATCGCACAACAATATTAAAGGAACGCAATGTTTTCCACACATAATAACAACAACAAGATATTGCACCCGAAAGCACAGGATCAGCGTCTGCACAATTTCCTGCAAACGCCACCCAATTGTGCAACACATCCGCTATTGCCAAGGAGCCAGCGACTCAAATCATCGAAATACCGAGAATTGTTGCCAACGTTGCTAAGCCACTGCCACCATCGCAATGTCGCCATCGATGCTAACGCACAGCCAGCTTAGGGACCCAGCTATTATTTGTAAATTAGTCTTAATCTTAATATGAAACAACAAATTTGTAACCATCAATTCAAGGAATTTGTTGAAATTATTTTGTTTACCAACAAGATAAAATAATTTAACTTATATCAGCAGCTTATTTTGAAGGCGCACCTTGGTTGCATGCCAAGCTTGATATTAACGGCCTTTCTCTTTAAAATATAGATAATAAACATTTATAATTACTTATTCAATGAAGAAAAAACAGTATAAAATATTAAATAGATGTTAGAAAATAAACTAACTAAGCAGGCACAATTATTCATGGGAGGGGAGGAGGAGAAAGCAGCATTAATACCAAGGGTGCAGGCAGGGGGGGGGGGGGGGGTTGAAGGCCGTGGAGAATGCGGATGGCTCTTATACTTTCCTCCAAAAGAACATGGCTATATCGACTCGTCCTATCATGTTGATGAAGAATTTCTACACCTTTGAAGCTTCCTTCTGTGTGTCCATAGTTGTATATTCTCACTAGGCAAGTTTATGCTTTGGTTATATAAAAAGGCAGTTATTCACGCTTGAAATTTATGAATATTTTAAACTGCCCCCAGAATTGAGAATACAACAATTATAATACAATTAATTCAAAAGCACATTAACTGATCTGTAGGTACTGCATAAAAATATAATGAACTGACAGCGGTCGCTTTACACCTGCCACCCTTAGCTAGTAATCGAATAAATAATTAAAATACTTATGTTTTGTATATTACCTCGATTTGTCGAGTAATGCATTGACTTTAAAAATTAATAACCATTAATATGCGCGCCAAAGTGCATCTTAAGTGACCCAAGTGACTTCCTCGAGCATCCGTTTAGGGTTCATCCAAACCGCTAATTCAAGACCCGACGCTATCAACTATAGTTGGCAGAGGGCTGTCGTATGGTGTTGTTTCTGGTCCGTCGGTCGGTGTCTGGGGCCCTCGCGCATTGGCGCATCATTGGTTTTGGCTTTGGCTTTGGCTTTGGCTTGTCGTTGGTTGCATATCAACGCTTTGGCCCTTGAAGGCACGCGCCTAATGAAATTGTGCACTCAATCGAGCGTAACGATGAGAAAAGTCAGCAAAAATTGAGGTTGCTGCCGTTGTCACTGCCGCTGCCACTGCTGCTTCATTGATGTGCAACGTTATGATGATGTTTGTCACAGCCACACAAAAATGCCACGCCTCCAGCCATGCCCACACCCACACCATGTTCCCCTTGGCAAATTAACGTTAACAGCTATCGCAGAGCTCATAAAATGCACAGGTGTGTAGGTGTATAGGTGTATGTATGAGTCAGTGTGTCCAACTCCCACCCATATCCCCACCATAACATAAGCTAACATAAAATTTTGTTTTATGTTCACATATGTGTCGGTGTCTGTCAACGCTCAGTAGAGGTGGTACGCTAGAGATGAACAGAAATACATGAATCGAAAACAATAAAAAACTCAAAATACATTAATAATATGTAAGAAGTGATGTATTTGAAAATATTTTAATGCATTTTTTTTGTTGATTTTAAGCAATATTCACGAACTACGTGTACATGATTTTATATTAATATATTTATTTATATTTATATTTTTATTTATATTTAAGCGCATTGATTGTGCATGTTATTGTTTACGTTTGTTTCCCACATTGTTCTCGAGAAACTTTTCAGTTTTACCAAAATGAGCTGCAAAAGTAACAGCAAAAAAAAATATAAAAACAACGTAATTAAAATTTTTAAAAATGAATTTCAATGTTTCTAATGATGTTAAGTCATTTGTTGCAACAAGCAAAATGCTTTTCAACTAAAATTTAAAGCGAATGTCCTGAAAATCCATGGCCTGAAAATCCATGAAGAAAATTTAAACAAAACCTAGATATTGAGAATATTTTCATAACATATAAAGACCATGTATTTCAAAAATTATTAAAAAGTATTGAGTAGTTTGTGCCTGAAAGAGTTAATTAATTTTTATTTAATTTTTTATAGCTTTATTACTATTGTAAAAATCTCATCAATTGCATCAGAAATTAAAATAAAACTCTTCCATTAACATTGATATGAAACAATGGAGAGAGAAACAATTGTTAAACATCACGCGACCATCTCTGTTATGCAACATTTCCAATCTCTCGCATGGCCAATGTGATTTTGAATATTTAGCGTATTAGCTAAATGGCACGGTTTTTACTTTGCACTTCCGTTGCAAGCGTCGGCAAACTTCCCGGTTGGTTGCCAAAGCGCCCGCTCCCAACTTTTATGCATTTTGCATGCCGCGCCACTGCGCCGTTCGTTGTGTCGGCCCCGTCTGAGCTGGCTGCCACCGAGTCGTGCTTTTTTTTCTAAATAGCATTTTGAATTTTAACGACCATAAATGCAAGCTTATCTTAAATGCTCTTTTATGTCAAAATTTATGTTTGCCTGGATTTGTTTTGCACTGCATCAGTGGCAAACAAGCCAGAACGCGAAAGAGACTGCCGATTATGACTTTCAATTACCTTTGCAGTGCACATGAAGTGCATGCATTTAATTCCATGTCTTTCCCAGCAATTCCCCTTTACTTACACCTTTGAAGTTTGGTGTAAGCATTTGAAAACGCGAGTTACTCCAAAGAAAAATGCGAAATGCGCGAATTGCCTAACTTTCCCCTGAAAGTATGCAATAAAGTTTGTAGAGTAAGAGAAATGTGTTGGTTGGCTTTTTTGTCCCTTGAACTACTTTCAAAATAATTGGCAAAACACCATCAACATATATGCAACTTGCTTCCAACTTGGTTTCTATGACAGCCATACGATGTGCTTAATTGATATGGTTGGTTGCGATGACTGGGGTGTCGTTCCCACCCGCCCACATTGGCCAAAAGAAGCCTGTTGTGATGCCATATAATCTCTATGGAGTGTGATGGTCCCCCCCAAGCCACCTGGAACATTTTAGGAATTTGACTAAGCTCGCAATCTCAATACTGGGTATTTCTGCTAGATTGCTAAGATATGGTCGCCCTATGTAGCTTATCTTCGTCTGCTTAAGGCAGGGCAGTGGCAGAGAAGGTGCTCTGTACTTCCACGCCTCTGCAGCTTCTGCTGAAATCATTGTGGCGGCGTGTCGGCCAGTGTCCATTGAGTACCCCCAGTATCTGTGAGCCTTCTGTACTACTAAATTTTAGGAACTCTTTGCGTCCACTGCTGGCCATGTCAGCTTTGCTTTGGTACATTGGTTGGTGTTATCCAAACGTTGCTTGGCCAACGCTTCTGCATGGTTGCGTGTGAGCAGGCGGAAGGAGACTAGCGGCATGGCAATACCTTTCTCGTCAGGATTGATGCGTAGCTGCGTTGTTCCCTTCCTAGCCAGTTCGTCTGCAATGCATACATACGAGTATACATATGGAGAATTTGTAGATGTCAAGAGGAAGCTTCGGTGTAAAATTTTAACGTGGCTGCTTTAAAACTTTTAAAATTGTAGTGCTACAATAGGCAGACAGATGGACGGCGCACACCACGATTTGAATTCGTCTCATATTGCAATTATTCCAGACGGGTTTTCATATCGCAGTTGATAGTATATCGCCTGCGATATAATTAAAAGTTCTCGCCAATTAAATATTAAATTGTAAATATGTGTACTGAACAATTCTGACAATATTAATTTACTTAAAACTAATATGTTTATTGTATGTTTTCTCTTTTACATTGTTTGTTTGTTTAGAATATTATTCAAATATTAATTAAAACATACAAATACAATTGAGGAATATAAACACCAAACGTGCAATAAATTATTCAATTTGAAGGTAAAACTATCGTAATTTTATCAGATAATATTTATTTATTTATCTGATATTTGCCAGAAAATAAAATCGTTAAAAGAAATAATATTAATTTTCTATCTATCGACAGCATGAATGTTGCCAATATATCGAACACATCAAGAAAAGCTTGCTTAAATAGTTATTACTCTGTTAATAATCAGTACATAATATGTTAATTATTTCCTCTAGTTTGAAGACCAATTTTAAACAATTCAGATACCATATTCCTACAACTTCTAGTTTGTCTAATCTATGTATATTTGTGTTTCATTTTCCAAGACAAGCCAAAAACTTTTTTGTTTATAGTTTATATTAAAAGAAATGTGGCTAATCAATTTCTACATCTTTAAAAGCTGTCATGTCTTATATTTGTGTGTCGCTTAATTAATGTGATTGTTCAGTAGCATTCCATGAATTTTATAGACGTGATGATTTAATATTAAATATTAAAATATGAATCATTTAAATGCTTTAAGTTTAAAAACGACGCGAAATTTTTTAGAAAATGAGCCACACTATACATTCTCGCGAGCGCAGTCATGCAAATAGGTGCACCTTAAATTTGTTCAAGTTGCATTCACTCCGTTTTCCCTGCATTCGTGCTGCAGTTGCAGATGCGAAAAGCACGTCAACACCAACAGGAGCAACAACTTTCAGGTTACGCTCACTTAACGCGTGGCATTTGCCACTTGCCTGGCGCTGCCGCTGCCGCTTAATGATTACAAGTCCGCATAAATATTTACAAGCCATATAAAACATAGTGCAGAGCTGTAAACTCAGGTAAGGCAACTGCTGGCATGGCTCATAAATTAAGCTTCTGGCGAGGTGTTGCCTAAACACACAAGATCTCCTGACATGTGTGTGTGTGTGTGTGTGTGAGTGTTGGGTGTAGGTGTGTGTTCGTTTCGTTGCAGCACCTTTGAGATTTTCATTCTAACATGACTTATCATCACGTCTAATCGCGTTAATTAAACAACTTGTTACCTTGGTAACGGTAGTCGCTCTGCCAAGCCGGCAGCAACAACGCTCAACTACAACGACAACAAATTCTAGCTGTCCTTATTTAATTGCCGAGCAACTGAAAGTCATCGCCAGCGTTTTGACTTTTGCTCCGCCCATGTAGCTCATGTATTTTCGACTGTCTATTTTGACAAGATGGTCGGTGTTCGGAGATTGCTGGGAATGGAGTGGTGGCGTGTTGGCAGTAAGCTGGCTCAAGACCACAGTGCGTCTTAATTTTTAATTAGAAAACGTGCCGAATACCTAGTTGAAGTGCCGAAACTGCCAGCCAGCCCACATCGTTGACTTTGTCGCGGTTTTTAATTGCAATCACTACACATGCCAACTCCTCCTCCTCCCCCCATCAGAGCAGCAGAGCATTCACTTCTTTGAATTGCCAACACCCGATAAATTTGGAACGATAAGAGCTACAGTGAACAAATTACAGTGCCCATAAAAGTAAATATCTAAGAATTTTTTAAATGCTTGCATTCCAGTAAATATTATCAAACTTATTTTAATAATAATAATAATTGAACTCACGAAGCTTCATTTATCATTTAATACTAATAATAATTGTAATAATCGGGAAAATATCAAATGCAGCAATTGTCGAACAAACTTTTCGTCTTTGATGAAACTTTTTGTCACGCGTCTGAGAAAATAACCGCAAAGACGTAAACTGGTTGTCGATAAAAAATATGTAATTGTAGAGCATTCGAACTCGTTTGAAATTTTACAAATCATCCGTTTGATTGTAATTTTTTTTGTATTTTGGCCAGTTTGTAATAAGCTCTATAATTGCATTTATTTTGTGAGCAACTTTTTCTGCTCTTATCCACTGCCGCTTAGTTGTTTTATGCTTAAGCACATTTAGTAATTAATTTGTGGTTAAACCACAGTCAAGGGCCACCTTGAAAATATTTGTACACAATTTTTGCTCGAATTATTAAATTGATATTTTCATTACGTTTCATTACATTGATTTGAACTAAAAGTGGCCTCAAATTACTTCAGTATCTTGGACAGCAACAGCAGAAGCACCAACCAGCAGTTGCCAAGCATTATTAAGAAAAAGTTGACAAACTGAAACATTTCCGTGCTTCCTCGCCTTAGCTCGTCTTTTCGCCTCCCCTCGGCTTACATTAACTTCACTTAGCCTGCAGCATAAGCGCCCCTTTAACCGCGTCCACTTATTGTTAATCCTCAGTGGCCTAATGTTCAACTGTTGGAAAATTGAGCCGACAGCATGAGCGCAAAAAAACTTTTGAATGATGCTTGCTGTGCGATAAGCGCGCCGCCGCACAGCACACCAGGATAGCCACAGCTTCCCTAAGCCACCCACATTATCCACAATAGGCTACATTTGTCTCTTGTCAAGCACTTTCTACTTTATGATTACTCTTAATAAATTAATATTTTGCGATAAAAACTGTCTGAACTTGTATGTGCTTTAACAACAGGAGTTTCGGAATTACTGGTTATTTTTAGAATAACACTCAAGGAGACGAACTCAGTCCGGCCAGAAATTGCTTAGCTAGAAATTGCCACCTAAAGTTTCTGGTGTTGCATAAATTTGTGAAAATTATTGATAGTACTTAAATTAAACTGGTTATTTGTATAACCATTGGTATCATCATCTTCGCGAAATGCTTATCAAATATGAATCTATCGAGCTTCAAATTAGAGCTTCAAAAAATCGATGTTGACTGCATCGATCGTTTTAGACATTTTTGGCGATTTTCTCAAACAAAATTAAATTTTATTGCCGTTTTCAGCGTCACTTTTAAGTAATGATGTTCTATTTCAAGTATGTATTTGACTTTATACGATTGGTTCTCCAAAAACAAACCGATTTTTGTCAAAACCGTTTTGATTTATTAATTTCACATTCACAGTAATGGACAAATCAAAATTACCCTTGAAATTATTAAAAATTATTAAAATTACTCTTCGTTAGTTTTCCACATATGTATGTTCTGAAAATGTAACATTTCTGTTTCTACTTCTTATTAAAATTTCCCATGAATTAAACCAATAAATTCGATAATTTATCATATAATATTCACATCCGTTTCTTCAAAATATATATTATTAGGTACTAGAACCTCTCTCTTTAGCAGCCTTACAACTAACTAAAGGAATTTATCAATTTCATTTTTATAAATTCTACAAAACGTTTAACTCCTTCCAAAAACGTTCTCCTATTAAAGAACTTATTTTTCTCTTCAACGAAGTAAGATTAACGTTTAATTAAATGTTTAATGTACTACCTGATTTTGGGATCCAAATACATATGCCCACTACTGTACATATTGTCCTAGAATTTTTATAATAAAGCGCACTCGCTTACTTTGGCCTTTGACTTTGGTTTATATTGGGCTCGTTGGCTGCTCGTCTACGACAAGCGGCACAAAAGTTTGTTTGTTCATTTGATGGTAATTATTGCAAATGGCGACGGCATCCTTGGCTGCTGAGGAGGCGGCAGGTGGAGTCCTGGCGCTTTGATAAAACGAAGAGGCAAAAGCAAAAGCGAAAACGCTTTGGGCGCTGATTGAGCAACCAAATAAATGCGCCAAACTTTGACAATAGCTGATGAGGTTGATAAAAGCACGAAGTCCTGTACACGATTCTGTCCTCCTTGCCAGTCCTTTACTACTAATGCGCAGCTGGGTGTTTATTGCATTGTTGTTGTTGGTTTTGCCTCGTTATGTCGTCGAGGTGCGCTGCGGCTCTGTTAGCTCGCTGATGCGGCGCGTCTGTGCGCCCAGCGGCTACAATGTGAAAAGTTGACGCCACCAACTAGTTAATGGCATTTATATGTTGTTGTTGCGTGCATCGTGACTGGGTCGATGATGCCGACGACGATGTATCTCAGCGGTGTGTGCGGCAATGTTGTGTTTTGTGGTATTATCGCCCTTAGCTAGCCACTGGTTGTAGCAAATGCTACATCGTAGTAGTGTGGTTTTAAAACCATTTGATTTGATGCAGCTACCAAGTGTCAAATGGTTTTCTCGACCTGACCTCTTCAATTACTGTTGCAAAACGACTCAATTAAATGCCAAATCGATAATGTGAAATACATTTAAACCAATATGCAATACATATCTTTGAGCAGTTTAGAAACAACTGCTTTACACCATGAATAGAAGAGGGACAAACATGATTTTATTATTTTCTTTCTCGTAAGTTTTATTTCCCTATGTACTCATAGTATATAAAGAGATATATTTATGAGCAATAACGGAAGAGCTGAGAATTACAATTTTAGTTTAGGCAATTAATTCCAGTTATCAAGCAATACAAGTTTAAATTATTAATAACATTATTCTTGCCAATAAGTCTGCGTATGTATATGTATGTATGTCTATAGGCTTTGTTTTTCTTTAGAGTTATCTGGTATAAACTCTGTATTGTTTTGATTTTTTTCTCACATCGACAGCTCTGTTTGTCGATAAAATAAATAAATATAAAAAACATTCATACTTCCTTGCCTTTCATACGGTATTGAGGTGTATATAAATTGCGATGTGATTACATTCCAAAGCCTAAAATAGTGTTACCCATAACGGTTTTCGGTCTAAGGCGCTTTGATCATATTACCAACTTTTTGACATAAGTCTTGGACTAACATTAGGGTTTTTTCATTTTTATAAAAACTTGGATATACTTTAAGGTTCTTTCATTTTTACAAAAACTAATATACACTAAGGAACCAACATATCTCTTTTAAAAAAATTAATTTTTCACGTCACGAAGAACGTTAAACTTAGTATGCCAGCGGCACAGATTTTTAGTCTTTGATATGCAATTTTTCATGTAGGATGTTCGCATTTGAAACGAATTACCAATTTACATAAAAAATAATAGAAACGCTACACAATTTCGGTGTAATTTAAAACAACATTTACAAAATTAGTATACGTTTAGTTATACATACGCTGGCAAGCATGACATGAGTATATTTATTTAAAATCGTAAAACTAGCAAGTATATAAAGTAAATGCAAATTTTAATTTAATGTTGAACTGGTATTTCAAATTCTTCTTTCAATTTTATAATATACATAGTATAAAATCGATAAATAAATTTGAACTAATATACTATATGTAATGCTCGGCTTAATGACTGAGTTGCTAGAATTACTAGTGTTTTAGCATATAAGTAGCTCTAATTGTTGCACTAGATACTAATTAAAAAAAATAAATAAATAAATTTGGCACATAAATGAATTTCTAGCAAGATCTGACCAACCACTTATTAAAAGGCAACTACTTATAATTGGATAAATAAAAGTAATGAGAGCAGCAACAAAGCTGCCTTTGCATTGTGATAAAATGTAATAAAATGTATAATTTAATAAGCAACAAGATTACTAGACTGACCGCTTACGCACACACATGCAGACCCACACACCTTTACAAATAGCCATTGATTGGCTTGCCATACAAAGCAAAAGTTTATCAAATGACAGTTTTTTTCAATTTTCCTCAACATGCCTGACTGCAGAAGCATAACGTTAGTGCTTGGAGAGGTAGATACATACACAAGTATATACACATATGCAAAATAAGGAGATTGAAAATCACGTTAACATTTCACATTGCAGACGAGACGACTGGCTGGCAGCAACAACAACTTGAATTGCAACAAACATTCAAACAACAATAGCAATTCGTTCGCTTTTTGTTGCAAAGAAAAAGGAAAACCTTTACAGGACATTATAATTTTATAAGAAAATTGCAGTGTTTGCTGCTGGCGACAGGACAATGAAGCAACGAGCAATTGAAAGGCTTGCAGGCCCACGATAGACTTGCGGACCTATAAAAAATATTTAAAATGGCAACCAACCGTGTGTTTATATTCGAGTAAACGAGTACGTGTGTTTCTGCTTTCGAGTGCAGGCACAAATACGAGCCCATCCAAGGATCGGACTAAGAGATGGGCATGGGTATGAGCATAGAAAACGTTGAACGGGCACAATGCCAGCAAGCTAGCCAAGTACACAAATGTCTGAGTGCATGTGTGTGTGTGTGCACCTTTGCTTGTCTGGGGCATTTTTATGGTCTTATATTTCCATTTCCGCTATTGTCGCTCATAAATGAAAAATATGACTTCCCCCTTTTTGAGTTTTGACTAAATGCAAACGGAAAAAATAGTGCAAAGTTGCTGCCATGAAACTTTTTACCGTGTGTTTTATTTTTTCGTAGACAAAAAGTCATACGAAGGTGAAATGAAAGTCCAAGCAACGGTCATTGCATTCATTGCACTTTCCCAACGACCCCTACTAACCGCTGATATGTATGTTAGACAAAAACCAAGAAGCGTTGCAAAAAGTCAGACACATCATTTTGGATTAGCCCTAAATACTCGACGAAATGCACGTGTGTGTGCGTGTGTGTGCGTGTGAGTGTGTGTTAGGGTGTGTGCGTGCGTGCGTTCAGGTATTTTTCGGATGGGTGTCCTGCATTGTCCTGCGTTCATTTTCCGAGCTGTTGGCTTTTGTGCGCATTTTGGTCAAGCACAAACAGTCCGGGTGGGGCCCATGTTAGTGGGATTAAATGCATACTGAGCACAAGTTGAATGGCATTTTGAGCTGCTAACAAAAAATGAGTGCCCAACATAATAATAAGATGTGCTTCATTGGGTTTAAGTGCAGGAGATATCTGCGATTGCAAATAAAGTGCAAGACAAAGAAAGCTCCGGTATATTAATCGTATTCGCCTCAATCGAACGAAATAACATCCATTATTTAGATTTACTTTTTGTTGGATTAGTTGTTTACGCCACCAAACTACAACGGTCATCAAAAATTATAAATTAATTATTTCATATAAAATAATAAAATATTTAAAAATAAAAACATGCCCGTATATACTACAGTTGGTACAAAATTTGTTTATAACAATCGATAAACTCTTTGAATTTGTATTTTTACTATTATTCTTAATTTTTGTGTTGGGAATCGGTTTACAGCCTTGGCCATAACAGGATTATCATTTTCATTAGAGGAATATTGTTTGAAGTATTTAAATAACATTGACAGTATACGAGGGTGTTGATCAGTAATTACCCGTATTTTAAATATTGAAAAATTCTTCCTGGAAGTTTAAAGACTATGTTAAAGTTGAATGCAAAATAGCCCATCGAAAAATACCATAATTCAAACTGTTTAGAATACGTCTTTGAATTTATTCGTTTTTTCTTTAAGCCAAGAAACAGAAAAACAGAGCAGAGGTGTAATAGGCATCCTGGCCGATCTTCATCGAAAATGCTTAAATTTGTAAAACTAATATCTGACGGTTGTCATAGATGGTGAAGGGATCCAACATCAGTTTTATTTTTCGCATGTTTTTTTTTCCAAAAATAAAAAAATTTAGCAAGTAGTTGGTTATCTGATTATGTGATGAATTATTAATCTTTCTTCTTCTATTAATAGTTTTTTTGTTCTCACGTTGCAGAGTATTTCTTTTTTTTTTTAATTATACAAGTACTGATACATTTAGAACTTAAATTAAACATGTAGTTAAATACAAATACAACTTAAACTAGGTGTTTAGTCTTAATTACAATTTAACATTTATAATTTATGGGCAGAGACTTTATTTCAAGATCTGATATAAAGATATGTACTTCTTTTTACATGCGTTAATAGGCTCTTAAAATTCAATTGTTAAGGTGCCTAGGAAAACATAATTTTTCATTTTCCGGAAGAAGAAAATTATTTAAATTAATTGCTTTGCTTATAACCAGTGCTTATAAAAAATTGTATATATTATTCTATAAACACTTTAAAGGATTGAATATGCTGTTTATATATTGTAAATGTTTTTCCCTTAGAACATCAGCGGTTTACCTTAAAACTAAACGAAAAAATTTTACCGAGCTCATATAAGTATGCTACACTTTTTTGAAAGCATACACAGTGGGAATTGTACGTCCTTATATGTACGTATGTATTTATGTATGTGAGAATCCGAAATGACGCTACATGGCGACGCGCAGTTTTCGTTTGCTTTCTTCTATTTTGTTCATGTTTCAACTGCATAAGCAAACTTTTTAATACGATAAAATCGCAAGCATTCGAAAATTAAATTAAAACTTTTCTGGCAACAAGAAAAAGGGATGAAAAAACTGAACCCAAGCGACAGAAATAGAATTGACATAAAAGGCAGTGTGCGGCCAAGCAGGAAGTAAATAAATGTATTAAATCAATATACATATGTATGTATATGTACGTGTATGTATCAGTATGTTTTACTTATGTAGCTCTGGATTGGGAAAATAAGAAGAACGAAATCAAAAGTGATAAATCTAAACTGGACGCGAGTGTGCTGGCACTCGACACTTGTAGAAATTGAAAAACGAAATAAAAGAAACGAAAAATAAACGAAAAGGGCAGCAGCCGAACAACAAGCAAGCAAAAATTGAAATAAACAGTCAGCCCGAGTCAGCGGACAGTCAAAGACGAAGTCAACAAACGGAATTTTCATGAACCCGAAACTATAAATTTTATTTCACTTCAATGTGTTGGGCACGAGCACGCCAATTTCAATGACACTTTAATTTAAATTCGTACAAACGCATTTGCCAGCACGCATTTTGCCGCATTTTGCCTCCGCTGCGTGACAATCAAAAGGTCGCCCCTCACCATTCACACACCATTGTCCACGCTTCCACAACTGTCCATTGAGCAAGTTGTCAAATTGTTTGAATTTATTTATTGACTTTCGAGGCGGAGAGTTGGGTAGGCAGGCGTAAGTATTGGACAGCATTTGCATGCCAACCGAATTGCTCGGCTCGACTTCGGACTGCATAATGAAAGAGTAGCAAAAAGACAGCTGCATTGTCAGCTTGTTGTTTGGGGAAGCCCCAAAAAGGAAGCAGCATTTTCACACATTTCGAGCAAAATTGAATGGCAAGTGGCAAAATGTGCATGCAAATACCTAAAAACACAAGCAAACATCCGAGCACACATTGAAGTTGTTATTTGCCATACCAAATGGGTGTTCGTTCTATTTGCTATCCACATATTACATAGTTGTAATTACAGTTGATGCTTCCTATATTGAACAGATCTAGACTAGCAAAGCAAAGTTCTCATAAAATAAAAGAATATACAATTTCTTAATTCCATTTTTATAAACTGCTGATGAGCTGCTGATATAAATAAATTGGGTTTTCATTTATATTCTAAAAGCAGCTCAAAAATGAACATACAAAGAGCTTTTTTAATTATTTTAATGCACTCAACAACAAGTTCATCCATTTCCAAAACAATCCTATAATATATTGATATCACAACTTAAAGAAATACAATTCTTTTATTAAATCTTATTCTTAAAAGTGTAAAATGGCATAAAAACTTCAATGATAATTTATAATAATTATAATAAGAAAATGTAAATTGTTAGCCAACTCTAACTGGCCGTTAGAGCTACATCCATGCAGAGTATGTCAGCTCGATATAACATCACATCACATATCACATTAAAGTGCAAAAAAAATAATATAAAATATTTTATTATAATTTCATACAAAATATTGAAAAAAAAACAACAATTTACCTCGACTTGAACATTTGTAAATGTCTTTGAATATACTTATGAAAACAATATTTTTTATGAATAATAAATTTTACATTTTCGTCTATTGCATTAAAAAGTTGCAGGCAAGGATATATGATAACTTAAGTAAGGATATAAGTATAGTATACACATATATTAAACTAATCTTAAGAGGATTAATCCCACTTCTTATAATGATTAGTTATCTTTCAACTAATAGCTTTAGAATACAATCAATCATAGGCAAGATTAGTCCTTTTAGAGGAATTAGACTGTACGTTTGCATGTGTGCCGCTGCTTCCAGCTTGCTCGCATCCACAATACATACTTCTTGCAACAATATATTGTAGCAATGGTTGTATGTGTGTCACGCACCCTATTCTATGCCCTTCACGCCGACTCTTCTTGCCAGGAGTTTTAGTTGACTATTTAATAAATCCCAGTTTTGTGGTCAGCATACCAAATTAATGCGATTTACTGCACGCACACCACAGGAAGTCGAGAAGAGGGTGTCTGGTTGTAGGGCTGTGGGTATGTTGGGATGTGGGGATGTGGGACTGTGGCGCAAGTGACAGCCACACAAGCCAAAGAAAAATTCATTTCATTTATTCTAAAGATTAGCAATTTATTTCAGTGTTGCTTAAAACGATCTCACACATGTGTGGCGTCTGTGTGTGTGTGTGTGTCTATGGTCGTGTCGGAAGTGAATTGTGACACCCACTGGACGCAAGTGCAAGTCAAGAATTTAAATTTGCCTTGCTGGCAGAGATAGCAGGTGCGCTTATTGCACAAAACTTCGAGCTGCTGCTTGCCTGTGGTCTAAATTCCATATTCCTTGCCGGCCCGTATCTGGGAGATGCGCTGGCACGTGTTTGACTTATATCGAGCACTCGCAAAGTTTAAAGTTTCTGGAAACACACACACAGTGGCAGGAGATGTTGAAGAAGCAGTCGGAAAAAGAATCACAACACACAATGTACCAAAAGTTCGAAGAAATGGTGGACATTAATGCGCCCGACAAACACTGGAGGCTAAGTCCGAAATGGACTGGCAAACAAGTGGGAGGAAGTGGAAATGTCAATGGAGGGGCAGCGAACCATATGCGCCGGCACAATATGCTAATTTCTTTGCATTTTTTTGCTCTTACATTTTATATTATTTATTGTTTGTCTTGTATTTAGCAGAAGTATGCAAAAGTATTTATATAATGGCAGCAAGGTCTTGACAGATGCTTTTGGAGGGAAAGAGAGGTATTGGCAAGGAGTCCGGGTCAGGTGCCGAGCTTAGATTCGTCTGTGACTTTCATTTATACTTTGCACTTTATTGTTGGCCTCTTATGTCTCTCTGGTGTTAAGTGAATGGCAATCGACAGTGAGGTTTTCCGTTAGCAGGCAGCGTAAGAGCTGCTGAGTATTTCCGCTAGTAAGAGCAAAAAAAAAAAAAAGGTTTGCTTCTAAAAAAATGTTTTGTATACTTTTTCAATCAATATATTTATCTAAACTAAAATATAGATGGCATGGTCTGGGAATTTGTGGAATCATATAAAGATTTTTGTGTTATAAATTATTAATCCACTTAAAGGACGGAAGCGAATAAATAAATCCGCTACTTATTCTAATTATAGAATGTATTTATTTGAATACGAATATAATATACAAATAGTATATAGACAGTTAAAGATATTAGAGGTAAACAAATCTATTTATATCAATATAGATAAATATATACACATATAAAAAAAAGATAAATACATTTATTTGAATGTGGGATTTTATTTAAAACAATACAGTGTTTATTTAATGAAGAGGTCTGGAGGATTAGATCGACTAAAGTGGTTTAATATCAAATTAAAAATGTTAGAAGTCTTCCTGCTTACGAGAGAGATCTCGTAAGTGGGATTTCTTTTCGTTTGGAAGACAGCAGGGAAGATTAATAAGCCCACATAAATAAAGATGAATATAAATAAAAGTGTTGCACGATAGATAAATAGATGTAAATAGAGTTGCATATCGATGTCATCATATTCTCTATTACTATCGAAGTTATATTAACATTATCGTTTGTCTTTAGATTCGTACAAAAAATATATACAAACGGAATTACATATGCTGCATTAGAAAGGAATAAAAAAATAAATAAGTTTATTTTAGTTAAATGGCTGTAGGTGAAAATGGTATTCAAAAGTAGGGCTAACACAACTTTTAAACTCCACTCATAATATTTTGTCCGTTTTATTTGTATTGAACGAACAAGGCCACTAAATTCACCACAATAACCTCGAAAAGTGCAATACGGGAGCTCTTCCTTACTCTCCTCCAAAGCACTATAGATATATGTTTCAGTTTTTAGTACCTAGTAATGAGATATTATCGAAAATGTTGAAGTGTTCTGGCATAATTTTCACCTGTGTTTATGTGGCTAAGATATTTGCCTATAGAAATGTCGCTTTATCTATTTGAAGTAATAATTAAATTTAGTTCATTTTCCCAGATTATATTAAGAGACCTGTTTACCTGATAACTTCTTTTGAACGCACGGACAGCGGAGTATGCTGATCATAACAATGGAGAGCAAAATAAATCAATTAACAGCTACACGCAATGCGAATACTTACACATACACACACATGCAAACACACACATACACAGAGGCACACACTTTATACTTACTTGGGAATTTCAATGTAGAGAAGCAGCTTTGACCAAAGTCCGCACTAAGTCCACTCCAATCCAACTACTACATAATTAAATCACAACATCTCTACAACACTCACACATACATACCCGTACACAAACACACATACATAGTTACAAAGGCACTTATTATACAGAAATATAAGCAAGGAACACAAAACTTACTATTATAAATGGTGGATTATGTTAATCAAGCAGAAAAACAGGCACGCGACTCACCAGCGTAAAATAAATGAATGAAACATTTTATTAATGGTACTTTTTTAACGTCAACAGAAAGAAGAAAAAAACGTTTGTGCAATAAGCAGAAATAAAGAACAAATCTTAAAAATGCGCACAACAAAAAGAAATTCGAAGAATAAAGGAGACTGCGAGAAATGGCGGACGACGAATGGCAGACAAAAGTTATAAGCATTTGGCTTTGGCTTTTCTGCCGTTTCTTGTTGTTATTTGTTTTTCTCAGACGTTGTTAACTCTCCTTAAATAATTCATTAAATTAAGTATACAAAGCAATCAATCAAAGAGAATTTAGTTTTTGGGAATGAAACGATAATGAAATCTTTAGATTTGTTTTGATTTTTCAGAAAGACCAGACCGGTGATGAATTCTTTCGTTCATTCCTTAGCGTTGTGTCAACAAACGACACTCGATTTTGTTGTCGTTCTGCGCTGAGTCGCCTGGCATCTTAAATCCTTGCACTAAAAAATACTACAATATGGGCAAAAATTTATTTTGGCACATAAGCTGCTTCGCAGTTTTGAAGCAGCGGTAGCCAAAGAAATATTTTAGAAACAGCGACAACGACAGCAACAGTGGCAGCAATATGAGCAACCACAACAGCAACATCGACATCAGGAGCATCCTGTTTAGGGAATTTCAGCTAACATCGTCAGATACACACGCTCAAGCTCAAGGCAATTACGAGAAGAAGCTACAAGTTTGAACTCGACGCCGTGCATAGCGAAAAACTAGCCCGAAAGCATTTCAAAAAAGAGTTTTCTCGGTATACTTAGTAAGGAAAGGAAGTGTCGTTTCACTTCTTGGGCGTAATAGACACAACGACTAACCTACAAAATAATAATCGGAACACTAAAATTTGGAAGCAGTATGCTTTCCGTAGCTTGAATATTGTCATCCATTTATTTGTAACTATTGTAAACAACTTAAAATAAATGGAATTTTTTAAAGCACATGCCTTGTAATGGAATGAGAAGGACAGCAACTTCCGCTGAATATGTTTTTAAAATATAAATGAAACGAAACAATCAATCCATGTTTTTTTCATTAACAATCTTCATTTAACAGAATATGCCATATTCCACGTTTGGGAGTCTAGAGCTAATAACATGAGTGGGTGTGAAGAGTATATTTTTAGAACAAGTGAATAAATGATGGCAATGCGAACTTAATCAAGAGTGTTTCATTTCACATTAGACTATATATATCATAAAACATAGATTGACAAGATTATTCTTAAAATTAGAGTTTAAACTTTAACACCATATGTACTTCATATTAACTTATTACAGAATGACAAAGTGCTGTTTAAAATAGGAATGTGACCATATGATCCATAATAAGCAGGGACAGCAAATAGGCAGACTTTTTCAAATCCGCCACATGGTGTTTCCATTTCTTAATATGACTTCGAAATTAAATTAAAAAGAGCTTGCATTTAGAAAAGACATCAATGACTTTAGATTCGACTGACCTAAAAATTCTACACTTTTAATAAAAATATATTTATGATTAAACATACAAAAGTTGTTAAGCAAAATACCTAAAAGCAAACTTAAGGAATTTTTAATTTGCTTGCCTGACCAAAGCCTAATTTACAAGTATTTCTTTTCGCCTTGAAACTAATCGAAACTCCCCTAAGTGCTGCAAATAATTAAATTAAGACTTCAATAAAAACTATAAAGATTTTGAAAGAACTCAAGTGCAGGTATCTAATGAAATGAAATACTTGCACTGAATCTAAACTTGTTAGGGTACAAAATATTTACCTGCCTGCTGCCACTTGAGTTTGCGAACTGAACTGCCCCAAAAGTTTATGAATTTTTGTAGCGCAGCACAAAAATGCGCATAAAAACTTGCACATTTTTCTAGTATTTGCTCCTGGCCAACAGCTACCACACATACACAGTTATAGCCGCACATTGAGAAGTTGCAAGAATTTTGTCTAAGACACATGTGAAGGAAGGAATGCTGGAGCTGTGGCTGTGGCTGCTGTTGTCGCACCGTTGGCCCGTCTCAAAGCAACTTAACTGAACTGAACTCGTCTCGTCTTATAAGCAGTTGCCAAGTTATTGGTGCAAGATTTCCCTCGACGCTTGTTTTGTGCAGATGTGTAGCTGCAACTGCAGCTGCAGCTGGAGCTGGAGCTGGAGCGGCAACTTGCAACAGACACAGCCGCCCATGCTCACATACATATAAACATTTGTACATATACATATATATAGATACATACATTTGTATACTTTGCTGGCGGCTACAACATAGTTTAGTTCGTCATACACTCAACGCTAGATGGCGCTGCAAAGCCAAAGCCATACAACACAAAATATGTGGCGCAAATGTTTGCCTTGTGCGTCCTGATGTTGTTGCGTTGTGTTGTATTTGTTGGTTTTGTTGTCGTGCTTGCTACATTTTAAGCAGCATTTTTATAAAAATAATGTTTTCAACTATACACATACGCACATTACACACACATTACACATACACACAAACACATTTGTCGGGGCTTTGCGTTAGTTAAACACATATGAAGTTTAGTTTAGTTTATAAACGTTAACAAATAATGTAGCTCACACACACTCACTGGTTGGCGATTTTTCAACAAACTTATTTACTGTGCAAATAGTTAGTTAGTTATTCGAGTGCTAAATAAAATGCCATGCAGCATGAACTCGCTCTGTTTTCTTTGTTGGCCATGGGAGCGTGTAAATATTTTTAGACTTTGTGGCCTTTGTACGTCGTCTTTGAGGTGGAAAATATGTGAGTGGACATGCTTCGCATTTCCGACAGGATATTCGATAGCGTTTTGCAAGTAAAAAAATTTAAAAACTCCAAAAATTGCTCTCTCTTTAAAGTCTCTTATTATAAATATAATTAAACTCTGCTTAAAAAATTGACGACTTCAAAGTCGAATATTCCACAAAGCCATTGTATTTCTAATAGTCCATAAATAGCAATTGGTTCAAATGTTCATGTGTAATGCTGCCGTCAGAACTCCCATTCAATTATCTTGAATACCCCTTATAGTTCTCTTATTGTAAATACAACAAGTATTTAGCAGCAATTAAATGCTTCAATTATATTTCTTGTTAAATGCTAACAGAACACAGGCAAATGTTACAACTGTATTCAATGCAGACACTCGAAAAACAATTGACTTTCTGCCAATTAAGTGAAATTGAAAACTCATCCAGCTGAGCAATTTTCCACACTAGCAACCAAAAGCAGCTGCCGCCTGTCTGTCATCCACCTTCGCATATCGTTCGCTGACAACTGTTGCTGGTGGCAACGCATAAACCGCTTACAGGCGGCAACAACATGGCCCAGTTGCCAAAGGTTTAGTGCTTAGTGCACAAAATTGAAAAAGTGTAGTATACTGCTTTACGCAGCTTTGACAAGTCTTTTGACGCGTCAACTACCGGAGGTCACATCATCTGCAAGCTACGGAACGACAAGTGCAACAACTGCCATTGCACAGTCTTTCATCCGATCATTTATTCAATCCCATTATGGCTCTGACGGATGCACAACTTCCAGTATAGTCCGGCTTCGAACATGAAAAATTATTAAACTATTCAAACTTGCGCTTAAAACAACAAACATTTTTATTTATATTCCAATATGTATTTGTAAGCACTACAATTCAGAAACTTTTACAATAAGTCTTCTTTTTGGCAGACACAGATAATATGTAGGGCCGGCCAAACGATATGATTTAATAAAGATACTGTAACAAAATGGTTAATTAAAACTTTGTTGTCATACCTACATATTGCAGATAATTAACATGGATGCCCAAATATAAAATATACAAAATATGCTTTCTGGTAAACGATTAGGGCGAATACTGTTGAGTTAAAAATTATTCAATTATATAAATTTTAACTATTGAAGAATCGAAGAAATAAATATACCAGTATATACATACTTGTATATATATATATATATATTTTTTTTGTAACTATGTAGTTGGTTGGAAAGGTACATCCCTTGCCGACTTCCAGTAAACATTTAATGATAATTTATTCAATTGAAAGGATATATCTACGAGTTCTATACATGATCCAAGAATAGTTACAATGACTTGGACTTTTTAGAAGCATGTCGACAATTAAAACACTTGGAGTCAAAGAACGACGTTAATTTATTGAAATATCGGTCAACAACTTTAGTTAAATTAATTGAAATGGAAATACATACTCTCAAAAGAGGACTATTTTAAATTAAATAAATTGATTTACTACGTTTTTTGTTTTTTTTTTAACGTCTTTTATGAAGAAAGAAATCTGGCTTACACATAAAAATGAATAAACGGCGCAATTCCAATCGATGTTTTTCCTACTTAGTAGTAATCATCTTTTATTTTCTGCATTTCCTAATCAATGTCTATGATGTTTCTAAGTATCCATCAGTCTATTACTTGTTGTAAGTGATTTATATTACTACACATTAATATCAATGTTGGCGCAGATGCTGCTTTAGATTAAGATAGTTTAAGAGAATTATTTGAATTTTAGTTTAGGGCGAAAAGAGAGCGCGAGAGCGGCCGTTTGCGGACGTCGCCTCGCGCCCTTTTTTCGCCGCCTTAGGCTTAGTTTAGCTTGTAAGCCTAATTTGAAGTCAGTTGTAAAATAGAACTAAATATAAGCACAATTGTCGCCAAATCGTTCGCATTTCTCCGCATAAAAGTCGATAAAAGCAAGCATCCCATTTTCTTTGTTTTTAATAATTTATATAAAATAATATAAATTTTCATTGGCGCCCGAGCAGGGACTTGCTTGTTTTTTTTAATTAAAAACTTTAATTTGTGCGGAACCGCGTCGGTCGTGTTGTTGTTGCTGCACTGGGGATTGTGTGTGTTGCTGTCACGTCACTGGATTATTGGAGGATGAGTCAAGTCGACCAAAGGGAAGTTCCTGAGCCATAGTCGACTTCACAGGTACTGTGCTAAAGTTTGAAAGCGGAATTTAACCAGCGAATTGCTTATTTCGGCCTTCAACTTTCAACCTTTGGCACATACGTGACCATAATATAATACGGTAGATAGTTGAGCATAATTAACACAAATATAAATCGCATGTCGTACTAATATTAAATAAAAGTGAACCGCTATAGGCAATTATTTAAAGTGCCAATTTATTGTCGTTTGATTTTGTTATACATACATACAAACATAAATATACATAGCCACTTTTACATACGGCATCCCCCCCACGTCAATCTCAGCCAACCGTCGGCAGTTTTCGTTTGTTGCTTGCTCTCGTTGTTCTCATCAAATTCGCCGTTGTCGTTATTACATATGTAAATATATACCGACATACTCGCATACATAACATAGCTAATACATTGCTGTCGTGTTCGCGCTTAAGCTGCTGCATTTTTTGTTTGCCTGCGCTTCGCATAATACATGCATAAGAATTAGCTGTTCTGCTAACGCACACAAGGCATTTGTATTAGAATTATTCTTTTCGTTTGTCGCCACTTTCGCTGCTGCTTCCAAAAGTATTGCCTTCGACGGTCAGTCAACTGCAGTTCTTCTCGTTTTCGTTCGCACTGCTAGACGACCATCTGTTGCGCTCCCCTACACTTGCTGAGAACAGCATATTATTTTCGATTTCTCGTTTGTCACTCGACAATTTTCGTTCGATCAAAGTTTAAAACTTTAAATCAATATGAGTAAGGACTTGATCGAAGAACTTAAAAGGAAGCGCGAGGGCTGTATGAGGAGTATATGTCGTATGCAACGGCAATTAAAAGAAGGCTCGATTTCGTTAGAGCCAATCGAGTTAGAATGCAGGTTAGAGCTTCTAACAACTCATATAGAAACTGCAAATATATTGCAAAGCAAAATTGAAGCAAAAGATACAGAAGATGACTACCGTGAAGAGTTGGAAGAAATTTGCATTATGACCAAATCCTTATTAAAAGGCCAGCTGGAAAAACTAAGAAGAAAAAGCATCGACAATTCAAGTTCGGCAAACGGTATTGCACCGCCTACTTCAAAAAAGCCAAGGTGTCGATTGCCAGCGGTCGCTCTTCCAACTTTTAGCGGCAAGCATTCTGAATTTAAAAATTTCATGAGTCTTTTTGAAACTTTTGTTCACAATGATGACACACTGCATGATATTGAAAAATTCAATCACTTAATATCATGTTTGGCTGGTGACGCTTTAGGCACAGTTCGCGCCTTCCAAGTGACGGAAGACAATTATAGCAAAGCCCTTGAAAGTCTAAAGCGGGTGTACGATAATGACTGCCTAATATTTTTCGATAACATATCGACACTTTTCAATCTGCAAAAGATTTCCCAGCCATCTGCGTCAGCTTTGAGAAGCCTGATCGACACAGTGTCGGCCACCTATGACTCACTTCTGTCAATTGGTGACGACAAGAAAATCGCTAATGCCATTTTAATTTATTTAGTTATGGGCAAAGTCGATCCTACCACAAAAAAGAAGTGGGAAGAGCAGCTCGACTACACAACGCTCCCACTATGGCGAGATTGTGAGACTGCTCTTAACAGACGCTACCAGCATATTGTTGCTGAAGAAGCTAGTAAAGCTCAAGCGAAGGGCAGCCAGTCGAGCAATAACACTCAGACTCAAAAAGTAAAAAATGCTAGCAGGATAAATCATTCGTTCGTTGCTGCCAAAAACGAACAGAATAACCTTTGTCAGTTTTGCAATTCAGCTGACCATTCGATTGGCAATTGCCAGGCATATATTGCCTTGTCAGTGCAGCAAAGGTTTGACTTCGCTAAAGGTGCGCCTTTGTGCATAAACTGTCTCCGACGAGGCCACACAGTAGCGAAGTGTAAGGCAAAGAAATGTAGCGTGTGCCAACGTTCTCATCACACACTGCTACATATTTATACTGCTAGCACAAATCTTGCGTTACCACCACCCTCTCAGCCACCACATCTTCAAGATAGCTCTTCCACTTCGCATGCCATGCATGTAAGGCAAAGAAATGTAGCGTGTGCCAACGTTCTCATCACACACTGCTACATATTTATACTGCTAGCACAAATCTTGCGTTACCACCACCCTCTCAGCCACCACATCTTCAAGATAGCTCTTCCACTTCGCATGCCATGCATGCGACTGCTTCGGATAGAGTGGTTCTTGCAACAGCAGTCGTGAGCGTTAAAACGAAAAGTGGCGATTTCGTTTTAGCAAGAGCATTGTTAGATTCTGGGTCACAAGTCAACTTTGTGACTGAGGATCTAGCTCAAAAGCTACAGCTCAGACGAGAGGATACGTGTATGGTCTTGCGCGGCATTGGAGACACCAATGCGCGTGCCAAGAAAAGAATTCATACAGTGGTGAAGTCGCGTGTCAATTGTAGCGAGTTTTCCGCAGATTTTTGGATCTTGGGATCGATTTCTGGTTATCATCCCGATCAAGCGGTGAACACCAGCGGGTGGAGGGTCCCCAAAAATATTCAATTGGCCGATCCTCAATTCCATAAGCCGCAAAAAATTGATATGCTAATTGGAGCAGAGTCATTCTTCGACTTATTGTCGGTGGGCCAAATAAAGCAAGGCCCTGAGTCTCCCACATTACAAAAAACGCTTCTCGGCTGGATAGTGTCAGGCAGATGCTCTACTCAACCTACAACGAGTATAGAAGGAGCAGTGAATTTAAGTTGCCAAGAAGAACAATTACTTTCGATAGACTCAACGATACAAAAGTTTTGGTCCATTGAGGACTTGCCTAATAATTCGAAAGTTCTCTCACCTGAGCAACAGCTTTGTGAACAACACTTTGTTGATAATACAAAAATCTTGTCGTCTGGTCGATTTCAGGTACGGTTACCTTTTAAATCTGACCCAAAAAATCTTGGCTCATCGTATGAAATTGCGAAACGTCGTTTTTTGTCGCTTGAAAGGAGGTTGTCAAAAGACCCTCAAATGAAAAGCATGTATCTGGAATTTATGGACGAGTATGTTTCGCTCGGTCACATGTCCTCAACGGACAACAAAATTCCAGATACTCCACACTATTTTATTCCGCATCAGTGTGTCCTGCGGCCTCAAAGCACGTCGACCAAGTTACGTGTCGTTTTCGATGCCTCTTGCCGCACGTCCACTCAGATTGCGTTGAATGATACCTTAATGGTCGGTCCAACAATTCAGGAGGAGCTTTATTCTACGCTGCTTCGTTTTCGTTTGCGAAAGTTCGCCTTAGCGGCAGACATTAAAAAAATGTACCGTCAGGTGATGGTGCACGAAGCAGATAGAAACTATCAGCTCATAGTGTGGCGAAGAGATCCGTCTGAGTCTTTGAAAATCTTCAGGTTAAACACTGTAACATATGGCACGTCGCCAGCTCCGTTCTTGGCGGTGCGGTGTTTAACAAGGCTGAGTGAAAGGGTCCGTTCCTCACATCCAACAGCTGCTGAAGTTATTCGGAGCGACTTTTATGTCGACGATATGTTAACTGGTGCTGAAAGCGTTGAACAGCTAAAAAAGCTTCGAGCAGAAGTGTCGCACGTTCTTCAAAGTGCAGGCTTCGAATTGGCAAAGTGGTTTTCGAACTGCTCGGAACTGTCCGCTTTTGATAGCACAGTTATTCCAGTAGCCACAGTCGACTCAGACCCAACCAAAACGCTCGGCGTTATGTGGTTGCCGAAGGAAGATGTATTTCAGTTCCAGTTGGAAAATTCCTTCCTAAATCTCCGCTCGACAAAACGGAACATATTATCGGTGACTGCCAGGCTTTTCGATCCTCTGGGCCTTCTTTGCCCGCTGATCACCAAAGCAAAAATGTTGCTGCAAGATTTGTGGCTACAAAAACTAGATTGGGACGAATCCATCCCTGAGAATCTTCATACAGTTTGGGACTCATTTAAGCAGAATTTGTTGAACCTCAGCGGTATTCAAGTCCCTAGATTCGTCCATACAGATACGCAGTCACCCATTCAAATACATGCGTTCGCCGATGCCTCAATGCGAGCTTATGGCGCCTGTATTTATGTTCGTGTTTCGACTGCGAATGGTTGGAAAGTGTCACTTTTGACCTCAAAATCCAAAGTAGCTCCACTCAAGACGAAAACTTTGCCTCGTCTTGAGCTGTGTGCAGCTCACCTTCTCGCAGATCTTTTTCGTCAAGTCCGCCCGTTGCTTAATTCTCCAATAGACAAGATAGTTATGTGGACTGACTCGGAAATAACGCTCCACTGGATCAAGTCGCATCCGTCGGCATGGTCAGTTTTCGTTTCAAACAGGGTTTCTCAAATCCAAGAGTGGTCCGAGAATGCAACGTGGCGACATGTCCCAACGAAATCCAACCCAGCAGACATCGTGTCCAGAGGATGTAATGTAGACGAGTTGCGTAGCTCCATTTGGTTTACAGGGCCACCCTTCCTCATGGAATCGGAAGAAAATTGGCCTGTGAATGCTCACTTCGAGCCGCCTAAAAATTCAGCTGCCCTAGAAATTCGTAAATCTGCTGTAGTTTTACTCGCAGATCGGCAAGCCAATTATATTCTCGAAGTTATCGAAAGCTACTCGTCACATTCAAAATTGCTGAGGGTGTTCGTTTGGGTTTTTCGATTTATACAAAGGTGCAGAAAAGTCTCGAAGCCCTTTGATCCTATAGCCAAGCCAAGCGAACTCAATTTGGTATTCAACAAAATTGTTCAAGTCATCCAGAACAATGAGTTCGGTGACGAAATCGACAAGGTTCGAAAAAAGAGAACACTTAACGCTAACTTACAGCGTCTGAGTCCATTTCTACATGAGTTTAGAGAAGACGGTTTCTTGTTTTCCTTGCTGAGAGTGGGGGGAAGATTATTAAATGCTCCTATCCCGTATGAAGCCAAGTTTCCGTTGTTGCTTTCTAAAAAGTCGCAATTCATAAGATCCTACGTATCTTATCTGCATGTGTCAAATTGCCATGCTGGCCCTAGATCGCTGGTGAGCCTGCTTCGTGAGCGAGTTTGGCTGGTTAACGCTCAGGAAGTGTGTCGCCGAACAGTACGTTCGTGCATCCTCTGCTTCAAATGGAAGCCCCGGTTGGCCTCCCAAGTAATGGGGAATCTTCCGGCAGACAGGCTCCAGCCGTTCCACCCGTTCGAAGTATGTGGTGTTGATTTTTGTGGCCCTATAAGCACAACGCTCCGCATCCGTGGCAAGCCACCGTATAAGTCGTACGTGGCTCTTTTCGTTTGTTTTGCCTCGAAAGCGGTTCACTTAGAGCTTGTGTCAGATCTAACCACTGATGCTTTTCTCTTGGCTTTTGAAAGGTTCGTCGGCAGGAGAGGCGTCCCTCGCAAAGTTTACTGCGACAACGCGACGAACTTCGTGGGAGCCGACAGGAAGCTGCAGGAGTTCCGAGCGAGATGGGAGAAGGAGGCGGAAGGCGTACGCGAATTCGCATCAAGAAAAGGATGCGAGTTTGCGTACATACCACCCAGAGCGCCTCACTTCGGCGGTCTATGGGAGGCAGGTGTCAAGTCTGCAAAGCACCTGTTCCTACGGACGGTGGGCAATGCGCTCCTGACCGCAGAAGAGCTCGGAACACTCCTGGCGAGCGTCGAGGCCGTGCTGAACTCTCGGCCACTGGGACCACTCAGCGCGGACCCCAGCGACGGCGAGGCGCTAACCCCGGGCCACTTTCTAATCGGACGGCCTCTTCTGGCGACTCCAGCTCCACCGCTCCCGGACATCGACAGCCAAACCTGCTTAAGGCGATGGCGCAATGCCTCGTGTCTCAAGCACAGGTTTTGGCAGCGATGGTCCCGGGAGTACATTTCGAGCCTCCAGGTGCGAGCGAAGTGGTTCCAGGAGGAACCCAACGTCGTCGTGGGACAACTCGTCGTGGTGGCCGAAGACAACGTGCCGCCACAAAAGTGGATACTTGGCAGGGTCACCACAACTCACGCCGGGACAGACGGGAAGGTGCGGGTGGCCGACGTCGCCACGAGTAGTGGCAATCTACGGAGGGCTATTCATCGGCTGGCGCCATTGCCCGTTGAAGGACGATGTCCCTCCAAGGGGGCCGGTGTTGGCGCAGATGCTGCTTTAGATTAAGATAGTTTAAGAGAATTATTTGAATTTTAGTTTAGGGCGAAAAGAGAGCGCGAGAGCGGCCGTTTGCGGACGTCGCCTCGCGCCCTTTTTTCGCCGCCTTAGGCTTAGTTTAGCTTGTAAGCCTAATTTGAAGTCAGTTGTAAAATAGAACTAAATATAAGCACAATTGTCGCCAAATCGTTCGCATTTCTCCGCATAAAAGTCGATAAAAGCAAGCATCCCATTTTCTTTGTTTTTAATAATTTATATAAAATAATATAAATTTTCAATCAATGAGAATCGTTTCTTTTATATATAAACGGAAACAAATATTAATTTGTACGACTAAGTATGCGATTTCAGAAAAATTTAAATAAAAATCTAAATTAGGAGGTGTCTCTTATATCGGAGCACCATCGTGCTTGAAGAAATCATGGCCTGCATTGTTAAGTCGGCCTACTGGCCAACCAGCGATTCAGTCAGCCAACGAGCTAGCCTTCAACTTCTTCTGCCTCGTCTGGCGGACACGCTGGCGTTCTTTTAACTGATAAATAGGCGTGCTAGCAATATGCCAATTGTCCCCATATGTGCGTGCCCATTTGTAGAGACAGAGGAACATATGTATGTATGTATAACAGGCCTCTGGTTACAAGAGCACACCATGCAATTTTAATTGCCAGCAGTGTTGGAGACGCCTGCCGGGCACTGATAGCAACGAGGGCGATTCCAGCAGTGGACAGGCATTGCAACTTGACCCCAGGTCGAATGCAACAAGAAATGCCTCACTGCCTGCCACAGCAACGGCTACTTTTGTTCACCCCTTTTGGTAGCCGAGAGTAGACCATTGGTGTGTGCCTAGGAAATGAAATTTTTCTTCAATTAGTTTATTTTCACGCCAATGATTTTGATTTCAGTGCAATATGCAGTAGTCTGGCTACTGGACTGCGTGAATGACTGGCTGGCTGGTTGGCTGGCTGGCTGGCTGAATGGCTGGCCGCCATTGTTGCCATGTTGTGTCGGCTTGTTAACGCCAACTGGTCAACTGCATAAAAGTGTGTCTGTGTTTGTGTGTGTGTGTGCGGCAATTAAGGGAGCGCGTAATTGTTGCCAGTTGCAGCTGATATTGATGCTCGCACAAACAGCAACAACAAACAATCCTCGTTAAATCAGCAGCTGCAGTACAACTGTTCAGCTGTTGCCTTTTCACTGCTATTTTTTTGTTGTTTTTTCTGCCTTCATTGTCCATTTGTTTATTATTATTAGGTTTTTTTTCTTTGCATTGAAATGTAGATATTTTGATTGGCCTTTTGGTTGGTTGTGCAGCGATGATTGAAGTATGCTTCAATTTTTAGATATAATGCCCTTAACTAACCAATCAGCGCAACTCCCTATAGCTTGAAAAATTGGGCCATAGCATATAGTTTAACGACATTGGGGCAAAATTAATTATTGAAGATTTAAAGTGTATTATAATTTGCAATTCATTCACTTCAATTTGCTTTTTTATTAACGACTTAATAAACTTAGATAGCAGTAACAGCATTTGAGAAAGCCTCAAATTCAAAACACAAATGTGTTATGTGTTTTAATTTCAGGGATATGGCCAAGCCGTCCACACATTATCCATCTTATTATTAAGATCAAGTTTAACAGACCTATGCATATGGTATATGGTAGTACTTAATATAAATATCATACCCAATTAATATCAAAGCCACTGCAAGCCAAACTCCTTAAATTTTAATCGTAAGTTTTTAGTAAAAAGTTACTCGATCTGTCACATTATTATGTACCTTATTAAGAATTTATATATTTATGAAATGAAAATTACCAGCCATTATAAGCTAATGTTGTCTTTTTTTTAGGACAAATATATCACTAAAATATCTAAACCATTAAAAAATGTGTAAAAAAAAGATAATTTAATGGTTTTCAAATGATACTTAAATTAAAGTGAACAATTTCCTTTTTACAGATGAATTTCGAGAATTTTCCAAAGTAATATTGCAGCTGAAAGATTATACCGCAGTCACAGTCATTAATTTCCATGATAAATTCAATCGGAATGTTCCGGGAAGATTCCAAGTAAAAAAGCAAATCCAAAATAAAAAAATGTTCAACTATCCACTGATAATAATACCGCAGCTTAAACATTCTTTAATATGTGTTTATTTAAATTTTTTCTATTGGCCTACATTTAAAGAATGCTTGAAAGAACAATCAAAATTTGTAAAAATTAATTAAGTAATTTTAAAGATAATAAATATAAGTGAACTTTGGTGTATTAATTTACACAGTGTTGACACAGTGGCTAAAAATTAAGTAAATATAGATAGATACAATAAATAAAGTTCAATGGAACCGTACCACTGTGCCTGATGATAAAAATCATTTCTACTAACACATTACCTTTAGTGTGCATATTACGAATACGCCACGTGAAACGCTCCGAAATGAATTGGATTTGTCATAGCAAGGCAGAGAACTAAACAAAAAAAAAAAAAAAAAGAAGCACAAAAGCAGGGTGTGGAGATGGAAGAAAATTTCAAAATAAATACGAGGCGTAGGCGTCATAAGGATGCGATACACGTGCTTAAGCAATTTGTCACATGAGCCTCTAAAATATACCCCAGGGTGTTGGGCAAAACTTGAGATCGGTAGCAGACAGACGGTTGCAGGCAAAGTAAAAGAACATTAGCTGGCACATACACACACACACACACACACACACACATACACAAATGCAGCTAGCCATACATACATACATACTCACATACATGAATCGCGCTGCCAGCTTAGCAAGAAGAAAAATATGAAGTCTAGCTAAGATTAGATGATTTTTCAAGATAAGCACAGCCAGAAGTGAAGCACTTTGCTTGGCTTTACAATGAGCAAGGAGGACTTGCGTATGCATGTGTGTGTTTATGTGTGTGTGTGTGTGTGAGGGGGGATATTGAAAGCGACTGAATGTATGAATATGGGCGTGTATGTGCGAGATGGATATAGACATTCATGGCATATTGCGCGACATACCCCACTGTCATGCAAATGAAATCATCAATAACAGTTTTTTAAATTTTGCGACCAAGGCGCAACTTTCCCACTTAACGTTGCCATTGTTGTTGTTGCTGTTGCTGCTGCTGCTTCTGCTTCTGCTATTGCATTTGTTGCCATTTCACTTTTGTGCGTGTTATTTGTTTTTCATTTCAACAGCTGTTTTTTGTTTTGCCACTGACTGCCACACATAATTTAATTTCACATGCGTTGCCGCCACAAAACTTCGCCTTCACAGCGCGCCGCATTCGCATTTTAAGTTATGTAGATTATAATTAGAAAAGTTTTTGGGCCAACAAAAACTTTGTTTGCAGACCCCTGCCCCACCCCTCCCTCCACCGCACCCCTGCCTCGGGCAAGGCCTTTACCGGCAGCGTCGTCGCTCATAAAGTCATAAAATTTATAGGTAAACGTTTACGTGCATGGCCACACGACAGTCAAAGTTTATATTGGGAACCAAAGTGAACCAAGATCGGAGGTCTGGCTGGCTGGCGTTTTGGCCAATTTGCATAGCCAACTAATTAATTACCACGAAATTTAAAAGGTTTGCTTGCCACCGCTTTGAGCGTATTGTGACGCGGGTTGGTTTCAATTGCCCGCCCAAGCTCAAAACAAAATTCGCAATAAGAAATGCGTATTACTTATTTAAATGGCGCAATATGAAACTAATCATTTTTAATTGGTGCACAAAGTAAATTATGGAAATGAGAAAGCTCACAAAGAAACCTTTTCAGCTTTTGGTTTTTCTCCTCTCCTTTTTTTATTCGTGAAAGAGGTTTTGTTTTTTTTTGGCAACGCCCGCTTTAAATTATGACAGCTATTAAAATATTATATGGTGCAATTAAAGTGACTTCGAGCAAAACTTTTTCCCAGAATATGGTGAATTCTGATAAGTTTTATGTTAATTTAATGCGGGAATGGCTTGAAGAGATGGCTCCCCCCTAAGACGCGAAACGTCTTTAAAGTAGAGCTGTAAAAACAACAATGTTCACCAACATCGATATTTTCGAATTTTAAATAACAAGTATATTGATTTCTAAGGAGCTTCTACATTAAATTAAAATTTTATCATCTTCACTAAATGTTTTTTCTGATATCGTTAGATTTATTAAAAATATATATATTTTTTATTAATATATACAATTCTTATTTAGGCTTGATGTTGAAATGAAATTAGGCGAATGAATGTTTCAGGCATAGCTTTTTATGACACCTGCGAAAACGAAAACAAGTAAAAACTAAACCTTATAAATTAAATCTAACAATTATTATTTTTCAATATCAATATGTTTAACATAAAAGCGTGCACACGGCGAATGTATATTATAAAACGTTGAGTGAAAAAAAAATGCTAAAAGCTTAATATGGCAGGAAAAACATTCAAATTACAAATGTTGTAAGAATAGTAAATTCGAGATCTTGGCTAGCTATGCCCCGAATCACAGCCAATCGTAGTCAGTGGCCCTGATAAACCTACAAATAAAAAACAATTTCCTAATAAAAAGAAAAACGTATCAGAGAAAGGGAACTTTTAATTATTTTTAAAGCTATTACAAATTGAAAATGTAGAGCTACAACACAATATTATGAAAAATTTTCTATAATACTTGTATTTGTACAACTAAATAGTTTCCAGAATGTTTGGAGTAAAAAAAATACTGAAAAAAATTACGCAATTAAAATACATTAATTGTAATTATTTTCAAAGCTATTACTAATTAGAAATCTTTTTTTTTTAAATTAATATATAATTTATTAAACCAGTATTCTGCTACCAATATGGCAGTTTAATCTTTTTTTAATATGAAAAGCTTACTATAATATTTGTACAACTACAAATATAGTTTCCATAATGTTTGACAGAGTGACAAAAATTAAGCAATATAAATAAATAGATTTATTACACTCGCCATAACCTTTGCTTACCCAACACTTGTTCCAAATTGGCTATCCAATCGACACTATATGCTCATCATTACTTTCATGACCAATAGCAAGGAGCGAGACCGCAAAGTTTACCGCACATGGTCCAACGCCTTGTTGACACTGACAGCCGCCTCATGCAATAAAAATAAAATCATTTTTATTAATTGTAAGCTTTCGCTTTTGCACTATTTGCTGCGCTGTTTTTTGTTCGTTTGTTCGTCGATCTGTCTGTCTGTCTGTCTGCATGCCTGCCTGTCTGTTTGTTTACACAGCATCGCGGCCATCAATTGCAATTGCGATTGCAATGGCGATGGCGCTGGCAATTGCAATTGCACTTGACTGATGAAGCTGCTGACAATGGCCGCGTCCATTGAGCGATGCTCGTTCCCTTTGCTGTTTCCGGCGCCCTTTCCGCTCTTAGTTTCCATCCTGCATGCGGCTTTTATGTCAAGGGTCTGTGTCATTGAAACACTATCAAGTGTTGGTTCTGCCAGCCAATGCCATTTCAATAATTTTTGTATGTATGTACGTGTATGTATGTGTTTGTTTGTTTGTTTGCTGGTAAGTGTACTTTAATGAGGCCTGTGCTTGCTAGCATCTCCGGCTATCTGTGTGTGTGTGCTATTTGCTTGCTTGCGTGCTTGCGTGCTTGCTGCAGTTCACAGCTGCGTTATAAAAATATTTATACGTATACGTAATTTTAAATCAGAATCATATTTATTCAAGCTTTATTTTATTTTAATTGATTTTTTCGTCGGCTATTTGCTTTTAATTTGTTCCATGACCAGGCTCGAGCGATTGAGGATGTCTCAGCGCCCATATTTGTTCATAATTCTCATCGTGTTTGAACTAAAAGAGGAAAAACGAAATGTATGCGCGTATTTTAATTTTATTTGCTTTTTAAATGAAGCAGCAGCGGCCGCAGGGAAGTGGCAACAGCAGCAGCAGCCGCAGCAGCAGCAGCTGATTGCGAGTATGCCGCAGGCAACCACAATCAGTTGGGCCGAGTACCACATACCCACACACACGCACACATACACGCACATTAAATTAGACGCAATGCAAGCTATGCCTTGCCTTACCTAAAAGTATGTTACAAAAAATTATACTCGCATATGGGTTGTTTTTGTGTTTGTTTCGTTGCTAGCCTGCAGCTACTTAAGTTTTTCGTTCGCTCTCGCTGGCTGCCTGTCTGCCTGGCTGTTTCTGTTGTTGTTGGACTCGTTTTGATTGTTGTTGTTTTTGTTGTATCGTAAAATATTTGCGTTATTATGCTAGTAATTTTTTGCAATGTTCATTTTGTTTTATTTTATTTTACTTTTTTTTGTTTTGTTTTGTTTTGTTTCTGCTGTTGCCATTGTTGTTGTTACTACTTGCCATCAGTTTTCCAGCTCGTTTTTAGTTCCAGCGCCCTGGGCAAGGATGACAAAATCAGCAGTTGCATGTGTGTATGTATGTGTGTGTGCTGTTTGCTGCCTTTTTGTCATAAAATGTTAAGCATTTGCGCTTCAGAGCAACAACAACGACAACAACAGCTGCCAATAAAACTAAAATAACTGAGGCATGCCTTTTTTCATTTTTTTTGTTTTTTGTCTGTGAATATTTTAGTTGTTGGCTCAACTTTTCACCGCACCATCTTTTCTCCTATTTTTATTATTTTACTCTCATCATTTTTATGCTGCCATCAAATGGCGGTAAAAGTATTTAATTCGCTCCAACACACACACGCATAGACAGCTTGACAGGCATTCGAGTTTAAGCTTCAATCCCCATTAACTCTTTGCCAGTCAAGCCAATTAGCTTGAGCTTCGAGTTTTATAAGCCAAAAAGAAGCAACAAATCAGAAGCATTGTATGCAAAGCCGAACGATTCAATGGCAACAATGACGGCAACAACAATACCATAAACAAATGGACAACAAAAACAACAGCACAAGCACCAACAGGCTGACAGACATTTTAATGACCTTCGACAATATTGCAAAATGTGCAAAAACCATTTACAGCAACAGCTCTGGCGAAAGCAGCACCACCACCACCAACAATAACAGCAGCAGCAGCAGCAACATCAACATCAACAACAAGAGCCGGGCGACGGAAATTGGCTTAAAAAGCCATAAAAATGGTACACACCGAGACGCAGGATGCCAAGGATGCAGACGACGTCGGCTCAGCAAGCAGAATGTCAAGAGCCGAACGTAGAACATTTATTGGTAAATAAACTGCCTCGTCCAAAACGAAACGAACGAGCCAAAGGTATAAAAGTTAATAATAAATTGAAACAATGAAGCGAAATTGTTGATTTTTGCTACCTCTCTGCACCCCCACATCCAAGATATCTGTGTAGAGGATTGTGTTTGTGTATAGTATGTGTTTGTAAGCGTAAAGCAAAAATAAACTTTATAGGTGGCAATAAAACTTCTAATGGGCTTAAAGGCGTACAAAATTAGCTAGATGGTAGCGCTGAGGTGAAACAGACTGTGCAGGAGTGGATTCAATTAAATTTTTACGACACAAATTATATAGTTAGAAGATAAAGCTACAAATATCCTACACAATATTTATGACCCAAGTTGTAACAAACAAATAAAATACTAAATTAGTTAATTTCAAATGGAGACAAACATTAACTAATCTTAAGGTTTGGCAAGGAGAAAATATAACTAACAAACACATCTGCATAAATAATTATTAATTAGCATTTGAAGTATATTATCCGTGTTATAGGATAGTTGAATGTAAAGGAAAGGGGAGTCTTACAAGGAGATAAGTCGATTTGAATATTATTTTCTTGACCCATTAAGCATATATTTCCTTTACAAGTTCCTCATTACTTTTCCATAACTGTTTAATTACATTTTTGTAGCTTATATACTCGTAGATACATGAATATCCCTGTGTTTTCTAAAGAAACTTTTGATCATGGAATTAAATATTTATCAGTAAAAAAAAAAATTAGTCAAGTTGAGAAAAAATTTCGGGGTGCCGATCAAAAACATTTATCAGCTACGTTTGGTTATAATTGCAGCTTTGGCGGCATCTACTTATCTAATGCACCATAAATAGATCTTTTACACACTTTTTTATTTATTTGGAAAAAAATTAAATAAATAAAATAGGGTTAATTTTTTATTACTAGTATTAGATGAGCAAATGGAATTTATTAGTTTGGCCTGAATTCGAGCACTTCCTTTTGGATTGAGTTGGAGAATGAGATCCAATTAATTGTAAGTCTTTATTTCGATTTTGTGGAAGCCCCACATTTAATTTTAACTTCTTTAATAAATAAGAGAAGACAACTTTCATTTATATAAATTATTCTGCTGTCGCTAAATATTGTAACTCTATTTGAATTTGTAAAACGTTATATTGATAACATTATCAACGCATATTAAGTGTAAGATTGGCGATAGAAAATTGAAATGGAATTGAGAAGAAGAACACATAATCTAATCAACGAGCTATCGGGAATCCCACAATGTGATTTCGTTCCTTGAGTAGGTACTTGGTACGCATCACGCCCCAACCATCATGACAAGAAGTATGATTACAAAATATGAAAGTTATCATAAAATTTAGTAATTGTCCTACCTAGAACAGATTTACAATAAAGAATAAAGAAAAAAATAAATATATAAGTGGATATAAGATATTAAAAAGTTATGACTTCTGTAATTTTCTTTGCTGCAGCATACAATTTATGCTTTATTAAATTAGATAACCTTAATAAATAATAATTTAAATCATAATAAATAAATAATTATTATATTATATGAAATCATTGTTGAAATAGATTCACAGCTCCTATTACATTGTTAAAATTGCTACTGGCAGTAAGATTTTAAGTTTACTTGAAAGTTAATTAGCACATTTGTTTATAGACTTAGCATTTTTAATTTTTAAATTTTAGTTGATCTATTACTTAACTCTTTGGATAATAACTACTTCATCTATATTCTTACATTCTAAATTGAAATCCTTTTTCTATTTATTATGCTGATTCAAATTTAATCAAGACTTTAAGTCAAATCCAGAATCTGTTCATTTCATGCCTTAAAACACACAATAAATAAATGCTTCGTTTATTTCAATAACGAATTTAATGAATTTTTCTCGCATTGCAAAATTTCAACTTTTTGCACAGAAAATTGAATTTTTTGGTTTTAGTTTGCAACCTCAAGCCAATGAAGTGTCCTGTAAAGATTTTATGAAATCAATTTTCAAAGTGCTTGTAAAATTAATTTAATTGTTTTATTTTTAGTTAAGATTGGTGAAAGATTTTGCAAGAAAGTCAATGGATATGTTGAAACGTACATAATTAATAATTAATACCCTTTGTCAATTAGGAGGCAACAGCAACAACAACAGCTACCCAAAATGAGAGAAATTGTTATGCATGTCACAACATTTTGTCATAAAGTGAGAAAGGTAAGAAATCACATGACATGGGTTGGTTGGTTGGTTGGTTGCTTCGTTAGAATGAAGGTCTTTGCCTTTCGCTTCGGCCTTTTAAAAATAGATAGAAATCTTTGCGTGCTCTGTTGGCCAAGCGATTGTTATGCGCGACTCGAAAAAGAAGACGATGGCGCTGATTCGGATTCTGAAGACGATGAAGATGCGCGTCGCATATGACATGCAGGTTACGCGTTTAATATGCCATCCTGCCCGCCATCTACTAGAAGATTATAATGTACGCATTGCCTAATTTGAATGGTGCGTGTGCTGTTGTTGTCTCCTTCCCCCGCTCTCCGTTCACATTTTTATCGCCGTGCGCCGCTCCTTCATCGCTGTCATCCGCGGCAAATGAAATTAACAAGTGCTGCGAACGGGCATGTGAGTGCAGAGATAAAAGGCACTCATGTTTAAAAATTAAACGAAATAATTAAATTTGCATAAATAGACGCTGCTAATAGGATTTCGTTTGTAATTATCAAATTGGCAGCTTTTGCCAAATACTACATAGGATAGGGGAGGAACAAAAAATCACAATTAAATAAATAACAACACATACAAAACGCTTAAAGTATTTCGCATTTATAACAGTACATACATATATTTATCGCAAGTACATATTTGTATCTATTTATAGTATAAGACTAACATTAAATTGAATTATGTACACGCACCTTTATATAAATGTAGGTATATGTGTATGTGTGTGTACTTTTTGTATGTGTTGTTTGCGTGTTTGTGGGCAATTTATTAGCTGACGCGCCAAATCGATTTCGCATTATCGGATGTGCTGTCATGGCAGCACCAGCATCGCGGCAGCGCAGTCGCGTTGCAGCTGCTAATTTGCTTAAAAGCATAATTAACGCTCGTAAGCACTCACTCACACACTCACACACACACACACACAGTAATTGAGCGTTTGTTTATGAGTTCGCTTGAGTCATAAAAAACATAAGCGAGGTGTGAAAAGACAGCAACAACAACATCGGCCCAAAGGGCGACAGCTGAAAGAGCACCCCAGGGGCGATCAGAAAAAATACATTGGCAACAACCACAATTATAGCAACAACAACAACAACTGCATTGCCATTTAACCTTTTATGTCAGGTGCACACAAACGAGGAATGCGGGGCGTTCGTTTTTGTAGCTCGTGTTAAATGTTATAAAAATAAGAGTGAACAATCATTTATAGGAATAACAAGAAAAAAAAAACTAATTCTGGTGTCCCGACTTCGAAATACTCTGTACATATGTTTAGAATAATTATAGAAATTTAAAAACTTAAGAGAATTAAAAAAAATTTGATTTTGCCTCTCTTGGTATTCGAACTCACGTAAAGGGTGTATAATTGCACATATTGCGTCTATGTGAGTGTATGTATGTTTATGCGCGTCTATTCGTGCCTGTGTAAGCATGTTTGCAGTCAACTAAAGATCAGCATCAACAACATATATTTATGGCTATAACGTCCTGCTAAATCAGTTTATCATGATGGAACTTGGCATACGGACACATAATCACTAACTAGGGGTATATGCAAAATTTTAGTACGAAATTCCAAGAATTACGGGAGTTAGAGGGAGTGAGGGAGGGAGGGAAATTCCAAAATACACATTTTCCGCGTATTCACATAAGGCATCTGGGACTAAAATTTGAGAGATATAGGCGATTATACGAATGGAAAATCGGGAAAACCCCCATAGGGGGGAAGTGGGGGGGGAATCAAAAAAAAAAAACAAGTGTTCATACGGACGGACAGACAGACAGATGGACAGGCAGGCAGGCAGGGCTAGATCAACTCGTGTCTCGTCATGCTGATCAAGAATATATATACTTTGTGGGGTCTGCCACTCCTCCTTCTGCCTGTTACATTTTTCAGCTCGCGCAAATCCTTTGTGATTTTATGTATTGACTGGGAAGCTAAATCTCTTACGGACTTCCACTCAAAATTGCATCATAATTTCTCCACTGGAAGCATAGTCTCGTGCCCGTGTCCACGAGTGGTCAAAAATGTATGCCTATCGAAAATGCAATCAAAAAAGTGAAAATCACTGTTTAGAGTCCGAAATGGATATAATAATAAATTGATTTTTCTACAATTATTGTTAAATTTTTTTTTATTTTTTTAAATCCATTCTACTTTGCATGGTATTTAAAATATAAAATACAATGTAAACTATTAAAAAAAATTGAATAACTATCTTTATTATTTATTAATTTTCTTAATTTAAATAACCAGGTTTGCCGAATTATATAAGCTTAATACAAATCTTTTTCTCATAGCCCTTTAGCTTCAAAATGGTTTTAAAAAAATCAAGCTCTTATTAAAAACATAATGCTTACTTATTTGTTATGATCAGATCACACAAAATGTATTTATTCTTGATGAGGTTTGCTTATTACCAAAACGAACCATGTCCATCCGTTGATAGTTTTGTTTATTTGAGTCAAGTCTGTATACCACACAATCCCGATGGAAATGAATTCAATTCAATTCAAATGTATGGACATAGACTTTATTTATACATATTGAATAAATACTATTTTCTTTAATAGGATTAATTTCAAGAATTCAAAAATATTTCTGAAATGCTGTTCCCATTTTTGCACGCGGCTTTATTCTATTATTGTAGTGTCTTTTTGTGCATTTATCTATTTAGTATTTATTGGGAAGTAATTAGCAAATGTTTTCTGATAACTTGTTATTTAAAAAAAATGAAAATATCACGTACATTCTGAACGATGTCTTGCCAGCTTTGTATATTCTGCCATTATTAGAGCTATTGTGTTCAAGAAAAATAAGTTTTTTTCCACCTCAGGCCTTAAACATAACCGCCGTATAGTCGTAATTATTTATGTTTATTAAGTAGCAACATTTTATTACAGCTTTCGACGCATCTTACCCTGACCGTTCCAGGAAAATCCTTTATGCAATTTTCTCCCAAAACCATTTGCTTATCTGCCAGTCACCATGCCCGAAACTTTTGCTCCGTCGTTTTCGCACTTTCTCTCCACTTCATGCCTTGACACGTTTAAATGGCTAAGAACACAAACTTTCTTTTTTTTGTAAGTGTGTGTATGTGTTCCGCACTAAACTAAAAAAATTACAATAAAAAATTATTGTACGCCATTTAAGTCGACTTCTTCTTTACAGTTGTTGTTATTTCAGCTTCTGGGCTTACTTGAATAACAAACTTACAACAAGGTAGAGTTGGCCGGGCAGTTAAACAAAAGCCAAGAGCAACCCTTAACCAAATTATACTTAAACCCTCATTAAAATAACACAGAAAAAATGGGGAAGGAAGCACTGTCACCCGCGTGTTCAGTTAATATAAACAAAGAGTGAAACAAATATACAGTCAAGTCAAGCAAATTTGGCCAATTTGTCCTTTTGCCCAACTGCTAGCAAGTAATTAAGTTTTGTTTGAAATTTTTCTGAGCTGCTTTTGTTCTACACTTTCCTCGAATACTATTCACTGTTCTTTGTACTCATGTTTTCTACATTTGTCCCCAACGCTGAGACGGAGAAAAAAGATACAAACTGAAGTGGCAAGGAAATGCTGCCGATATTGAGAGTCCAGATAAGTACATCTCTTCCGACTACTCGACTTTAACAAAAGACTTAAGTACTGTAGTGGAAAATAATTTGTCGGCAAGGCGTTAAAATTTACCCAAAAGGCAAGAAGGCAAGTTGTTGATGCTGTCAATAAGGCATGCCATTAATAATTCGCATATTTCACATTACTTTCCGTTTTAAATAAATAAATTGCACACACACACACACACAACGTGGCTGTGTGTAAATGTGTCTGTGTACACACTTTTGTCATCATGTATTTAATTACTCGGACAGTTTTTATTAAATACACGCACGCATATTCCTGCCGTATTCGCGTTATGGTCCAAGCGTCTGTGGCAGCCTCTGTTCTGGACCAACCGTTGAGCAAACTGTTCGGTTGACCATAAAGCACGCGAAATATCTTTGCAATTATGTTTGCATGTGAGCTCAAAGCGACGTCGACAACAAGGACGATACAAACGCAACGCTGGGCAAATAAAATGCCGAGCGCATCCTGGTCCTGCTCCGGGTTCTGCAGTCCCAACTGCAGAGACAGAGATGGCCACAATTACCGACTGCTGTTACAAAACTTGAGCCGAGAACGCATTTTTCATGCGTTAATTTTTCATTTTTAATTATTCGATTATAGAGAGCTTACATAATTGAATGCAGAGCAGGCCACACGTTTTACTCGCCGTGCAGGTCAACGAACTTAAAAAGGCCCCCAAGAATGAATACTACTCCCCAAAAAAATATACTTTGAGAAAAATAATGCTTTTTACTCAATCATTATGTTTACTTTTTCTTTAATGCTTGTTGTATCAATTTAATTGATTTTTTAATTAAAGATTTGCTATATTATAACGTTTTTGGGTTTAATTTGCGACTATTCTGACCGGTCGATTTTTTTAACAACTTTTAAATATAAATATACATTTAAACACTAAAACAGAAATATTTAAAATAAATATTGCAGCTGCAGAAACTCAAACGACAGATCGCTTCAATTGGCTATTGGCGCAAATTCAAATGACTACTGAAAGGATATAAGTTATATCAAATGAATTTATATAAAAAGTAACCACTAAAACGGCAAAAAAAAAATTTCGAAACAGATTTTTAAGGAACATAAAAAAACTTGCGAAGAACGAACTAAACTAAACTAAATAAAATTTGTAAGCACATAGTGATATTGAAACGATAAAAATGTATGATAAATTATTATAGAACAACGGTTTAAAAGAAAAATATTGGGATATAGAAAAAACTCATGTTGTCTGGGGATAAGGAGAGTTTGGTCAGGCATTTATCCAGACAGCCTAGATCGATTTTTCCCGTCGTGCTGATTAAGTACATATTCACTTTCTTATCCTTGTTGCATTTTTACCTTTGGAATACAAGATATATAATAGAGCTCACGCATTTTCGTTAAGTTCACTTTTGCATTACATCGATTATATTTAAGAATTTGCAAAAATGTTTAGTTTTCAATATATGCTGAGCATATTTAAATAGGAATATAATGATACATAATTAGTATATGCTTTGGGGGAAAAGAAATTCGATTTTTGTAGTAGCACAACTATGTTTTATTTCGTAAAGTATAAACAGATCTTAAAAATTAATGTTCTCCCGTAAAGCAACCTATCTAAATATTTGATGATTTTCATTGTTCAAACTTATTTGATTTATGTTGCCTTTTATTATAAGCAGAACAAAATATGCACCAATAATAAAAAAAAAATTTTTAAACATAATTTTAAAAAAAATCAAATATTGCACAGTTTTCCAATTTTTGTACATTCTGTAATCACTCAGAAGTCGTGGCTAAAATCTACATATCAACAATATAACCGAACAATCTTGCATCAAAGAAGAAAGTGTGCCGTCCACCGGTCTTTAAGGGCGAATACTAATAGCTTTGTTAATCATGGAGGCAATATGTTTGTATTTTTAATCTGAGAGATATTAAAAGATCCAATAAGTAGTATCTATGTTTTAACATTTATTGCCGTGAATCCATGACCAATACATTCTTTCATCTATCAATGTGCACAAATTGTGTTGACAGCCAACTTAAAAAAGCTGCCTGAAAAATTTAGGTTTGAAGCATGGAGTAAGTCCAACTTTGTCGCCCTCCTACAAGTATGTCTTTTTATCTTGCAAGCGTCCCACGCAATTGCGACTCTTTTCATTAAAATTTGTGAACATAAATCAGAAATATGAAACCAAAAATGTGTGACAGGCGGATGTTTGCGGTTGGTGCCACAAAAAAAAAAAAAATGGAAATTTACACAAACAAGCCAACAGGCGGTGTCCTTCATACCTTTCATGCTTTGCGCCAGCTAATTGAATTTTGAAGTTGTAGCTAAAATTAAAAAATTACAAGTCGCCCACACCCACACACACCACCTACCTCTACACAAATACACAAAGCTTAAATAAACTGTTAAACGGAATTGTATTCTGGAGCTGGAAATCGAAACTGATTGAATTGTAAAGCGAAGCATAAAATTCCTTTGCGCCGCACAGCTGCTGCCCACACCTGCTACAAGAAACCCAGACATCAACCGCCAACCCCGCCCACACAAACTGATAATTTATGCTTTTCGATTTTAATTTCGGCACTCGAACGTATATTTTAATGGCATTCATTTTGCTCCTTCCTTCTCCTCCTCACATTTCCACTCACTTCTCTGCGCGCGCCCACTTTTTTTGCTCATTGTGTGTTTTTTTGTATTGTCACTAAAATCAAAAATTATTATTGTAGCATTCTTTGGGCATGCATTTTGATTAGACGGTAATTGAAGTTTAACTGCGCATGTAATAAAAGCAATTTGAGCTATTTTCAACGCATTAGCAGCATAAATAATATAAGTCGCGACGGACCACACCGAAGCGTGGTCGCCAATGCGAAATACAGACCGACTTACTGACTGACTGACTGCCTTTGGTGACAATAGCAACTCTGGCAACGATGTCTAAGCGCGCCATAAACGCGTTCCATGTACGAGTACGCTGCGTGGCGACCATTTCTCAAATGTGGCATGTGGGTACGTTTGCCATTTTCGCGCCCAAAAGGAAAACATTTTTCATGCAAGCGCACAATTCTAGGTGGCAGCTAATGCTGCTACGCGCACAAGTGTAACAAGACACGAAAGTACCAAAGCTCACTATAAATGGAGCACTCTGCACGATTCGAGAGTATCTTCTTTTGAACGAGACCTGATCATTGAGTGATGGAAAATGTCACTGCGATTTATTTATGTGCAAGGAGACCCATAAAATGCATCCTTAAATGTTATGTTTATAATGATTTCAGATACTTGACCAAATCCCAATTACTCTAGTAATGTCCTCTGTATAACCTTCCAAATACACTTATTTTTGTCTGAATGAAATTCTAATTCTTAGTGAAGGAAAAAACAAAAATCTTTGACAAAACAAACATTTCTTGCACCAATGGAAACAATTAGAAAATATATATATTTTCATAACTTTTTGCAAGCATATTGGAGCCATTCTGCCTTCCAATATATTTTGTACTCTTTTAGACCGAATACCCGTTGGTTAAGTAAGAAAACATTTATCTCTTAGCTTTTATGTAGAGATTTTGTTCAAAAAAACTAGCAAATACAGTTTTCCACATAAAAACAATCGTGGGAATATAAACCCCATTGTTTCCCTTACTAAATATTTAATTATTAAATCTATAGTAAAAACATTAGTAAGTACTACGCCAACTTAGTAAAAATGCCAACCTGGTCCTAATTAACATAAAATATTTTAATTTATTTTAATTTATAACTTATTCGTGTTAAATTGAATCTTATTTTGTGAATAAAAACAAATAAATAAAAAAAACACATACATATGTGCCTTAATTATTATTCCCATTAATAACCAATTAACTGAGTATTAATCTTTTTTCTTTTATATTTTTAGCTGACTTTCAAATAAGGTAGTTGACTAAAAATATAAGCAAGAAATTAAAAATAAATACAAAATTAAGGAACTGTCGCCTATTATTTACATATATACAATTTATTAAACCAGTATTCTGCTACCAATATGGCAGCTTAAGCTAGTTGAAAATTAATGGGGAATACAACAGTTGTCTATAGTATGCAGCTATAGGACGCACTTTGTATATATATTTACAATATTTTAGATTTAATAGGATATATATTTAAGATATTTTATTCTATTTATTTTTCACAAGGGATCTCGTGGGGAGATCCTTTGGATGGCACTTCTTCAGTCACCTATTGATGTACACAATTTCAATTATCTAGAAAATAATAAAAGCCTACTTAAAGGATAATATAATTTCTATAATCTAATTTAAAGTTAGTGTATCTTAAATTTGAAAGAACGCAACCAAACTTCAGTAAACAAATTGCAAGAGATTCGTTCCTAAACTATTACAAAGAAGAATTCCCTGTGAAGATCTTTATTTTCCTGTCTATAAAGGTGCTCGTTGCTATACCAATCGGATATATTAGTTAAATTTTAAAGATATAACTGCTCATGTTGTTGTGTGCTCTTCAATATTAAATCTCAGAAAAAGAATAGAACGAATGTGAAATATAAGAACATCTTTATTCATCCAACTTATTATTTATAGAATGTTTTCCCTACTACGTCCTTGGGATTTGTTCTCCCGTAGCACACCTTCATCATCCACTAATTGTGCAACACCATAAAATAGACCCATATAAATATATTTATAAACAATTGTTTGTTTCTATGTCATATCGCTTGTATCACAACTTTTTAATATAATGGTATGACAAAATCAGTCTCGTTATATTATCTGTGTACTTCAAAATGGGCCCTCGGTGCATAGTTTCAGCAACACAAAAACTGTGGGAAGATTGGGGAATGAAACAGATAGGTACACTGACCAACAAAACTATATCCCGACTTCGATCTGTCTCGTCCTATAACACCATTCTTCCTGCTAGGTATTATGGTTAGACTCCATTCACTAAAAATTATTCTACGTCTCCATTTTTTCATAGAACCTCTCACAGACGTGTAGGTTTCTATGGTATGTAACCGGCACCAAACATTCTAAACACACCCATACATACTACATACATATACATACTCGTACATACATATACATATGTGTGTATGTATACATATATCGCTACATGTCCGACCATAGCCAAAGGCGAAGAGTCTGGCTGCCTGAGCCTCATGCCCGCAAACAAACGATTGCGACTTATTCATTGCGCTTGCCATTAAGGTGGCTGTGGCTGTGATATATAACACGCTCATAATTGGTCATAAATCTGACAAATGTAATTTGTCATCACTCAAGCAGCAAGCGAACCATACGAGTACGGCCCAGTCGGCAACGACGAGTCAGCGAGTTGGACGAAGGCGACGCTTTGCTGAGTGCCAAAATGAAAAAGGTGCTTGACACAAAATGTCAGCTGGAAATTTTTTATTACACAATCACAAGTACATGAGTAACGACACACGCGCATCACACATACAGAAACACGTTTATTCATAGGCACGCGCAGCCATCCACAGCGCAGCACGCACCTACAAGTCGACTGCCCAAAAGTATGCTATTGTTTTGTGGCCTAACACAAGCACACACACACACATATACACACAAACAAACACATTTAGGCGCGTTATGCTCATGTACTTCACACGTAAGCCACAAAGTAGTTACTTTTTATGTTGTGGCCTTTGCTTTTGGTTCTTTGCCATTGTTTTCCATTTCTCTCGCCCCCTCCCTCCCACTCTCTCTCTCTCTCTCTGTCTCTCTTTCCCATTCCCTGTTTTTCTCTATGCGTTGTTTTGGCCACTTGAGCCCATAAATATTTTACAAGTTTCCCAGTGACTGGTCATGCTTGCTCTTGTGTTGTGTCTCCTGGAACTAATTTTTGCTTTTATAGATGACGTACGACTTTTTTAGGTGCGGGTTTCGACATCTACATTTCATTATAAATGACTTTGAAAATAGCCCCAACTTTTATACACAAATACAAGTAGAAATTGAGTGCAAGGAAAAAATAGGAAGAGTGGAAGAGGTTGGATGCCTTTATATTAGCTTTTAATGACGCCACATGGGCAGCAATCAATAAGGCAAGACAATTTATGGCCGTTGAGATTAATGGAGGCATAATGATTGGGTATATGAATGGGAAAGCAGGGATAAGACATAGAGAGAACTGATTGAAACGAACAATTTTCCAGTGGAACTTTTTAGTAATAGTACTGTCAGTTTACCTCAATTTTTTTACTTAAGGTACGACTTTGAATTTTGTTTAATAGTGTTTTTTTTTTTAGTCAAATTAAAACACAAACTTCATTTTTTTTTTTTTTTGTGAATTTATACTGGAAAAAAATAATTTAGCCCAAATTATTATTGTGTAAAATTTGAATAGCATTTTAGGAAAATTGGAAGATTTAGAGTATGTGGTAATACTTCAATTGTTTAACAAATAGTACATCGGGAGAAAATGTCCATCGAGTCTTAGCTCAGTCATGTATAACACACTACTGGAGATGTATAGTAATGATAGGTATTGATTCAATGCTGACAAAATAGTAATATTCAATGCTCAGCTTAACGATTTTTAGCTATTTATTATATTTGCTTACATACTTGTATGTAGATATTTTGAATTGATTCTTAACCCGTTTTGTAAAATCAAAATTCGGGTTACATAAAGAATAAAAACAAGCCATCAGGTTAAATCTTCAGTACTTTCTAACGTTTCTACAGAGCTATTTATTTATTTAGCTGCTTCAGTATTTATTTGAATTTTTTGTTTAATTTGTAAGAAGTATTAACTTAGTTCAGAATCTTGTACGTAAGTTGAATTATTTATTTCCCAAACAATTAAGCCTAAACACCATTTGTTTAAATATTTGCAATTGCTAAGCACAATTGGTCATTTTAAAAATCGCAAAATATATAAAAAGCCATTTTACTGGCTACGAAATTCAGTTGAGTTTCTAAATTCCAGAAAGCCAATATGAGAATCACAATTTTGTTCCTATTGGTTGCATTTGTCGGCGCTATTTATGCGCAAGGTAAATAACAAGCTGGATTTATTTATATAATAATAAATATATAATAATATAACATTTCTGTAGACCCTGCAGCTCCTACTACTCCTATTTCCCCTACTATTACTGCTCCATCTAATCCTCCACCAAGTCCACCACGCCACAACTCGCTGTGGAGGAATTTGTTTAATCGCAGCCGTGGCCGTAACAATAAAATTTACATTTTCAATTAATTGCAAAAAATAACAGTCATACAGAGCTTACTAATAAATTCTTCGGTTACTTAATATATATTTTGATAAAAACATGTTCACATTCCATAATATTAATATTATTCCCTAAAATAACTAGCTATGGCGAAAAAAAAATGGTTCAACTTTCAGAATGCATTTTTATACCTTTTACCCGAAGGGTGTGGCAGACCCCACAAAGTATATATATTCATGATCAGGATGAGAAGATGACCAGCCATGTTGGTCTGTATGTACACAAGGATCTCAGAAATTATAAAAGCTAGAATAACTAAGCTTGGTATTCAGATTCTCCTATGTCCGAGAAAGTATGAGTTTGAAGTTTTTTTTTCGTCACATACCTTAGGCCCTTTTTTAGTTGTTATCTTGGGTTTTTAATTATTACTTTAAAAGACATCAAAAGCGTGGACTTGGGACCTGTCAAGAGAGTTATTTATTATGAAAAACAAGTCGAGCAAGCCGGACAGTAGAATACCCTGTACTTATGCAAACTTCCGACACTGAGTTATATGCGCCCCTAGCAGAAATAAAACAAGATAGAACGCTACAGTCGAGCAAGCCCGACAGTAAAATAGCCTGTACTCTCCACAAAAATGAAAAATTACAAACAAAAAAAAATTTTTAAATAAAATTATTAAAAAAATGAATGAATGAATTAATTAAAATAATTAATTAAATTAAATTAGAATACATGTTTATGTTCAGTTTAAACAGCATACATTTACATCACGTACCTATGCGTGTTTATATGCGTGTATGTATGCAGCACAAAGTTGAACCAAAGCAGCAACAACAACAACAGCTGCGGGCAGCGCTGCCGACAGAGCTGCAGGCAGCGCATGAGCAGCGATTTTACTTATGGCTATAACTTTCTTCAGAATTGACCTATCATGATGAAATTTGGCACACGGACACATTAGTACTAACTGGATGTACCTACCAAAATTGATTTTTAAATTCCGAGAATTACGGAAGTTATAAGAAAAAATACGAATTGCGGGGGAGTGGGGGGGGGGGGTGTATCAGAAAAAATAAACAAACTCGTTCTGCCTAGGGCTTATAGGAACCTTGATACCAATTTTGGTTATCCTAGCTCTTGTACTTACTGAGATCCTTGCGCTCATACAGACAGACGGACAGACGGTCAGACGGACAGACGGACAGACGGACATGGCTATATCGACTCGTCTTCTCATCCTGATCAAGAATATATATACTTTGTGGGGTCTGCCACGCCTCCTTCTGTGTGTTACATACATGCGCACAAAACTAGTATAGCCTTTCACCCTTTGGGTACAGGCTATAAAAAGAAAAAGAGCGAACTTGATGAGCCAGTTTGTGGGCGTAGGTCTGGAGTGAAATTGTTTCGCTAATAACTTTTTTTAGAATGTAGATACATAGTTGTATAGAGATTAAAAGTAAAAAGTTTAGTTGATGTAGAAATTTGGACAGAATTGACAAAATTCTGTAGGGGGTGGGGGCTTGGGGTTTTAAATTCAAAACAAACTTAAATAAACTCGCCCTTTCTCGGACCTAGATTCTCCTAGGATACCAACTCTGGTTATTCCAGCTTTAATACTTGTAGGTTTTTGAGATCAAATTTTCAATTCATACATACATAAGTGAAGACATTTGTTTATGTACAGTTTCAGCTGCGTACAATTTCATCAGAATCGTGTCTATGCGTTTTTATGTCAAATCAGCAACAACAACAACAGTTGCGGGCTTAGCTTGGGCTCACATTAATGGCTATAAAATCCATTTAAATCGGCTTATCATGATGAAACTTGACACGGACCACGGTGTTTGCCAAATCTGCGTTCCAAATTCCAAGAACTATGTTATGGAAAAACAAGAAAGGAATGCTAAAGTCGAGCAGGCTCAACTCTTAAATACCCTGTACCACCCCACAAAAGAATTTAATTTAATTTATTAACTAAATTAAATATAAAATATTCCAAACATGCATACATACATTTACATTTACATCAGAATCGTGTCTATACGTGTTGGTGTACTTGTACATACTTGTATGTGTGTATGTGTGCATTGGCCTGGTTATATGGCTATAACTTTCTTTCTAATTACCCTATCATAATATACGGTTTCCAAAAATCCCCAAAAAGGAGAAGTGTGAGGGAAATTAAATAGTAAAACAAACTTGCACAGCGTACACAGCTAAGGCATCTTTCTACAAAATTTATTCTCTAGCTCTCTGAGATCCAGGTTTTCATATTGACGGCTCAGATGGACAAACGAACAGACGGGGCTAGATCGACTACATTTCATGTACAGAGTGTAGAAAGCCAGCAGGTTTAAGTCTTCAAAAATTGATAAAGCTTTGTATCATTTCCACAGAGTTATTTATTTATTTAGCTGCTCCAATAATTATTTAAATTTGTGATTCTTCTGTAAATTGTGTTAACGTAGTTCAGAATCTTGTACGCAAGTTGAATTATTTATTTTCCAAACAATTAAACCTAAACACCATTTGTTTAAATATTTGCAATTGCTAAGCACAACTAGTCATTTTTAAAAATCGCAAAATATATAAAAGGCAACTTTCTGGCTACGAAATTCAGTTGAGTCTCTAATTTCCAGAAAGTCAATATGAGAATCACAATTTTTATCTTATTGGCTGCATTTGTCGGCGCTATTTATGCGCAAGGTAAATAAAAAGCTGGATTTATTTATTTACACATGTACATTAATAAATTAATACGTATTGTTAATAACTGACTTTTTATTTTTGCAGTTACAGACGAAGTGATTACGACTACTAGTACTATTACTACTCCTGCAAGTCGACCACGCCCAAACTCCCAGTGGCCGTGGAGGAATTTGTTTAGATGGATCCGTGGTGGTAACAATAAAATTTACATTTTCAATTAATTGTAAAATATAATACTGTAAAATCGAAAAGTCATACTGAGCGTACTATTAAATTCTCCGATTACTAAATATAACTATTTTGATCAAAGCATATTAATAATCACATTCTATAATGTAATAATGTTCATACAAGGTACGTTCCAAAGTAAACAGGACTTTTTGAATCTAGCGCCCTGGCGCTATCTATATTTCGACTAATGCGTTAGAATCTGCTATCTTTATCGGTTGTCCAGTGAGAATTTCATGACATTTCATCGATTGTGTTATCGGTGCGAAAATGAGCTTCGAACAAAGAGCCAACATTAAATTTGGTTTTAAAATTGGTAAAACTTTTACCGAAACGTTTCAATTGATGGTACAAGTTTATGGCGATGATTGCCTATCCCGTAGCAGAGTGCACGAGTGGTTTCAACGTTTTCAAAGTGGTCGTGAGGACATAAATGACGATCAACATGTGGGCCAATCAAAATTCGTGATCACCGTGATGCGTAAATTCATCAAAAAATCATTGAAATTGATGGAAATGGAATTAACCTTCTCCAAAACATCGATTTATCACATTTTGATATTTGAGATTGGGCTTACGAAAGGTGTGTGCACGGTTTGTTCCACACAAATTGACAAATTGATAATTATAATATAAAATTTAAAAGAAAAAAACTCGTCCTTTCTCGGATATAGGAGAATCTGGTTATTCTAGCTTTTATAGTTTCTGGGATCCTTGCGTTCATCCAGACGGACAGACGGACGGACGGATATGTCTAGATCGATTTCTTTCGTCATGCTGATTCAGAATATATATACTTTATTGGTTTGAGATGCTTCCTTCTGCATGTTACATACTTTGCACAAACAAAAATCACAATAAATTCAATAAAATTTTAAGTTATTTCATGCTCCATACACAAAAGACTACTGTACGGAGAAGTTAAAATGTAACACTCACAAACTAGATATTAAATGTTCTAGAAGATCAAGTCAAGTTAGTAACTATTTAGATATTTCCAAGGCCTTCAACAAATTATAGAACCTTGTTTTCTAAGAACTATTTCCAACTCATCACAACCCGTAAAGAGTCTTGCCGAAAACACCCTTGTAATCTATTTACAAGACAATTTACTCGAGTATAGCAATCAGTAAATCAACGTCTCAGAAATTCTCGAGCCTTGGAAATGGGTCAGCGTCTTGTAATCGAGTAGGGTTCATGAACGATCGTTCAAAGTTTTACGTGATTTTGCACTAGTTCGCCACAATTTTATGGATTTAAGTGGATTTGCGTATCACAACTGGACCGCAAAGAGCAACTTGAACAGCAAAATGAAATTTGAGGCGACACATTTGGCAAATTGCCGCTGTGGCTCAGTTGGAGGTATCAACATTTCCACCGCTGGTTGCCAGCTACTATCGATGTCGGCGCTGCGGTGGCTGCGAGAAAATCCGAGATTCTGAGTACGACTCAATTAGCACCAATTGAATTATTACACGACGACACCACTCATTCAATTTTCACTGATGTTGGGGCACACACGAATTTCTATATTTCTGTCACTGAACAAATGACAAAAACAAATTGTGCGATAAATAAAATGCGCGACTCGCATCAAATGAAACATTCCATACATAGTATAACCATAACTATACTTGGCTGGCCTATAACTTCACTGCGTACGCTTCAGAGCAAGAAAAATATTTACTTTAGCAAATACATACTGTATATATTTAGTTATTTATTTAAACTATTTTGAAATAAAAACTACTGCTCAACCAGACTCATTTGCGCAATGGTAGTGCGACTTAGAATTCAAAATCCTCATATTTCTTTTTCAAATTAAATCAATAAGGTCTATAGATAATACTCGTAAGTATAATATTATTACTACACATATAAATTACACAAATTATACTTTTATGTATTTATTTATTTAACCTACTATTTGTTAGAAATTCAATCACAATTTAAATAAATTCAAAAACGCCTTACAATTATGATAAACCATTGTCCACAACAGAAAAAGTTGAACAACTTGCCTCCATCAATTTTACAAAAATAATACTAAGTCACACAAACTACAAATGTTTTCACTTATATCTTTCGGAATCACAATCACTTTCGTCATCATCATCCTAAAGCTAACTTTAAATAAATAACATGAATTAAATCAATCACATTTTATTTTTCAGACAAATTTAGAATAGTAGCTGACTGTTCAATTGTACAGTTTATATTAATATTTATTTAGATATATTAATTATTATTAGATATACAAGTATATATATTATAATTAATTTAGTAGATATATTAATTTCGTTTTATTTCCGAAACGTTTCAATTTTAAATGTTTATGACGATTATTTATTATCTCTTGACAGGGTCAACGATCGAAGAATAGTACAGATGATTTGACTGGCGACGAATAATATTTTGACCAGCAAAACAAACTCGTGATTACCGAATAGTGAATGAGTGAATTTGTAAAAAAATAATGTGGAATAAATCGAAGTGGAATTAAATGTGTCCAAATTAACGATTCATTTCATTATAGTAGAAAAGTTTGGGTCTGATTTTGTTATTAAAAATAAATCGATTAAACTATATACCACCACCCAAGTTACATTTTCCCACTCTGAAGAACAGCCCGACTGTTGCAAATGCTTCTTGATCGTGCTAAACGTAATTATTTAGTCGGAGGGTGATTTAGTTGAATAAAAATATTCGATCTTTCTTTTTTTAAAAGTCCTTTATACGCACTTTGTATTAATCATCAACATATATATGCACTGAACGCTTAATCTCTGAAAAATGGACTATTGGTTTTGAAACTTCTGCAGCTAAATATATAACCAATAGCCGTAAGTAGAATGTAACAAAAATATCGCACAAAATAATCTAAAATTGGAAAAACAAATTATTTGATTAATATGTCATCTAATTATTTGTAGAAATAGTTAGTGACTATTTTTTTCCACAATTGAATGTGAAGATTCACGGTACTTTATAGAAAAACTGAACATTCTTATTTCCGATTTCCGAGTACACTCGTATTTTATGGAAAACTAGGTGTTTATTTCTCTCTCTGTCATCCTCTTAGATCCTCTAGCAAAATATTAACATTAATGTATATATAGTACAAAATTTGATTTATTTAATGCCATCCATTCTGTCAACGAGACAGATTCATAATTAGATATCAATATAGTTTTACGATGGTTTTTCACATTTTATGCCAAAGGATTTCTCTTCTTAACATCATATTTGAATTTCCAAATTTGTCAGCTATAGGAACAAAAGATCAAAGAAATAATACAAAATAATATTGCTGCTGGGAAAATGCCCCACAAAGCCAATCGTAGCGCCCACATATCATGTAGTTATCACTTTCCTTTGGATATACGCGCAATGCGATTGTCAGCAGCGGTCCAGTCTTGCCTTGTTTATCGCCGTGTTCACTTGTCATTCTTCGCACTCAAGAGTTGAGATTAAATGAAATACGCAGTGCTGTTGGTTCTGGTGGTGGCCGCGTGCCTGGTTGTGCCCAGTGCCGCACGTGGTGGCCGCGGTCGAGGTGGTGGATCTGTTGGCGGCCTCTTTGGCGGTTGGCGTAAATACAAGAAGCCCTCCTCCTCGGGCAATGGTCGACGTGTGATGAATGGTTCGCCAGTGCACACTGCAATGCCATTGCCTAAGCCCCCGCCACCACCGCCAGCGGTGAAGCCGATGTCTGCTTCAAAGCCACAAATGGCCGGCTATCCGCGACAGCAGCTACCATCTGGCTATGGTTATGTGCCGCCAGGTGCTACTGGGGCTGGCACGTATTATACCAATGCACAGTCGCTGCCCGCTGGAGCTATTTACTATGCCCAACCTCCCATGCGCTCAGGTGAAGGCCTAAAGCTAGGAGTGTCCTATGTGCCTCGATTTCATTAGGTTCGACTTCCTTACAGGTACTGGTGACTTTTTGACTGGCATGCTGGCAGGACACATGATGAGCGGTATGCTCATTGGCCAGCGACATCATGTCACTCATGTCTACCATGAAAATCAAGAGGCTGGTTCTGAACAAGGCCACCAGCCGAGCAATGGTCGCGACATTATAGTCATCAACAATGGGAAGCAGCAGCAGCTGGGCGAGCAGTCGGGGGCTTGGCCCATGGCAACAGATGTCCCACTGGCACCGGTAAACGAATCTATGCTGAGTCCTTCGTCCGAAGCAAGCGGTAAAGAGCCATTTTTTAAAAGAGCCACTCATGCTCCCATGTCATCCAAAATAGAAGAAGACACATCTGATGTAGAGGTGCCGAACGCTTCGCAGGACTTGCACTCTGCCGAAGCAATGGCAACACCTGAAGTCCCAACTCCTGCTCCTGGTGGCATCGTTTGCTTCCCCATCATGTTGAATGAAACGGATCCCGACAATTCAGAATTGGTTCGTCAAGTCGAGCGTGTGATTTGCTATCCAGTGCCCAATCAGCCACCGTTGCCGGAGGTTCAGTGCGAGACACACAGCTATACTGAAACAGACCCAAATGATTCGAGCAAGACCATCGAGGTCCAACGCGAGGAATGTAATCCAGTACAGCTCAGTACAACCACAACTGAACCACCAATTGTTGCAGGCGAAATTGGTGGTGGCGCTGCCGGTGAGGTGGCCAGCTACGTGGCCAACAGAGCAGGCGCTACTTACTAATAAGTTTCCGTACTGCTCCAGTTTTAAGTTAAGCTAAGCATATGATATAACTGCATATACTCTACAATAAATGATAATGATAATTTCGACTAATTTTGACGCCAGGGGAAGGGACTGCCTGGAATTCCCCGCATCCAAATGCAATTACATATTTAGATCAGGTGATCCATCGTACACCGATGATATATATGATATGACCTTTTCAAAAGTAACAAGAAAGGAATGCTAAAGTCGAGCAGGCTCAACTCTCAAATACCCTGTACCACCCCACAAAAAAGAAATTAAATTAATTAATTAATTTAATTAAATTAAATTAAATTAATTAAATTAATTAACTAAATTAATTTAATTAATGAACTAAATTAAATATTCCATGCATGCACACATACATTTACATTTACATCAGAACCGTGCCTTATGCGTGTTTGTGTACTTGTACATATGTATGTATGTGTGCATTGGGCCTGGTTATATGGCTATAACGTTCTTTCTGATCAACCTATCATAATGAAACTTGGTATACGGATATATAATTACTAACTGGATGTGTCTACCAAATTTTAGTTTAAAATTCCAAGAATTACGGGAGTTATAGAAAATCGTTAATAGGGGGGGAGTGGGGGGGGGGGGGGTGGATCAGAAAAAATGAACAAACTCGTCCTTTCTCGGGCTCAGAAGAATCTGTATACCAAGTTTGGTTATTCTAGCTCTTATACTTTCGGAGATCCTTGCGTTCATACAGACAGACGGACAGACAGACGGACAGACAGACAGATGGACAGACGGACATGGCTATATCCGTTAATGGCCAAAGGTCACCTCAATTTGTGGAACCCCACGGGGCACTATCGGAGTTGAGAGTTGATGAACTTGTTCAACTCCTTGCCGTAGAAAAAATCCTACAGTTAACTCTTCAATATGCCCGTGATTCTACCAACTAATTCAGCATCGTGCTTCTGGGCTTTATGTACCTTGGCGTCTCGCAATACCTTAGCTACCGCCTTTATGGTGGAAAAGATCGCGTTTTGCATTCCGAGTAGTTAAGTTCTTTTTCTTTTTTGGTAAATACAAAGTTCTTAAGGTAAAATTAAAAACTAAATGAATTATAAATTATGAGTAGTTAAGTTAAAATTGAAAAATTACTGCTTCTTAAACCTTTTTCCGGAATCTTAATAAACACCGTAAAAAGCTTTCTCCCATTTTCGGAATAGCGTAGGTTTTTCAGTTCAAAAGCATTAGAATTAGAAGTGATATTTCAAATGTCACTGTTTTACAAATTAATTCGTTTATGAAGCTGAAAAATTTGCAATTTTGCAAATCTCTTTGTTCTTTCCATTCGTAAAAGCTAGGAAGTTTTTTCTAAAAATAATGGCCGGATTATAACGGTTTTTTCACAGTAGCCTGTTTAATTTATTTTTGATTCAAAAAATACATTCCTTAAGAACTACAGATTAGTAAAAACCCAATAATATAGTATGCTTCCTTTTTTTGGTCAAGCTAGCATTTTATTAATTATTAAGGCTAAAGGGCTTTAACTCTTAAATTATGTTTTTTAATCACTGATATAGTGAACTTTTCATTCCTCGTGACATATCCACATAGTATATTCATAAACCCCTGTGCCACTATAATTCACTTACCGAACTTCATACCTCAACACACTGTGTGATACTGAGAAAAAAAAACAATGGATTTTGTAAACAAATACATACGAGTGTATATGTAGTAAGTGGAAAACAAGAACCAAAATCTGGACAAATTAATGTCAACATTTCAATCTAAATAGAGAATTAAAACTGAAAAAATTGGCAGCCCTTTGTCTCATACATATGTACATGCAAATATTCCATTAGTCCATTTGATATTTTGAAACAGAGCCGCATTAGTTTAGTTTTAAGCGAACAAAGGAACTCAATCACATAAAACATATTTTTCTTTGTTTAATATAAAACTACATTATTAATTTATAAATATTTAAAAGAAACAAAAATTAAGTTTCTTTTGCACATATCCATTGCAAATAAAAAAACTTTTACTTTAATTAATAGGAGCAGAGACCGAGCAATTTCCAATCAGCTTCTCTATGACAAAGAAAATAAATTGCAATCTGATTGAAGAAAGACTCAATCAATTAATGAAAAGAATAAAATTATTATTTTTTTGTTAATATATACGACATTTTTAATTACTTTTAAACTGGTATCCTACTGATCATAATACATCAATTTACACATAAGAACTTTACACATATCTAAATTAGTATTTTATTAATTATTTTAATTAAATAAATGAATTTTACTTATTTATACTATCGACATTTTGCCCTTTAACTGTGTTATTGTTTAATTATTTTATTGTAATTTTTTCTTTGCCATCGTGTAGTAACTACCACAGTAATTAAAAGTAATACGAGTAATACTTGTCTAGAATACATACGAAACTTTTTTGTGTGTAAAAGAAAAAGCCCTAGTCTAGTTCTTAAAACTTTAAAGCTTTAAAGAGCTTGAGCCTTGTTGTTTACCCTACAGCTGTGGAAACTTTCTTCTTCATAAACACGCAACCCACGTCAAAGTTGCTGGCGCTACATCAAAATGTTGACAGTTGTTGTTGGACAAGAGGCGCAGACAACAACAACAGCATGAACGCCTCGCCACCCAAACACAAACACCTCTGCGACAGCGACACCGACGCCAACAGCGACAGTGGCGTCGTCAGCGTCGTCGTCGGCGTCGACATTGACGTTGACGACGGCTGCAAAACAAAGCGTCCAGTAACGAGCCACCTCCTCCCAATGCCCATGTGAACGTTTTTGAATTCGTATATCAATGTGTGTTGTTATGCTTTGATGCGTTTATGTTTGGCGATCCAGCAACACCAATGAAACTCACTTGGCGCTCATCATTAATCCCCACATCAACAACAACAAAACTAAGGCGAGCGGGCAAATGAGACGAACACCAACAGCAATATGACAACACGCTCGCACCATTGCAGATGCGACATGGCGAGCTAAATTGAAAAAAATCATTCATAGTTTTTCTATATTTAGTATATGGAGGTTTTAATATAAAAATGTATGTATATATGCTAAATATAACTAAAAATCGACTAATTCCAAAGTTATACCCATTCTCCACATACATTTGCATTTACTCATTATTTAGTTGAGAGGAAAATTTTTGAAAAAAAACTGAATCTACTATACTTAGGCATTCATTAACTCTTCGTTTATTTGGACAATGAAATCCAGTCAATCGCCATTTCACTAACCGCTTTTAGGGTCATATTCTTGAAAAATTTAATTCCACTCATTAAATGCATTTTTGTTTTGCTCTAAAAAGGGTATAAAAAGGTGACAGCACAGCAGAATCAATAACACTTAGTTCTTCGGCAAAATATATATTTTCTCTTTCTTTTCCACTACTTTTTCGAAAATATGTTTTTGTACCTACTTGAAAAAATCTAAATATACTAGCTTCAGTTTAAGAAATATTGTCGCACTGCAGGATTTGTAGAGAAGAGCTGTGAACAGCTGATCAACAAAATCGAAATAAAAACCTTTCAAAGTGCAATATAGAATACCCCTAGCACTTAACAAATATGTCAAGCAACTTAGTTAGCATAGTGTGAACGAATATAAAAACACAGACGCACTAAAAAATACAAGCCCCTCAAACTAAAATAGTAGCGGCTAAAACAAAAATTAAATGACGGCACACAAGAAACCCCGACTGTGCCTAATGTTGTTGTTGTTTACACGCTATTCCAGATGACTATATATATGAGCAACAACAACAAGAGACAACAACTAGTTGCGGTCGTTCGCTCACCAAGCTCATGCTCGCGCCGCAGTCTGCTTTAATGTCAGCAACGACGACGCGAAGCGACGTAAATGCCCGTCCGTCCGTCCGTCCACCAACAAAGGAGCGGAACATAAAATTTTTCAGCACACAGTACAGCTCGATTCAGTTGTTTGGGGAACTTAGTGCGAGACGTATCTATATAAATCGATCGCGGTCGAACGCGCGCTTTATTGAAAACAAACACACAGTTACTGGCATACAAAAACGGCAAAGTAAATAGAATAATTTATAGTTACCCAGCTACCTACAAATAATTAATAATAAAACAAAACAAAGAAAAAACAAACTGTGCAAAAATCATAAACTGGAAATTGTAAAGCTCAGGGTTCCAAGACCGGTTTCAAGTGCATGAACAACAAATAAATAAATACGAGCTGCCTTTATTCTCAAAAACAATTGCAAAATCTTTTCATGTACTTATGTACATTTGCATATATGTATGTATGTTCGTATGTATGCATAGTATGTCTCTTTAACTCATCAATATGAGGAGTCGAAATTAAAATTAAACTTTAATTACGCGTTGTTTCAATTAAAATGTTCAAGATATTTGTTCCAGTTGAAGGTCATTGCGAGTGCTCATCAATAAAATAAATAAACAGAATGCATGACCACTGTCGTACATACATACTTATACGTATATAAGTATTATACATATTTTTAAATGCCAATTGCGTGCCTCAAACATCATAACAGAGTAAATGCCAGACATAATAATTATAATTTAAAAGCACGCAATATATTCACTCTACAATGGAGCGGTCTTTGTTTCTAACTTGTGGTCGCCGCTCTTCAGTGAAAATGATCCAACAAATTTTCTTTCAATTTTCGGAATTTTCCATACACAATACAGAAATGTCATCGTTTGCATTGAAAAATGTATGCCTGTTTTGAATTCTTCTCCCTATATATTCAACAGGTTTATTTTTAATTTAGTCATCAAGTCCATGAGTGAGTCTGTGTGTCGCCCCATTGACGTCACATATTATACGCGCGTGTGCAACAATAAATGGGGCAACAACTCGGCGCATTAATTTCTTAGAATTTTCAAAATCAAAGCTAACCACTACATTCGCTTTCCCGCTACCAAAACAAATCAAACAACAAATCAACATTTTTACAATGTTACTATATTTACATAGGGAGCTAAATATATATATCAAAGAAAATAGTTTCTTTTACAGAATATGAAGCAATAGAGACTGCATTTTCAATTTACTTTGCAGGAACATGATACCAAGAAATATGGGCTTAGACTGATGCTTTTACTGACATTAGTGAAAGGGCTTTAAAACCCTTTCTAGCAAGTTAAAACCTTGTTGTATTTATTTAAGGAAACATTTTAAGTTTATTTTAGTGATGAGAAATCAAATTATTGATTAATTGGTTCCTCATTACAGAAAATAAAATTTAAAACACAATACTAAGCTAAAATAATAACTCTCTTGATATGAAATAATTGATTACTCCAAAAATCGAAGTTATAAATAATTTTTATACTCTGTACATGAAATGTACAAGAGTATATTAGGTTTGCGGGAGCTGAAAAATGTAACAGGCAGAAGGAGGCGTGGCAGACCCCACAAAGTATATATATTATTGATCAGCGTGACAAGACGAGTCGATCTAGCCCTGTCTGTCTGTCTGTCCGTCTGTCCGTCTGTCCGTCCGTATGAACACCTGGATCTCAGAGACTATAAGAGATAGAGACACCAAATTTTCCACAAAGATGCGTTATGTGTGTATTCTATACGAGTTTGTTTTATTTTTTTAATTTTCCCCACCACTTCCCCCCTATGGGGGTTTTCTCGATTTTCCATTCGTATAATCGCCTATATCTCGGAGACTATAAGACCTAGGAACACCAAATTTTAGTCCAAGATGCCTTGTGTGAATACGCAGAAAATGTATATTTTGGAATTCCCCTCCCTCCCCCCTCTCCCCCGCAACTGCGATTTTCTCTAACTCCCGTAATTCTTGGCTAAAATTTTGCAAATACTCCCAGTTAGTAATTATGTGTCCGTATGCCAAGTTTCACTATGATAGACCGATTTACCAAGAAGTTATAGCCATAAATATATTTGCTGCTGCAGCGCTGCTCAAGCGCTGCCCGCGGCTGTTGTTGATGTTGCTGTTTGGTTGACTGCGAAAATGCTTACACAGACACGAATTGATGCGCATAGGCATACATACACTCACACAGACGCAATTGCTATGTAAATGTGCAATTATACACCCTTTACGTGAGTTCGAATACCGAGAGAGGTAAAATCGATCCAATTTTTTTTTCTTTTTTTTTTTTATTTTCTATAATTATTGTAAACATATGTACAGAGTATTTCAAAGTCGGGACACCCGACTTTAGCTTTTTTACTTGTTACTTTTTGACATTTGAAACAAACTCACACGTTTATTACATAAAGATTTTCGCGTCTAATAAATCTGAGTATTATTAAATAAAGCTCGAAAGAATAATATGGAATAATTCTGTTGCATTGTTTTATGAGTTTTTATGGAAAACAATGAATCCAAAATACTTAGCTAACCAGGAAATTGAAACATATGTATGTAAGATTATAGCAAGAGAAGATAAATGTTTCAAAATTAGCCAGCAGCTTTATAAATACACAAAAAAAACAAGTTATGTTTTTTCAACTGGGGCTATTAATACATGATATACTTATGTTAACTTGTCCAAAGAAAAACAAAATAACAAATTTGTATAGCCCTGAATTTATTAGACTCCAAATTCGGGTGCTGTGATTCTTAATTATGTGCATCACTAAATAATTTCCCTTACACATTTTATTTCATTTTTCAGCTGCTGATTTACTTAATTGTCAATATCTTTTCATTAATAGATGTATGTAGATTCATTGATATACGTATGGGAACTTCCCATTTCGCTGCAAGTCATAATATTACGCCAGTGTTTGTACAATTGCGCTAACTTCGGCCTATTTTTCGAAAGGCTACACTTGTCCAAACAAGCCCAGCCACTCGGCTTACAACAGTAAGCCACACATAAGAGCAGCTTTTGATGTCCAATTAAATTCGTACCATTTCGTTTTTGCTCATTTCTTTTTACCCACACTCTTGTTTATTTTTGTATTTGCTTGAACCTTTCCGTTGTGTACTTATGTTTTTTATTTTGTGCAACTTGACTTAGGTAACCGTAAAATATGATCGTAGGCGAAGAGAAAGATGAAAAAGCTAAAAACCTGGTTTGTTGCAATAAACAAGCAATTTCAATGAGTTTTACACTCACGTTAGAGCTTCGAAAATATTGAATCTCGATTGTACAGATGAATGTGTAATGTGTATCGATCTACTCGTACATACATATATTTATATACTTGTATAATGCGAGCTTGACTTTTCACCCCAAACGTGATAAGCCATATTTGCGCAATTTTTCTGGTCCGTCTGCGCTTTTGCTTGTTTTCAATGAAATTTCTAAGAAAATTTCAGCGACGTAAAAGCAACAGAGAAATGGAAACCCAAATAGCAAGCAATTACGAGATAGTTGAATGACGTCACAGCCACGCATGCGCTTCATCGAATTGTTGTCCGGCTTTTCATAGCATGAGTCACCCAGTTAATTAAAATTGTTTTTAAAATGCGCCGCATCTAATGCAAATATGTTTAAAACAATGGCTTTGCTGAAACTTTAGTGTAACAAAAAAAAAGTTGTTGTGCCCCGTTTTAATGGGATGCATCAAGGTCAACGATTTGAGAGAAGGGAAAGGTAATTTTTAATACTCTACACGCGTCCTCATTTGACAGATTTTGCACAATAAACTAAAAATCTTTCTTCTGAACATAAACATTTTATTGATAAGCCCGTGAAACAGGTTTGCTCTCCAGAAATAACTTGTTTTAAGTTAACTTACATCGGGCCTTAATTCAAATAAGAGATAATAAGGAGGGAATGCTGCAATCGAGCACGCCCGATGTTGAAATACACTTTAAATAAATAACATTCCGGCGCTGAAATTTATGCCTATATCGGAAGTAAGAAGAAGAAGAAGTAGATCAGTTTGTAGGTGTAGTACTCGAGTGAAAATGTTTCGCTAACAAATGAAGTGAATTTAGACTGATTTGAACAAAATTGAAAACAAAAGTAGAGAATTGTGTATAGATTACGTGTGCAAAATTTGGTTTAGAATTATGGGCAGTACTGACAAAATTCCGTACCAGGGCTAAGGGGAAATCACAAAAAATAAAATAAACTCATGCTGACTGGGGATAAGGAGAGCCAATATAGAAAGTTTGGTCAATATGGGATCAGCAATGTCCGCAATCCAGGCGTTCATCCAGACAGACAGACATATCCAGATCGATTTCCCTTGTTATGCTGATTAAGAATATAGTCTTACGTACTTAATGCAGCCCTGTTACAAATTTTGCTGCTAATATACCCATTTTACCCATCGGGTACAGGGTATAAAAACTGGTAGAAAAGTTTGACACGGCTCCATAGTTGATTACTTATTCTAAAGGATGGGGAAATTCTTTATATTCTTAACTTAGGCTATGAATAATATTAACAAATCGATTTTTTCCACAAATGATGTAGAGAATTTACGCATTTCCATTCTCAATAATGGATCTGTTTCCATTTTCGTAACTTTCTAAACAGTAAAATCTATGCCTTTCTTACTCTATAATGTTTCTATAGCAATGGTGGTCTGCGTCCCCTTCATCATCCAACAGTCCTGGTGCGACCCGCATATAGGGATTCGGTCCTCACAAAGCTAGGTTATGCTGGCGGCACACATTTCCAGCCTAATTAAAAACTACTCATGAGAAATTCGAGCATAAATAAATCAATATCGAAAAATTTGTGAATCAATTGTTTTAGAAACAAGCTTGCACCATTAGAGATGAATTTATAAAACGCCTTTCTGTTCTGGTAGTAACAAAAAAGAGTATATTTATTTAGGGCCTGCCACGTTAAAATCTTGTACCATGGCTTCCATTTGACAGACAAAGATAATATGTTGAGACCGACTGCCAAACAAAATTGTTATGATTGAAACTAATTGAATATTGAAAATTTTAATTTTTTATTTATTGAGCATTTTATTATTGTAAAATACAGTGAAGATAAATACTTAAAAGCCTGTTAGCAACAAATTGTTATGGGAAGAAAGTGTTTAAATAATAACACACTATTTAATTTTTTTTTTTTGAACACCCAATGCGGCTTTAATTCATATGAACTACAGATTTCAAATTTTCTCACCTTGTCCCACAAACCTGACCTTTAAGACAGCCCACATTTATTCGTAGAACGATTTTCATTTCGTTTAGCTGTGGACTCAGGCCGCGCCTAGCCATAAGCATGAAAATGCTTTATTAATTACAACAAAAGCACACCAAAGGCGAACCAACGAAAAATGTAACAGGAACGTCTGACGTTTTGGGGACGGACAGAGACAGAGTCAATGATGTGTAGCCACGCGATGAGCCTCGGCACTCGACCAAATCGGCAAGTTAATTTGTATTAAGTAGGCGCCCGAGACACGCATAACGCGCTTTGAATTGGGGCAGACGAGTATAGAGCCTAAGATGGTAAAAAAAAATATTACGTCAGCGTTTGGAAACATGAGCTAAGCATGACCAAATTCGATAGCAACTATTGCAAAAATGTTAAATATCAATCTACATATATATGCATCCAATGGTTTTCTATTTCTATAATTAAGAAATTAAAACATTGCTACCTGGGGTGCTTAAAGGGTTTGTTTCTTTTTTTGTAGAACATTTCCATAAAGACGATTTTGTACCAGTTAATTATTTTTAATAAAGTGGCGATTGCTAGTAGGCTAAGCAAGGTTTAGAGAGGTGTCAGGGCCCTCTTCGTGTAAATACTATTGTATTGTTAAACCAAAATGTATTCATTATAAAGAAAATAAAATAACTCCACCTCATCAGGGAAATCCGAAGATCTTGTTCCTTGAGCTGATATCAGCAGGAATACTGTCTTATAAGGCGAATGCAATTATGCAGACAGCATCCTTTCTAATGGTAACAGTAACACCTATACAAGTTAGTAGAGCTATAGACAATAGATGAGGAAGCTCCTTTTCTACTACTTCCCAGCATTACGACATTTTCCTTTTAAAATATATAGAAATTTTTGTTGAGACGTCAAACCACTAGCCCGAAAAAAAAGTAAGCTTTCTTCAAGCAGTTTTAGCTTTACAAAATATTTTATTTTTGAGAGCCACCTAATAATAAAAATGTATTTAAAGATATTGTTAAGATATACCGTATTCAAAAATAAGCACAAATAAAGTATATGTGTAGTATATGATCAGTAATGATTTTGATGGCTTCAAGGGTTTGACACCCAGTTATGTTTTCAGATTTTTCCATAGGGTGAAAAATGTATACATTAAATGGTTCACTTTATAAGTCTATATTGTTCAACCAAAGAAATAATATTTTAAACACGTTACGTGAAAAGTCTCGGACCCTAATTTTTGCTTGATGGCCTCAGCTAGCTGAGTTAACAATTATGTCTAGAATTACAATATTGCTTCGTTCAGAAGAAACTAATCACTAATCGCCTTAAAGTAGGTGAAAAGATACCGTTTTCTCTGAGCAAATAAATCTATTTTATTGAAATTCTTTGCAACATGCACGACAAACAAGCACATTTCAAAAAGTAATTGTCTGTGTTTACACTATACTACAACAAAAAGTGGGACCCATCGTGCCCACACATGATAAGACTTGTGTATTATTAGCGCAAATTGAATCAATTGTTTATGCAAAAACAAATTTAAGCCCCACATAAATGAAGAATGACAAACTCTCAGAAATTAAGCTAAACAAGACCGAGGCATACGTATAGCACTTGCGAGTAAAGCAATGGGAAAAAGAAAAACCCATCCCTCAAATACATCATAATTGTACCCCTGCTGAGGGAATGAGATTTTAACACATAGAATGAGAATACGAGCTTGTTCGACTGATTGAAATACTAGGAAGCGCAGATTTGGACAGAAGCTTGCCTTTAAGAAGCGACTTTGAACAATTCTAAGCTCAAGAAGGGAAAAGTAGCCTCAGAGTTTTAAGGAAAAAGTAGTATTTCTCATCCGATCGACTTCAAACTCAAAGAAAGATATTCACAAGCGCACATTTATTTTGGTCTTAAAATGTTGTTTATTGTTTTTTAAAGTTTATTTGATTGATTTCAATATTTGGGTACAAATACAAGCAAACAAGACAAAAGACACATAAAATTTTCAAAACTTTAATTAGCAAACCAAAAATGGCAAACATTTTGAAAAGATTTCTAGATTTTATTTACGAAGAAGTAAAGGCTTCAATAAACTCTTCCGAAGCTATGTAAACGACGATGTTGTTTCCTTATCAAAGAGCAGACTGTCTAAGAATTCAAGTTAGAAGAGGCGGGCTCAATTAACTAACAAATATCAAACACTCAAGTGCTGAAAAACTTGCTCAAAAACAAATATATATTAGATACTATTTACAATTATATATCATATTTTGTTCACAAATTCTTAAATCTATTTTCTTTGATCACAGAATGTCGCGCATGTCAACGCGACTGAGCAGCATCCTTCTGCTCCTCCTGGTTCTGCTAGCCACGCAAGACGCGCAGGCTAAGCGCTGGTATGGGGGCAGCAGCAGTCGAGGACGTACCGGCAGCTCCAGCTCCTACACACCACGACGTACTTCATCTTCGTCACAGAGCAGTCATGCTTCACGACCCTCATACAGTAATTCGGACCTCACAAAGCTGAGTTATGCTGGCGGCACACATTCCCAGCCTAGTCGCACTCAAGTGCAAAAAACACAGAGTGCTCCCCGCCCGGCCACAGCTTCACCCATTGGCTGGAATGTGCCGGCGAAGGCACAGGGTCCACCACCTGCATATTCAGCCAGCAACCCCATCGGTGGTGCTAAGACAAATATTCATGAACCTCCACCAGCCTATAATCCATCGTATAAGACGAATGCTGCACCACCCAGCTACTCGGCTGCTTCCAATTCTCGACCAGCTGCTGGTACTTCGCATAGCAACACCAACACGCACTACACGCCAGCCACCAACTACCGCCCCCGCAACGCGACAGGTGGTTTCGGTGGTGGTAGCTACTCACCGATTTCTGCGACCAACACGCACAGCCTACAATCAAGTTATCCACGCCAGCAGACTGGTTTGCCGGCGGGTGCCACTTATCATCCCGCTGGTCAATTGCCTGCCGGAGCTACTTACCATTCTGCTGGTCAATTGCCTGCTGGAGCTACTTACCATTCTGCTGGTCAATTGCCTGCTGGAGCTACTTACCATTCTGCTGGTCAATTGCCTGCTGGTGCCACCTATCATCCCTCAGGCTATGCTCCACCTGCTGGTGCTTCATATCATCCTGCTGGTCACGTTCCACCTGGCGCCACTTACTATCCAACGGGCGGCGTACCTCATGGAGCAACATACTATCCACAAGCACCAGTGGCAGCTGCCGTACCGGCTGGTGCCACGTTCTTGCCCGCTGGCGCAGCTATACCCGCCGGTGCCACCTACTATCCACAGGCGCCTAAGTCCTCTTCTGGCCCTGGTTTGGGTAAGTGACTTCTACCCCGCGGGGAATCGAAGCTTCGACACTAACACTTTGATTTTCTTAAAGGCACTGGACTTATTGCTGGCGCAATTGGTGGTGCTGTCCTGGGTCACGTACTCACGCCCAGCCGTACCAGCTACAGCGGCGGCTACGGGGGCGGCGGCTACGGAGGCGGTGGCTATAGCGGCGGTGGAAATGCGGCACAGAGCGGTGGCGATGACAAGATCATTATCATTAACAATGGACCGCCTGGCTCAGTTACTGCTACCGAAGTGGGCTCGGGTACCACTGTCATCAATGCCGGTGGACAGCAGCCAGCTCCAGCAGCAGCTCCAGCAGCAGCTCCAGCAGCAGCCCCCGCAGCACCTGCGCCTGCTGCTATGCCTGTACCCCCCAGCCCAAAAGCTCCAGCTCCGGCACCTGGAGCAACTGACCCGCAAACACCGTTGGCCCCCTTAACACCAGTCCAGACTGCTCCTGCTTCCGCAGGTACTCCGACTGCAGCTGTTGCTCCCGTTGCTAATGCTGCTGCAGAGCCGCCAACACCATCTCCAGCTGCAGATCCAAACGCCGCTGCAACACCCGCACCGGGAGGCATTATTTGTGTACCTGTCCGTGTCCCCGAACCAGATCCAAACGATGCTACCAAAACTATTGAGGTAGAAAAGATTGCTTGCTATCCTGCACCACCGCCAGAGCCTGCAGCAGTACCGGCTGCCCCCACAGACACCAATGCTGCCCCTCCAGCTACCAATAGTGCTCCAGCAACCTCTCCGCCAGCACAGCCAGCTGTGACAGCATCTCCCGACTCTCCGCCCCTAGCACCATTCCAAACAACACCCTTCAATCCACCAGAAGGCTCGGTGCCCTTAGCACCGCTGCTGCCCGGCGCCCAACCCGATATCATGCGCATGCCTGGCAATCAGCATTTGACGTCGGCCCGTCTGTCCTCCGAGTCGGGTATACATGACGCACACAATGGGGTCAAACCCTTTACCCCATTAAGCACCATATCTGCGCTACTGACTCTGATTGTGGCATACTACCTGCATTAAGTCCGAGTGGTGTGCGTCCCTGAAAAAGCTTTTACTCAATTTATGTATAATCCTGTTTGCCAGCCATTCAAGTGGGGATCGCATAAGGAACAGATACATTGCTTTATTTTATTCTAAACCAAATGAATTTTTGTATGTAGCATATTTAGAAACTAATAAATAAAATACAAATTATTAATTAGATGACGAACGATTGTTGATTCTCTTTTTTATAGAATGCTAGAGTCACGTGCAGCCGACTGAATCTGAATCCGGACAGAGGGACATTCATAGAATGCCGATCAAAAATATATATTCTTAAAGTCTTGAAGTCTCAACAAAATACAAATTAATTAGATAACGGTCGAATGTTGACCGAATGTTATGTTCATATACTTATACGCCTCCTTCTGGACGACTTAATAATAACATTTTTTATAACAACACATACTATACAGACCCGCCATAAGCGACAATTGAAAGGGTTGCCAACGTGTTTGCTATTAAAAAACTGCTCGCATCTACGCAGTGTTGCCGTTTAGACACAAAATAAAATGGTGCAGCAACACTAAAAATTCAAGAGCTTTAAAATAAACTGAAAAGAAAATATTTTATTACAGTTTCAAATTTTTTTAAATTTTAATCATTTTTGCTTTCGAACTGTCTCTTATTTGAATATGCAAGTATTATTGCTCCAATCTTCGAATCTTAGACTTAAATGAATTTAAATGTTTAGTGTTTAAATTATAAAGTACAAACCTCTAAGATTTGATTTGAATAATCCGATTGCACATAAGCGTAGATTTAAGTGAAAGTATTAATTTTGATTTGTTTTTCTTTCAAAAATAAACTTAAGCCTAGCCGTAATTTGTCTGTGAATTTTTCCCCGATTAAATATCAATGGTGTTTTTTTTTTTTTTTTTTTTTATTTGGTCCACACAAAAATAATAAAAATGAGAATCAGTAAAATCTATGTAAATCCCGCAAAATTTCACAAAACTTGTCGCCCTTATCTGCCTCATGTACTGTATTTCAAGATCATCAGCCAAAAGAACAGGAAACAGTTCAATAAAGCTGATAACCATTGATTATTGTAGCGCTCGAAACGAGAGAAAACCTCTTAGTTAGGCAGCAAATCTCAAGCGAGCAAGTGCGAATTACTGATTACTTGGAAAATTTAAATAATTACTTAGTAGTATGTCGCAACTAAGAATGCGACTGGGCAGCCGAATCTTAGGTCTAGCTTTCATAGTGCTGTTGGCCACAAATTCCGTGCAGGCTAAGAAACCACCACCCAAACGTCCTTCATCGATGTCCAGTGGTCATGGTACAGCACCTTCGTATAGCAATTCAGATCTGCATAGGCTGAGCTATGGTGGTGGATCACAGAGTGTTCCAGCTGCGGCAGCAAGTCCTCCTAAATCAGCGGGTCAAATGGCTCCCAGGACCAACACTACGCACTTTACTCCTGCTACCAACTACCGACCACACTCGAACTCGACCAGTGGTTTTGGTGGAGGTGGTTTTAATAACACCTCATTCCCATCAAACAGCACGCACGGCTTTGGTGGAGGTGGTTTCAATAGCACCTCATTCCCATCAAACAGCACGCACGGCTTTGGTGGAGGTGGTTTTAATAACACCTCATTCCCATCAAACGCCACACACGGCTTCCACTCAAATTTTACACACCAGCAGGCTGGTAACGTTGGTTATTTGCCTCCTGGGACAGAATTTTCCTATCCTGGCCAGCAGTCACATTATCCGAGTCACCAAGCCGGCAACTTCTATCCTCCACCCGGTGCCACTTACTTACCCGCTGGATCCCCATTGCCAGCCGGTGCACAGTTTCAACCGCAGCCACAGCAATCCTCATCTGGACTAGGCTTGGGTAAGTCCTAGGCTAGGTTCAATAATACATACTCTAATATATGTCTTTAATGTAGGCACTGGCCTCATTGCCGGCGCTATTGGTGGTGCTGTTTTGGGCCATGTACTGACGCCAACGGAGACTAAAGTCGTGAATCAAGCCCCGCCTGCTGGTGATGCTGGCAGTGCTGATAAGATCATTATCATCAATAACAATGCACAGCCTGGAACCGTCACGACTGCTGAAGTGGCAGCGGGCACAACCATCATCAACACTGGCGTTCCACAGACTACGATATCGCCAGCTGTTGTCCAGCCCGCAGTAGTTCAAGCTGCTTCCACCAATACGTCTGCAGTTCCCACTTATTTCAATATACCCGATGGATTTGTGCCACTCTCTCCGATGGTACCCGGCGCTCACCCCAGCCTCATGCGAATTCCAGGTGCAGTGTATCTTTCTCCAGATTCGGGTCTTCACGATGCACACAATGGAGCTAAACACTTCTACGCATCGTCAGTTCTGACCCTAGTGGTTGCCTACAGCCTATTCTAGACGCCTTCCGGCACTTCTTATGAATTGAAAACGTGAATCAAATAAATATTACTTTATTTTGTAACTTTCCCTGAAAACTTTTATACGTTTTTTTAAAAGTGTTAATTGATTCTGTGGATTAGAATTCCTAAAATGGTTAAAGATCTGGGAATTGAGAAACGAAGCCGAGAAAGAAGCTTCTAATAACTTTCTTTAGCTTTCACAAAAGGTGACACCAAGTACTAAACGAATAAAGAAAAAACAAACAATTTTTATTAAAAATACTTAAATTATTCGAAAATTTTGATACCCAATACATTTTAAATGCGTTACAGTACAAATTTAAATTGTACTAAGTTGCAAAGACCAAAAGGAAAACTCCATTAATTGTTTAAAAAGTAAAACGTTTTTACGGCACATGCTGCCTTCTCCATGCAGAGTTGCCAGACCTGTTGAAACAATTGCGTCTGCCAGTTTGTAAAAATCAAAAGCTCATGAATGAAAGGTTCAAATATTGGAAAACTTGTGTATCTCTTAGCCAATGCAGCCACCAGTGGGAAGTTTTGGATTTCGTTTTTCCCCTCAATTCAAAATTGTGCAAATTTTTCTCAAAGGAAAATCGAATTTATTGCTTGACATGATAATACAGTTTCCGAAAAATTATACTTAAATGTGCTGTGAGTTTGTGTCAGTTGTGATCTTAATTTTTAAATTCTGATAATTTTATTTTACTAATTTATTTCCTTAGCAATATAAAAATATACATACTTGTAGGTACTATTAAATAAAGAAAAATATATTTTATTTCAATAAGCTACTTACTAAAAGTGTAAAATACATGGATAGTCGAAAAATTTAGGCTGATGCTATGATTTTCAATTTCTTTTAAAGAATTGACGTATACATTCGTCTCAAAAATAAATCTTTTAAAGTTTTGACTAAGTTTGGCAAACTCTACTGGTTAATGGGCCCACGCTCAAAGCTGAGTTTGAAGAGAAGTAAGAAGACACTTCAGTTAAAATTGAAAAAACAGCAAAAACCTGACAAAAAAAAACGCATTTAAATTTTTTTTAAATAAAAACACTAAGTTTAAAATAAAAATTTGCTGCAACAAAAAAAAAACAAAACAAAACTATATGTATTCAGAAACTAATATTTAAAAAAAAAATTGATATGAAAAAGGATTTAACACAAAAGGATTTAAGCCCCTAGTACATTAAAATATTATTGTAAACTATTTCAACACAAAACAGTCCTGTATGACGTTTCACAAGTAAAGGCCATCACATAATATTGAAATAAATAAATCAAATAAAAATTAAAGAAATCAGCGACACTGAAGAGGCGAGTACAGCAATCACATCGACCACCTAGATGGGCTGAAGAATGACGGTGAGTGGACCAGCGAGCTGGCAATAAATCGGCAATTTTTTTTTCAGAAGGGGTCGATTTTAATTTTTGTCACCAAAGGGATATTGAAAAGAATTAAACACAAAAATTAAAAAATTATGAATATAATATCCATAGTATTTTACAAAATTATTGTAAATTATTGCAATCCAAAACAATCCTGTATAACGTTGCACAAGTAAAAGCCAACGCATAATATTGAACTAAATAAATCAAATACAAATTAAAGAAACATTACAAATTATTAAAAAGGCAAAGAAATAGGTAAGATGTTGTGCGCACAAGAGCCAAATGAAAATGGAAGCGATTAGGTCTGAGTAGAACGAACAAAAATTTCATGGCTTGCTACAAAAGAAAAACTAAAGAAAAATTGATGTGTCAGGGCGACACGCAATAGAAGTGGAATTTAATGGTTGTATTGGAATAATTTAATTTGAGTTTTTTTTTGCTTAAATTGGTGAGGGGTCTTAATAAGTATTAATCAAGATGTTTGACTAATGTAAATGGGTCTTGAAAAAAAATGGCTAGAAAATGGTTATCGTTTTCGGTTATTAAACTAAAAAACCGCTAGAAAATGGCTTTAAAACCCTCTATGCATAGCTTCAAAAACCCATTATATAATCAATTATAGGTAGCTGGAGAAATAGAAAATCTGCTTGGAAACCGCACGAAAATGTCACTAAAAATATATAGAAAAGCCGCTAGGAACTGACTAAAAACACCGCTATCAATAGCTATAAAAACACACTAAAAAATAGGAAGAAAAAACGCCGTCACCGATGGTTGCTAATGCAGCTTTCAAAAGCCTCAAACATTGCAGTTCCATTTCGCATCAAAATTAAATTCTGGAATAAAACAAAAATCATAACCAACCAGGTGGTAATAAATAAGCAGAAGGCAAATCAATTGCTGACGAATACGTGTTTATGTTCATGTACCATCAGAATGTACCGTTAGGTTCATGCACGTATCTTCATGCCACAGCTGGTCTACTTGTTGTTTGTCACAGAAAAGGTTGCCGATGCACCATTTAAAACCCTCACATACAAAGTTTCACTTAAAAAAAAAAGATTTCCGATTGCCAAAGTAGAGTTGCAAATACATGTTAGATGTAAATGGTTTATTTGGTCTGTTTTTATCTGGTTTTATCTGGTCTATTTGCCGTTCATTAATTACCGCAGAAATTAATAATCACAGAAAAGGTTGCCGATGCAGCATTTAAAACCCTGACATAAGAAGTTTCGCTTCAGTAGAAAAGATTGCCAAAGTAGAATGGCAAATACATGTTAGATGTAAAGGGTTTATTTGAACCTTATCCATTATATGACCCATGTTCTAATAATATTTTCGGGCTGGCCCGGTGGTAAAGCTTAGTTCGGGGGAACGCATACTTAGTTCTTTGTTGAACCATTCCTTCATCGACACCACCCAACTCTGCATGTAGGTGCGATGGGTGTGTATCTCGATCAGGCGATTCAGCTCGTCCTGTCTCTCCCTTGACAAGCGCAGATCGTTTTCATAGTAGGCGTCGTAAATGCCTTCCACTATATCGGGGCGGCAATTGGTAACTGGCACACTAATGGACTTAAAGCCGGACATGAGGGCGCTGGCCACCAAAGCACTAGAGCCCTGGAATATAACACGTCCACTTCGCAAACATTTCTGCCCCATTTCCAGATCGCTGCTAACAAAGTGAACACCCAGAAAGTTTGGAATGATCTTCTCGGCCTTGGCACAGAACTCCACCATGTCTACTGTGGATTGCAGTTGTAAAATATATTGAACAGGAATACTGTATATTCCAGCTTACAATCCACTCCCGTCATTGACGGTATATGGTAGTAGAAGAAGGGCCGCGTTCGACAATGTTCCGCCACAAGTCGACAATAGGCCACCAGCTGGTCCACATCGCGTGGCCTAAAGAATAGCTCCGGTAATGTGCACACTGCACTCACGCCCATATCCTCAGCGTGCGATGCCAAGGACAGCACATCGGCAAGCGGTGCTCCGCCCACCTGCACCATAATAAGCAGATTGTTCTTTACGGCAGCCCGATGCCAATACTCACAGTTCGCCTTCCGTTCCTTTACGGCCATTGTGGGTCCCTCGCCGATAACTCCGTTGATTAAAACGCCAACTACGCGATTTCTTCTCAGCATCTCAGCATATCGGGGTATGTTACTCACGTTCAACGAACGAGTCCTAATTATGTATGTGATTGATAGCTTTGAAACATTAATCACAATCCATATAGCTACTTACTCATTTTGTTTGAAACATGTAAAAACTGGCACCATAATGCCCTTAAAATGCTTATATGTGGCGCGTTTAATCGATTCCGGTGCCAGGGTTAGTCTATCATCCCGCACGTCTGTAGCCCTTGGATGCCTTTCATCATATGGAGGGACCTTATCAACAACCTCTTCTTCTCTATTCCCACTGATTCTGAAAACCGACGTTGACTCCTTCGGGGGACTCATAGAATAGGATTTGGATGCACTTCCATCTTTTTCAGCATTTCCCTCGGTATTTCCCTTCGTGGTCATGACAAGTGAAGCAAATTTTGTAAGCCCTAACTGAAATTTTTGTTACGACATTTCCGGATCTATGTATTTGTTGATAATTGTTAGGGAAAATTAAGATTTTCCATTCTCAAATGTTAAATTTTCTTATTAATATTACAAATAATTAAAACAGGATTAATGAGTTATGGTAAATCAGTAATTGTGGTTATGAAGGCGGGAGGGGTTTATCAGAAAAAAACATTAATCTGTCATTTTTCGAAGCTAGGAGAATCTCAATATAAAGTTTGTTTTCGAGATACTCGCGTTCACACAGGCAGACAAACGGACTAGTCTGTCATGCTGCCTTCTGTGCGTTATGTAAGTGTATATAAAACACTAAATTAATATTCACAATAAGTGGAACAGATAGAAGAGTTAACATGTATGCAGTTAGTTAAATTGAGTTGCCTCCTCAATAAATAAACAACCGATTTATTCAACGATAAAGAAAAATTAAATTTTGTTATTTCCTATGAAAAAAAAATACATGATTTGAGTTACTTTCCGAGATCCTTGCGTTCATACAGGCAAACAAACGGACGAACGTGGTCTTGTCAGACTGATCGTTGCGTTCATACAGACAAACAAACGAACGGAAATGCAGACGGACGTGGCTGTATTGACTCTCTGGTCTTGTCAGACTGATAAAGAACGTTTTCATTTGTACTCTGTGGGGTCTGTCACGCTTCCTTCTGTGTGTTATATACATTTACACCAAATTAATATTGTACACTTTTCCACTTGGTGCCAAGTTTGGTTATTCTAGCTCTTGTACTTTCTGAGATTCTTGCGTTCATACAGACGGACGGATAGACGGGCATGTCTATATTGACTATACAATCAGATATGTCTGCTTACAATTCTGGTAGGTGCATTGCATTGTGTTAGTTGATTTAAGAAGATGATTTTGTCTCATACCCGAATATTGCTCTTCCTTCTCGTAAATTCGAGTTCTGTTTGCCTTCATGAATTTTATTTTAGCGCATCTCTGCTGCGCTTCTGGCTGTTCGCTCCCAGAATGTGCTCGATTAAATCCTTATAAAGGTCAATTTAAAACCTGTTAAAGCTAAGCATACAACTATGTAAGGGTTAATGGAGTTAGTTTAATTGAGTTGCCTCCTCAATAAATAAACAACAGATTTGTTCAACATTAAAGAAAAATGTAAATTTTTTATTTCAAATGAATGAAAATATATGATTCTTCTTAAACATTCTCAGCGTATAACTAAAGTGCCTAAGAACTTATACTTGCTTAATTCTGTATTAATCGAAATAAAATTTGCAATATGAGGAAAATTGCAGATTTTCAATATAACTTCACATGGATACCGTTTATAGTTCAATATGTATTTCAATTCTCAGTTTAATCAGTAAAATTATAGTAAAATACGCATGGGGCTTTAAGTACATACGTATAGATAGCATCTTTAGGTATTTGTTATATTATCATTGCTAGTAGAACGCACAGATGGCGATTAATTAATAATTTCTATGATATACTATATGTATGTTGTAATTGGACTTTAAAAATATTTGAAGGTGTTGGCATTCTTGTTTTTTCTGATTTAACTGGGAACATATAGGTACAATATGTATGTATTAAGTGCAACTGTAACTGAACATTAGTATTGCTTACAATGCTTATACATACTCGTATGTATTTATTAATGATCCGATTTATACATCTTTTGCAATATAACCCCCATTTGTAGAAAGCAAAGTGGGTACACAATTGGAATTTTGTAATCCAAATGGATTTGTGTTTTGGTACATTTGGTTTTTGTGCCGACTATATGCTCTCAATAAAGCTTTATACTGTTAACAGCAAGAGATTTTCTCTAATTAGGTTTTACTTACGATAATCTTTCATGAATATATGTATAAATAGCTTAATATACATACTAAGTATATATCTTTAAAACGGTCTTTTCGAAAAATTTCTTTAATTTAAAATCTATTTTTTTTCTCAAAAATATGCACACAATCCCAATGCCTTCAAGGTCATTCCACTTGAAATTCATATAAAATTACAAAAAAATATTAAACTCAAAAATTGCATGACGCTCTCATTCCATTGTTGGCGCTTAGCAAGTATTACATATGTACATACATATATAGAAATGGATTCGCATACCCAATACTTTTTAACTGCGCCGCGGCCATGCCTTTTGCAGAAGATACGAGTACTTGTAAAGTTGTATATTCAAAATATATATATGTATACTATATATAGTATTGTATTATTTATGAATTATATGTTTTTTGCATATGTAGGTACAAAGTAGTATGTATATATAATTTATATATTAAGTTGTTGTCGTGCAAATGATTTATATAAATAATTAATGTACGTCTAAACAGCGACCATCTGCCTTGCACAGTTTGGAACCGGCACTGATTGTAGGTAACTGCTATAGGGTTTGGTTAAATCACTTATCTGTATCATTAAATAGACCTAACTGTATTAAAATGGCATCGTACAGGATTTCGAACCATAACCAATTTGGTCACTGAACTCTTTTCAGCTTTTCATTTCCCGAATTCCATTTGCTGTTCTCTAATATAGTTTGTTACATTTTCTAAAATGTAATTTTTAACGGCAATACTTGAATGAAATGGCTACATGTATATTATATACTATATTACTGGATAGGCTCCTTCAGTATTATTTGCACTGAATATAATTCGACATGCATATATATATATATAAAGTACTTTGCCTAATTATAGGGTAGATGGAGTTGGTATAAAATGTAGCATCTTATATAAATAATAATTTATTTCGAGCTATCTAAATATATGTCACTTATATCTAGTACAAATCATTATATCCTAATCATTTCAGTTATCCGTATAAGTTAAAAAATTTATATTTCGAACAAAAAAAACTAACACTTTTCAATTTTGAATTGTATTGTGTACTTGAAAGCTTGAACAGATATGTGTTATTTATTTTATTTAAGCCTAAATAGTTGGGTGTGATTTCAATACAAAAAATATATCCTTGTACAATAAGTATATAACTGGAAAGTTGTTGCTAAAGGATTACATTTATTTCACAATTTTCTAGCTAACTTTTATATCGTATTTTCATTTTCATATTTTTATATAAACAAAGAAAATTCGTACAATTCAATATACTATAAAATAAACCGTATAAAAGTTAGACATACATATATGAATATATATAGACATACATATATGGAGTTCAATGCCAATCTATCACAAAATCACATAGAGGGATCAATCATAATGACACACATATACACAGAGAGAAAAATAATCAGACAGAGAGACCGCTTAATTCTCGCATCGTTCCATTTCCAATTCTTTGAGAACTTATTTGGAGTAGCAGAAGCGTTTTTAAAAAACCCATCTTTTAAACGGTTTTTGGATTACAAAACACTTATGTACTTTATTGTTTTAATTTATGAATACTTAAATATTAATATTAACGTACTATATACGATTATAAATATTTGGTTACCCACTAATTTGTGTTCGTGTGCAGCTCGTGTGTCAGACACAAATCACAAAAAGGTACTTAAACTCTCATTGTGCACTTGTTGTGCAGTTATAAATCGAACCGAAAATCCTATATCGTATAAATATGCGTATGCTATAGCGAATACTTTAGTGGGTGTACATTTTTGGACATTTAACTCTTCAAATATGTGTGTGTGTGTGTGTGGGGAATTATGTTGGGTGAGCTCAGATCTGAACATCAGCTCAGTCCTTAATTCTATTGATTATGAACTATTTAAGTAATATAGTAAGCTAGCTGCATGCTCTTACAACTTAAAACGATTGACTAGAAGTTAGTGAAACGCAAGAGTGGGCAATATTATTTAAACATAAATAATTTTCTACATACTCGTATGTACGTATACTATGTACTTGTATGTATAGTAGTCCTCAAGGACGAGCACAACATGCGGGGTGGTAAGTATCTCTGCATTTACGTATATACAATAGTAAGTACATTATTTGAGCCGCCTTCGAGTTCTCGTATGTGCGTGTCAGAAGCAGACAATTTGCTTGCCTATTGATTTTGACAGTTGGAATTAAACAATTTAACAATTAACGTCAACAAGTTGTGAATTCCCCAGCTGAGTGGTAGATGGTGGTTCACTGACAAGTCACGAATACAAAACCGTAACCTCACTCGCCACAACAAAACTGAAAAATTCATGAACTAGGATAGTAATTATGTATTGGTTCAATAGTGCTTAGTTAGGCGGGTGCAGCTGCAACTAATGACAGGTCCCTGAAGACAGGTATACACATACGATAGTTTAGTGTCTATTTGGGGGTGCGGCGAACTACTACTTGCACTTGATTTCTTTTGTTTTCCATAGATTTATTTATATTTAGCTTATCTTACGGACTTAAACTATTCCAGGGGGGCATTGCGAAGCATCCTCTTACTTAACACTATGGTATGGTAAGGAAGCGAAGTGGATAGAACCGACCTTCTTCTCGCTTAGAAGGGCAAAGTTGTGACGAACATGTTCTCGATGAGAGCGGGCGCCGGTACTAGATCCTCGAGTTTTAAATAAAATATTCGCTGTAGACCCTGGACACTCAGTGACCGCAGCTCGGGCAATTTTCCGAGCAGCCGACTGAAGTAGTGTTGTTTCTTCTGGGCCTCGGCATTGTACGTGACATGATCGCGCAGACTGCCGATAATCTTCATTTGCAACAGCTCTACCTTCTTGGGCTCTCGCAGGCCATGTCGTTCTGAAATGTCGAAATATCGGGGTCAGTAAATCATAATTATTGGACAAATAGTAAATCCACGTACCTGTTACCAGAGTCAGCGCACAGAGGCAGGCAAATGCCGAAATATCAATCTCAAGATTGTGCAAGCTGCGACTGAACTCCATTATGCCGCCGAGCCAGTCCCCGAACGAGCGCTGGCATTGGGTCCGATGGAGCACAATGCCATTGCAGAAGATGAGCTTGTCGTCGTCGCTGCGCGCCCGGTACGATAGGCGTAGGACGAAAAGCTCCAGGGAGGCGGACTGAAAGAGCAACTCCTGGTCCTCTGGCAAGAGATCATTGTAGCCGGGTATCTTTTCGGCAAACTGCTTGATGACATCCACGGAGCTGGTGAGCAACTGATAGAACTGTTGCACTTTGTCGGCTTCGGTCATGCCCAGACCACCGCTGGGCGACGTGCTGATGTCTGGCTCCTCGTAATGTGTGTAGTCCAGGCAAGAGGGATCCGGAGTAGTATCTACATGACTGCGCACTAGTGCTGTTATCAGTGAAATCGGTGGTGATGGTGGCGACTCCTGTGGCGACTTGGGCTTAGAAGGCAAGCGACCACGTCGACCCTTCAACGAATCCGTACGCACCACCTCCTTAACCATGCCGACGACCAAACACTTCTGGAAGCGACAGAATTGACAGCGATTGCGTCGTCGCTTGTCTACTGGACAGTTCTTGTCCGCCAGACAGACGTACTTGGAACCCTTCTGAACGGTTCGCTTGAAGAAGCCCTTGCAGCCCTCACAGGTGCGCACGCCGTAGTGCTGGCAGGCAGCAGTATCCCCACAAACAGCGCACAGCTGTGAGGAGGACTGCAGGATGCGTCCACCATTCAGCAGATCTCCAGCGACATTGTGTGTTGACGGCGTCAACTGCTGGCGGCAACTGGCAGGGGAACTAGCCGCCGAGTTGGGTGCACTGGACAACTGAAGCGCTGCAGCGGCAACGGCATGTCGTGCGCCCAACGTAAGCTTGGCCAGCTTGGGACTTTGAGTGGCGGAAGTGGGTGAAGCGGAACGCTGCACTGGCAACGAAGCACGGCGTACAGGTGGCATTGAAGTGGCGTTAACGCCTGCGGCGGCAGCGGCCACAGCAGCGGTTGCCGCTTCCAGCTCCGAAATGGTGGGAAATGTCGGTAAGGAATAGCGTTCGCCATTGTGCGAAGCATAGTTCTGAAAAGGTGAACAGAAATATGGAGAATAAGAAAGAGTTGGATAGGAAGTAGAAGAAAGTGAAATGAAGTTGTTCTCAAATTATTTACAAAACAATTATTTATTACAAGACTTTTCCATTCTTCCCCACAACCTAAGTTAAGTTACAGTGAAAACTCTCTTATCCGCTCAAGGGGAGTGTCCACTTGAGGGGATACCAATTATTTATAGTACACCTAACGAATGTTCTAAAAAAAGGGTCTTCTTCAAAGGGGTGTCCGGATAAAAGAGCTGTCCATTACGAGAGTTTTCACAGTATATTGAACAATTAAAAAACAAATACAATCATCATAGTCAAAGCTAGGAATCTGAGGTTGAATAGAGCGAATTGTCGATCGTTGACCTCAAACCAATTAGTGTTTAAGTTTAGAAAAACAAGACCGCTTACTTGTTGCTGGTAGGTCTGCTGATAAAAGCCATCTGTGTTTGAGAAGCTTGGCAACTGCTCGCGACTGCCATTGTTGGAGCCACTTCCCATATTGAACTCGTACAAGGACGAGGCCGAGGATGTTGGCGATGGATTGGAAGTCGTGGTGATTGCATTGAAATGACCATGATAGTTATATGAAGAGTTGCTGTTGTTGTTGTTGTTACTGCTGCTGCCACTAGGATGTGGCATAAGCGGTTGTTGTTGGTGCTGTTGCTGCTGTTGCTGCTGCTGTTGCTGTTGTTGCTGCTGAAGCTGGTGCATATGTTGGAGCTGGCCATGACTGGCATTAAGGCCGGACATGACCTCAGCGACTGTAGTCAATGGAAAGCAATCCTCATCCATTTTGAGCGTGAGCACCTGATCAGTGGGCGTGCCCGTGGGGGTGCCCCCCTCCTGCTGAGGACTGCTGCCGCTGCTGTTGTACTTCAGGGAGTATGTCTCCTGGAAGCTGGGCAAGGAGCTGCCGCAAGAGAGCGGACCGGCTATGGGTGAGATCAAGAGGTCTGTGGCACCGTGACGCTGAAAGTGTTCCTGCTGCTGCTGTTGCTGTTGTGCGTGGAGAGCAATGGCCGGATCGCTGCTGGAGCGCAGGCTCAACAAACCCAACTCCTGCGGTACGCTGCGCTCAAAGGACAACAAGTTATGCTCGTGAGCCCCCGAGCTGGCCGGCTGTTCAGGTATGGAGGGTAGACGTTTGTCGCGTAGGCAGGTCAACTTAGTGAGGTTTGCAATGGAGTTGGTGATGTCTTCGCTGCTACCAACCAAGGTATCGCAGGGGGAGTGCAAATTGCTCGGAGTGGTGTGGGATTCGGTGTAGCTGGCGGTCGACTGATCCAAGACAGGCGATAGGAGCGAGTTGTTGGAGTCCGAGGGAAAGAAAAGATCCGAAAAGAGCTCGGTGTGGGAGACAGCTGCGTCGGTCAGATTGCTAATCAGTTGGTCCTCCTCATGGGACAACAGCGTGTCCTGACTGGACGCGGGCAGCAATTGTGGCAACTGTTGTTGTTGCTGCTGCTGCAGTATCTGCTGATGCTGCTGCTGCTGATGCTGCTGATGCTGTTGCTGTTGCTGCTGTAGGTGGTGCTGATGGTGGAGATGATGGTGTGAGCTGCTGGTGTTGCTAGAGGACGTCGTCGTCGCTGGTTGCGTTGAGAAGTTGTCAAACGGCGAGAGTGAACTGAAGGAGCTCTGCAAGGCAAGACAGTCGAAGTGGAAATGAATTAGTAAAAATTCAAAGCTAACATTTAGCCTAAGCAGCCAATGGGGTGGAGTTTCCCAACCAACTGTTGGGCATGCGCGCGACAGTGCCACCGATTGGTGCAAGGCTTGCAACCCTTAAGTGTTGCCGTTTAGCGTCTAAATTGGACACGGATGTGTGCTTGCCACACAATATAATAACATATTTGAGTTAATTGAATTAGACAACTATTGTTGCTCCTTTGCACCTCACAGCTGGCAATTAGTGAGGCCATTCAGCTTTGCAATTTGCATGGAGTCGGACGATTTGCACGTGCAGGCTGCTCGTATCTGGCAAATGCACAAAATATTTCCATGATATGGAATACCCTTGTTGGGTTAAATGAATCGATAATGATTGATTGAAAAACTTCAGACAACAGAATAGTTGAAGATATTTGATTCTCATTTAAATTTATTTAAATTGAATTTTGATTATAAGGATATTTCTTGGGCCACTTACATTGGGTTGCAAAAGTAACATGCTTGTTGTCGCTTGGTTAGTGAGCCTCAATTGGCTAACTCTGGTATGTGCTGCTGCAGTTGTTGCTGTTGAAGTTATTGTTGTTGCCGTGGCTATTACTGTTGTTGCTGCTGCCGCTGTTGTTGCTACTGTGGGGCTGTTGTTGCTTACGCTCTCTCCGCCAACCGCCTCGGATTTTCCACTTCTCAGCTTGCTGGCTTTGGGGCTAAGCGATTTCGCGGTTACCGTGGAAAGCTTACGTTGCTCACTCAGCGTTTGTACTGCACCTGTAACGATGTGAGGCGGTGGAAAGGTTCTTAGCTAAATGTCAATTTGTCTCTAGAGTATTCTAATGTCAATCCATATAAGAGTGCTGAGTATGTAAATGACGCATGCAAATGACTTTTTGTGCCGAAAACAATTATAATGTGTGAGGGACAAGCCTCATAAATTCCACAAAACATAAATTACGTGCTCCCCCCCCACCCACTAGCTTCGGCGCAGACAGTCCTGGCTACTGAAGCCATAAGAAATCTTATATTGAAAATCTCTCATATTTGGCGGCCCCTGCTAGGCAGCTGTTAAAAACCATTGGCCAATTGTCTTGCATTCTGCACGCAAGCGCCGTATCGAATGTCTTAATTAGAAATGTAAATGCGCCTGTGCCTCGGAGTTGGAGTTGGAGTTGGACTCCGCTTTGGATTCGCGACAACGATTGTAGACACCTCGTTGGGTCGCTGAGGTGATGTGGGGTTAGCTGAAGAAGAAGCAGCAGCAGCGGGCAAACGAGGATCACATCTCCATCTCGGCTAATGCAGCACATAAAATGTAATAAATTGTGTTGTCCGACGTTGCACGTTGCACGTTCCATGCTGTGTGTGTTGTTCGTAGCTGTGCGAGACTTTGGCTTTGATTACAACAAACAAACAAACAAAATATTGTGTTTTATTGCAAAACGTTGAGTTGGAGGCCCCCCTTCTGTTGGTTGCATTGTGGAAAACATTTTTCATAATTTGCATAATTTTACTTTGTTGTATGTGCCAATCGGCCATATTTTCGAGTCTGTGAGAATATGCGTTCAAAAATGTTTCCCTTTTTTGCAGCTTTAGTTCGGTTATAAAAGACAATAATGCCACACACACACACACAATATAAAATATAAAATATCATTGAATATAGCCCAGGGTCATATAGAAAGCAATTGAGGAGCGATTGGAACACAATGACCGAAACTACCGTGGGCTACTGCCAAAAAAGCTACCGGGAAGAGCGTTGCGATGAGCATTTCGGTTTACAATGTGCCATTGTTTTTTTTATAGATGATGGCCCAAAAAAAAAAAAAAACAACAACAACAAAAAATAGAAATGTGTGCAAATGGGTTGGGCTATCTGGATTTGTGGGCAAGCAGAGAGTCAGGCAGGCAGACAATCAGTCGCATCTTCAAAGCAGCTGCAATCAGCGATGCAGTTGCTGCATTTTTATAATTGTTTCTGACTTGACTATAACAATTTCTTTTGTTGCCGCTCTTTTTTTTTATTATTGTTTACAGCCAGTATGGCTCGTTAACAAATTTATTATAATGACTTGGTAGCATGGCGAAGGAGAAACGACAGCGAGATCCACAAACGCGGAGTCGACTTGGCCAGCCCAAAGTGCTCGTGTCTTCTTGCCATTACATAAGTTTGCTAATTTTTTATATAATATCGTTAATACATATTATTTTCCAGTGGAGGCAGGCAAACAGCCAGCTAGCCAGCCAGCCAGCTAGCCGGGCAAGCAACTCTCCAGCTTGGGCAACTATAGGCAGTTGCTTGTCGGACGCTCTAACTAATGGCCCGGCCATGTAAAGTATCGGCTTGCCATGTACTTTGAACTGCGAACTCCGGCGAGCCGAGCATTGATCAATGGGCATATACTCGTATAGTATGCATCTGCCGAAATTGACAGACGGACAGACACATGGACACTTGGACACATGGACACATGGTCGAATGTTGCATTGTGTGTGCAATGACCCAAAGAAATGGTAATAGTAGTATGCCCGTCTGCGCCAGTCAAACGCTTTGAACGTGGGTCAGACGGCACTCAGTCATTGAGTCAGTGGGTGCATCGAAGACGATGGTAAAGTGCAAAACGTTGCACCAAAAACAAGACGCAGCCACCACCGACTCTGGTCGATCTCTCTGTTCGAGATTCGTTTTCGAGTTGTTTTTCTATTTTTCTTTTTTTTTTTTTGGTGGGGGCTTAGTGGCATTGTGTTTCGCTTTCGGTACCTGGTGGTTCGTGTGAAGTTTTGTGAGAAGTATACAAATGGGTTTCAGGTTTGGGCCAAGGAGTTAGTCATTTTTTGTTTCTTGTGCAGGTTCAGTGGAGTCTAGCGACAAAGACGGCGTCGATGGTATCGCCTTTGAAATCCACGACGCAGCACAACGTTGGTCTGGCCTAATAGACTGGCCAAACTTCTTCCTACAGCCTGCACACTACGAGCTGGAGTACCTTTAAAGATGATGATGACAATAATAATGAGGATGATGATGATGAGGCCGACCCGGCCCGGCTCTTCCATCCATGCTGATGTCGTTGTTATTGTTGTTGTGGATACTTGTATAGACTTTCACTATTAATTGTCGATTTTCATCAATTGTTGTTACTGTTGTTGCTTGTTGCTATTTTTCTTGTGATGCGGCACAAAATGTAATGGGTAATGGGTAGTAATTGGTAATAGGGTTGGTATTTAAAGTTGTGCAAAAAACAAAAACAGAAAAGTACCGAGAAATAGAAAAAAAAACCCCCCAATTTCTGTGCCGTCTGTCTAGCGCTTTGTCGAAATTCATATCGAAATTGGATCTATTACTCAATGGGCTTGTGAGTGAGAAGCAATTTGATTGATTTATGCAATCGCAGCCTGCATTGTTTTGCTGTCCAACTAATTGCCTCAGCGTCTTCCTCAGCTTGGCTTATGTCATGGGCAATTTTCAGTTTGCAACTAAAAAGGCAGACACACGATCCAAATACCTCCATTTGCATAGCAGCTTTGTGAAAGAGAGAATTCTTCTGGCAGGGCGCAGGTTAACATATGACAAGTATTATAATTGTTAAGACGCTACCCAAGAGATCATAAAGCTCAAGTCTTTTGCATATTTGTCACTGCCAGAATGCCGCAACGTACTCGTCTACTGCCAAAGGCAATGGCATCTCGCCTGGCTCTACGATCATGACTCTTTTTGGAGGCACTGCTACAAGCATTTATAATTTTTGGATAATATTTCTTCTTTTTTTTTTTTTTTTGAGCAAAATGCAGCAATAAATATGTGACTTTGCTAAGATAGATGAGGTGGTTGGTATGCAACTGCCTTGTAATGGAGTCGCTTTGAAGTTGGAAGCGACTAGTATGTGTTCTCAGTCGGTTCTTAACTCTCTCGACCTCACCCCCTCCACCCAGCACTGTAGTCGCAAAATATTTTTTTATAATGTTTAATTGAAATTCGACAATAAAAGCAAAAATATAAAAATTAATCGCCAAGCTACATTTTTAACGTTTCAAGTTATCTTCATGTTGAATAAAGTTTTAATGGTCTCTTGATATGATAGTAAGCAAATTATAATTGAGAATATAATGATTACAAAATTTAATTGGAATCTAAATTATGAGTAGTAATAAAAATAATTATTAACGTGTTATGGAAGGTGGGGAATTTCCCCCACTTTTCCAATCTATCTCCTATTTTACGTACTTTAAATGCCATTCTATATATTCATAACTATAATTATTTTCAAGAAAATTGTCTTTGGGACCATAGTGCCCTGCAGGCAGGCTGTTGCAACAGCCAAATATGTTTCTGCCATCAACTTCTAGCTATGATCATAAATATTTTGAAAAATTTATCGCTGCCATTTTGAACCGTGGCTGTAAAATCTTTGTCTGTCGCCGACAACACACACACACACACACGTTCACACACGAGTTCGAAAATCATTTATTAATTTGTCAAATTCAACGACACGTTAGGAAACAAAGATATTGAAGGTTTCGTGCCATTGTGATTGTCGTTTATAACTAATTCTTGTAGATAAAAGTGGCAAGAAGTCATGCGGCCAGAAGTCAACAAAGTGCAACAAAAATGAGTATGAAATGTGTGTGAAAAATCATACACACATATGTACGGCTGAGTGTTTAAAAATATGATCATTTGATAATATAATCGTGTGCTGACAGATTATTTGGTGGCCGGTTGAGTTGCTTGATTTATGCTGAGTTGAGACTTAGCGCCAGCACATACTAGTATACTTGTATGAATGAATGCCTGATAGACTGACAAATGGAAGAGGAATTCAAAATGTGTGGAGAGCAAAAAGAAATATTGCTAATGATTAAATATAAATCTTCCCCAACCCAAACAATTAAACTGTTCATGTTACACAGAGAGTTGCCTTTGTTGTTTAGAACCTTTAAAGGTTTTTATAAATAAGTCAAGTAAAGAATTGTATTGGTCAAGTTATACTTATTACGCGCAAGATATATTTCATCTCTGAAGTATATTTGTATCATAAATATGGTTTTTGTACTTTTTTCATTAGACATTTAACCATTTACAATTGACGCTTAAATATAAAATGGAAATGCAGAATTGTGTAAGTCAAGATAAACCTATTACAAGCAAAATATATTTCATCCTTAAAGTAAACATAAAATTATAAAATGTAATATATACAAATTCCATATCAATTTGTTTTTGTACTTTTTTTTCATTTAGTTCTAAACTAAACTAGTTGAGTTCTTGACACTCTAAATTTAAAATGGATTCTCAAAAAGTCAAGTGAAGAATTGTGTTGGTCAAGTTATACTTACTACGAGCAAGATATAGTATAAATAACCATATGATTCATTATAAATTTCAGTGCAATAACGAAACAAATTGTCGCAACAATTCGCTGAAATCTCTTTGCGCCTTATTGGCGTCATCGATGGCTGCAGCAGCATTAACTGCATTTGCCCGCACCCGCACCCGCCCGCATCGGCCAGTGGCTAAAATATTATTTTTTAATCGCTGCAAAAATCGTTGAAGGCCATCTTGGACATTTCGTAGCTAGCCAGCCAAGCGGATTGAAGTCTCATACGAGCACCTGAGCGCATCTTAACCAGTTCTGCCAACTATCTGTACACATGCATATGCATTTGTTTGTGTGTGTGTATATTATAGGTGTTTGTATGTGTGAGTTTGTGTGTGTGTGTGTGTGTGTGTGTGTGTGTGTGTGTGTGTGTGTGTGTGTGTGTGTGTGTGTGTGTGTGTGTGTGTGTGTGTGTGTGTGTGTGTGTATGCGTGTGCGTGTGTATATTGGCCAATATTGCGGCACTTGTCGACGCAAAGGAACTTGGCCAACTAGCCGCGTGTCTCTTTGACTTTGCCCATAAAACGTCTTGCATCTTCGTTGTTTGTCCCTCACTCTGCCCGTTTGTCTGTCGGTATGACTGTATGACTGTCTGTCTGGCTGCCTGGCTGTTCGTCTGACTGTCTAACTGTTAGTCTGCATTATGCAAACGCAGATTCATAAAATTAAACTGCAAGCTGCGTCCGCGTGTTCCAATTTGCATGAAAATCTAATAAAAATTTGCCGCTAAGGTGTTTGCTGGCACTGCACTTTTGTAAACTGGTTTAATTGAAATGTTGTATCATCAATTCTATATAGCATATACATATACTTATAAGCAGTGGGTGTTCCTCAATCCGTGAGAATAGTTTGTACAAAGAATTAGTGGCATACTAACCGTCTATAACTTGCATTTTATTTTAGGAATTTCTGAAACACAGATGAGCAGAATGCCATAAAGTCCAAATGACTCTTAAGCAACTATTTAAAAATATATGTATATACTAAATAAATAATTTACAAGCCGCCTTTTTAAGTATGGAGGTATGTACCATATCCTACATCCGGAAAGGTTAAATTTAGTTATTTCTTCGATTTAACTACAACCCACAATAAGCCCACAATTCTATCTCATCTATCTTATAATGTTTAAAACCAATAAAGGAAGCCGAGTATGAACTAAGGACTAAAAACTAAAATATCCCTTCCACAATATATTACAACTAAAATATGAGACTTTAAGAATGTTAAAGCAACATTCCCTTTCTTTATTGAGTATTGAATTAAAAGGTATTAACATTTAATTAACATAATAATAATTAAGTAACATAATAAGTAATAATTAAGTAAAAAGTGAAAAATGGATTTCAAATTTGTATTCTGCAAACAAATCATTATTGTCATTATTTTTGTAATAAAGTGTGGCCCAAACAATGCACATAATATTTGGAACACTATAATTTTATGTACTTCTCCATCTTAAAAACAATATACTTTATCAATATATCAGTCGAACAAAAGCTTTTAAAACAAACTTCATTTCATGCCTAAATATTAATTGCAACAAAAAATCACTTTCCATTTTTTGTTTGTCCTCTTTCATTGAGTTTTTAGACATTTAGCCAACTTATTGACGGTTTAAAAAAAAATATACTCAACCTCCGCGCTTGAAATTCGTAAAAATTCTTTATTACTTTTTAAGCTTTTTGTCAAATTTATTCTAAAGGGTATTTGACTTAGAAAACGTCGATTAGTAATTATATGAGCGCTCTGCGGATTTGTTTTTAAATAAAATACTTATACAAAAAAGTTGCAAGCCATTCATGGCCAAGGACAAAAAAAGTGATTGACTCGAAGCATTTCCGATCAGACAAAAGCAGTAATGGACTCAATTAACAGCCTAGTTCTAATGTAATGCCTCTTTACACCACTATAACTTGTCTATAATTTGTTGCGTTTTATAAAGCTGTATTTAAAGAAAATTGGCAATAACTTGTATTTAAATCGCATGGAAATATTTTCATTAGTGACTTGATTTGCTTAAAGAGCCGCACAGAGTAAAGCTATTTGAGATCTAATAGCTTTGTTTACTGCCGTAGCGCCGAATTTGCATTTTTAACATTTTTCTCTTAAATTAAACCAAAGTTGGAGACGGGGGTCGAAAGTGCACATGCACAGCACGCAGACTGCACTGCGCCTGATTGACATGGCTGAGACAAAGATAAATAGCTGCCAGTTTTGGAACGGCGCTTACATAATTATGGATGTGTCAGTGCCGGCACTTAAAGGTTTCTGTTACCAGGCGCATCCAAAATTAAACTCAGACCAGTGCAAAAGAAGGTGCAGCAGCATTGCTGCATAGCTGGCGTGTGATGGATGGGGCAAGCGGAGTGGCAAGATAGAGGGGGGACTGCGACCAAATAAATAAAAATTTGACACAATTTTGCGGCGGCGTTGCATTGTTGGCAGTATGAGTTTTTTTCTCTTTTTTTTGTTTTTTTTTTTTTTGTAATGCCGCCACCGCTAACGAAATATAAGCAAGCTATCAAAACACGCGACGCCAGCGCCTCAGATCCAAAGCAGCCTGCAGCCAATACTCGTCGTATTAGTGTTAATTTCAGTTAGACGCCGATGTCGCCTATTGTTGCAAAGTTCACGTTTCGGGTTTAGCTTTCGTTGAAAAAAAAAGCAAATAGCTCAGTCTCAGCCGGCAACTCCGACCAGCAAGCCCGCGACCCGCGACCATCGCCCCCAAAAATTGATTACCCCCGCAAAACAAAGCGAGCGCGCCACAATAAGTTCCCAACAGGTTGCACATACACACACACAGGCATACAAATATTCATACATAAAGCGCGAAGCGGGCAACTGCAACATGCATTAAAACGCCAATAATGGCTTTGTATCTACAAGATACACAGCCAGCCCCCAAAATCTCAGCGTTGGCAGCGACGCCAGCATCGTCATCGCTACTGGGACGTAATTTGTGCCTAACCCATATATTTGTCAGTAAGGCGCGCAAAGATTTGATTTCGTGTGCAGCGTACCAGCAAAAAAAATGCTTATTTATTAATATCTAACGTTGATTTTGCATCTTTAAAACAGCAAAGAAAACACTGTATTTTGAAGTATAACGGGCGGAGACCATAAACATAAAGGGTGCGATAGGTTTATGGGCAGGAAAAGCAGAAGTGAAATAATAATGGGGCCAAAGGCTAATGGTGGGAGAAGAAGTGGGTACAAAAAATAGAAGCGGAAGCAGAAACTGACGTTTTAAAGATCACCAAATAGGAAACTATGTAACTCAGTATGATTTCAGTTTATTCGTCTCTTATCCTACTTACATATATGTGTTTATCAAAAAAATTATAGAACTTCTAATTGAAAAACAAACTCAATACCCATTGGTGTGCGGATAAGAAACCTGTATTTTTAAAGTGAAGCTCCTTATGTGAGGGTCTTGAATGCTGGATCGGCAACCTTTTCTGTGACGAACCAATAACACATGACGAACTGGTAACAGGCCCATATACACATAAATGAGTAGCTAGTACGAATTTGAAATTATGAATGTAAAGAAATTTCAGCTGATGTAACATGACTTCATTATCCTTCTTGTAAAATCTGGTAAGTCTTGATTTTTAAGATTCGCCGTTTCTTGTGGGTTTCGGCGGATTCCAGGAATATTTTAAATGGAAATTGAACTAAGTTGTTGAAGCTCTTGAAAGCTGGATTGGCAACTGTCCGTAATGGCGGGTTTTCCATCTATTTTTTTTACCGGGTTATGGCTATTTATATCAGGTTTTTCAGCCATTTTCTATCGTTTTTCTATTAATTTTTATCAATTTTTGTATCAATTTTCTATCATACTTTTAGCTGGGCTTCTAACTATTTATAGTGAGTTTTCCAGCCTTTTTCAATGGACCTTCTTGCTATTTTTAGGGGAATTTTTATCGAAGTTTTTACAGGGTTTTCTAGCCATTTTCTACCCACTTATAGTTGTGTTTCTAATCATTTTCTTCAATAACCAACAGCCATAACCATATTCTAGCCATTATTATTAAGCCAATCATTGTTGAGTAAATATAAAGACACCTATTACCAGTCTAAAAAAAAATTAACCCAAATTAAATCACGCCCATTAAGTTTCACTTCTATCGCTTGTTGCCCTGATACAAACGTTTTTTTTAATACAAAAACTATTGGAAATAAAATAGCACAAAATAGGAAAAATATTGATCATATTCAGGTTTAATCGTCTCATCCGAATTATATCAAATAAATTATAGTGCAAGAAAGGCGTAGAACAAGTAATGGCAAAGATGTTGGGTAGATCTTGTGTTTCTTCTTAGATTGGATGGAGGTTCGATAATCAGTAAACAAAACCAAAATGGACCTCATTTTATGGGCTTGCATTTAAAAGGGCTTACTACGTTAGTGCGAATGTTTATAAAACACAGAAAGAAAATTGGCACACCCCAGAACATATACACACACATATGTATTCTTGACAAGACAAGCCATCTTTTCGTCTGCAATTAATAGAAAATGCTATTTATATTTCTTTTCTTCTTTTTTGTGATATATTGGGCTCGACTCTAGCACTCCATTCTTGTGCAGTTTTAGATGAGGGACATACTATTTCTAAAGGAAGGAACAATTCAGTCATTGCAGAAAAATGAAACGTTTGTAAAAAAATAATCGCATATACATATATATGAGTGTAGTTGGGTGTGTGTGTGTGTATCGTATTACAGGCATTGTAAGTCATAAACACGATCATCACCGACAACATCATCACATGACTTTGCCTCGACATCGCTTAAAAGCTTGTGTCTGCCCCGAGAGCTCTTGTCTGCCCCCAAACTCCACAGCTTACAACTCTGTTTTGGTGTGGTGTGGTGTGGTGTGGTGTGGCATGGAATTCACGGCATCATCATCCTCGGCAAGAGCTCCCGCAACTTGACTCTCAATCAACTTGCTTGCTGCACACGCTCTGACTGCAGCTTAAACGTGTCTTCAAGACTGTTATTAAATCAATATTGAAGCACACGAAGCGCCCCAAAGCGCTGCAAATATTTTGGGTTGCCAACTCAAAAAGCAATATAATGTCATTATGAAGCTGAACTTCATTATGATGACTACTATGACTTCGACTATTTCCATCATTAGCACTCGACTTTGTCGTTGTCGACTGTCTGTGCTGTATGACGGCCGGACTGTCGAACGGACAGACTGCTTGACTGTTCGACTGTTCGACTGTCTGACTGACACACAAACATCGTGGAGTTCACGGAACGCACCCAAAAGCCACTGTCGAAGTCAAGCTTGAAGCTTCGTGTTGCTTGTATTGGTATTAGCTAAGCAGAGCTGAGCTGATCTGAGCTGAGCTGAGCTCTGTTTTGGTTTAGTTTGAGGAGCTTCTCCTAGTTTTGCTCTGCCTCTTTGGCACTGTGATGTGTTGTTATTGGCGCGCTTTATTTGGCCAGCGGCTGCGATTGTGTTTGTGCCTGTGCGACTGTGTCTCTCCCAGAAATCTAACTACGAGCATTAACTTATTGGCTGGCGCCGCAGTCGCGTCATTTCCAATTTTTCAAGCGCATTCCGAGCGGGCGTAGTAGGTATACGTACCAGGCCACATTGAGGCCGCTGTCGTCGTCATTTTAGGCAAGGTGTTGGGGTTAACTAAGGTGTGATAAATTTTTGTCTTTTGCTACGCTGCCATCGATATTTAAAAGGTCTCACTTTTTGTGCTCGTGCGTTAAGGAGGAACAAAAAAAAAAACACAGATACAGATACAGCTATGCGCTATTGTCTTGGCGCGAGTTCAAATGAATGCGCCAAATACTTTGTTGTTGTTGGTGAGCATTACTTATCGTGACGACGAGCCTGGCAAAGCTGTGAATGCAAGCTATAGTCTAAATCGTAGTAGTATAGTATTTCCTACTTAAAGTTCTCACAGCTTTTCAGCAACTGCGGCTAATCATAAACAAAATCTACAAGCAGCAGCAGCAGCCTATGTAGTTGGTGTGCATGTGGATGTGGTGTCATGTTAATTTCATTTTCGTTTTTTTATGCCCACCACTTAATGCCTTTTGTACAAATTAATTGCGACCTGTGCTGACCGAAGCGACAACACTAAGCGTCAACAGAGTCAACAAGAAGAAAAAAAAAAAAAAAACAAAAAAAAACGTTACACCAAAACCCGATTGGCCAATTGCATTGAGGCATAAAAAGCGCAGCCACTTTGCGCTGTATTTATTTTCATTACACACACACACACACACACATACACACACACACACACGCCTCTGCACCCACACACTGAAACACACATGTTGGTTTTTGGCGATAATTAATAGTCAAGAGGCAGCAGCAACAACAATTACAACAGCAGCACATCTCTAATGCAGCCAACGCCATCCTATCCCATCCCATACTCTGCCATGCCATACCGATCGACCACTTGTGTACAAAATTTGTCCATAGACGGTCCAACTTTGCAACTGCAACACGCAAACTTTAACGCGGTCTACGAAAAACGCAACGCTGACGGTGGCAGGGCCCGGCAAAAGACCCGGGCCCATAGTAAGTAAGTAAGTAAGTTGGTTTGTTTGTTTGTTTGTTTGTTGTCTATTACTTAATTGCCGACTGCCTATAATAACAATTAGCGTGGCATTTTAATATGCATTATTGCCGCGCAGAGATCGCAAACTGATTTCACCGCCACAGCAGCCGAAGAAGAGTCACGTTTTTTTTTTGTTTTTGGTTTTCTTTGCTTCTATTTGGTGCTTTTTTCCTCTTTTTTTTTTGGCAGGTCAGGACAACGCGCAGCTGTCGAGGAAGCGCAGCTGCTTTGGCAATGTTTCCCATATGCGGATAACTCTGCCATTTTTTTCGCTTAAACGGCAACGAGCTGACATCGAGTTTAATTACCCAAATAATTTGCCATTGGCCAAGAGAGGGGCCATTTTAAAATAGCCACAAACTCCAGCCTCATAGAAGTACGAGTATCTTGGTTAGCATAACTACACACCAGGATTTTGTATTAGAATTAATTAACTAATTCAGTAATTCTTTATTAATCTTAATAATTTGGTGCTCAGTCATCAAAAAAACAAAACAAGGAGCGAGTTTTGGTTTTGCTGGTGGAAAGCATTCCATGGTAGGTTATATGTTTTAAGAAAGCTTCTATACTTAAAGATTATAAAATAAAGCATGAACTTTTCATAATGCAGACTAACATCTATGGGAGAAGGAGGATGTAGGATCGTTAAAAGTTTGTAACTTCTAAGCAAATAACACAATCTTTAATGACAAAATTCTCTACTCCCTAAGATATGTAGATTCAGCGAGTCCGGCACGAAATCCTTTCCTTTCTATATTCTTATTATTTAAGAAACCAATATGGAAATATGTTGTGGTAAGTGATAAATTTTTTAATCAGATAATCTCACTACCAAAATGCCTATAAAATCCAGTCAGACTTAGAGTCTCACTCTAGGACAACGCTCAATAGGATGCTCATCGTGCAGGCCAAAGCTCTGCGATTTGTAATAGGACTGATCAAAGCACCCAATTGCAGCCATTTTTGGCTTACTGTTTAGAATATCTACAAAAAATTAACAAGATGCCATGGCAGTTGGTTATTAAATGAATATGAAAACTAATAGACTAATAATCCTTTGTCGTCCCTTTTCAACTTTTGTAAATGACAACCAAACTATTAATAATAATTTAGAATTTATAAAAAATACTAATAAATAATTGTAACATTTACTAATAAATAATACATATATTTCCCCGCGTTATGTCAAGGCTTCGTATTTAGAGCACAGTATTGTGTTTTGTCATTTGTCATCTATATATGTATACCAAAAGCCTTAAAGGAAGACAACATTTTAACGTCTGCCTATAAAAATGAAAATGTAACTTTTTTTATCTATGCCGCCTAATCGAAAAGTTTAACGTGAACAATATATTGCAGTCGACTTTAATTTGCAGTCTTTGTTGTTGACAGCTCGTTAATATCGCAAAATGAATCTGCAAGCTGCTACCGCTACAATTTTTTGTTGGTTTTTTTGGTCTGTTAACATTGCAATCCATATAAACCTGTTAGACTCTTCTGCCTATAGAAAAATAGTCTCCATACACACAACACATAAAAATTGATTACAATTTAATGCCAAGTGATCAAAGAACAGCAACAGCAGCAGCCAACAAAGTTGCGCTCAATGTAGGTAAATCAACGATTTGTAGCCACAGCTGCCAAAGAATACAAGTATATATCTTAATCTTCTATTTGCTAAACGCATTAGCGACATTCAAACTGGTCAGCATGGGCCCACAAAAAGCCGCATCGCAGTCAAGCGCAGCGAATGAAAGCAAAAGCTGAAATCAAAAGCTAAAAGCAATACGAAAACCAAAAACAGTTATGATGCCTTACGAACAAAGAGTAAGAACGCAGAAACAAAAAACAAAAATACAAACAAATAAAGAACGAACCGGATCCAGGTGTGACAGAACTCTAGATGCTCTTTTTATATAATTCATGACTAAGTCTAGACTAAGTCTGGCAGCTACAATTATTCAGACCAGCTCTTAATTCGATTTTCCTTAAAACTTTTTGCCTAAGTACTATGTGCTTAAAGAACCTATCAATTAATTGCTCTATCGTGGAAAGTAAGGGACGTAAGCACGTAGAAGCAACACGGTCCCCAAATATTTTCCCCAAATCTACAAGCTGGAGTATTTGAAGAATCCATCTTACGTCTAATATGGCCTGCAGAAGCGACTGATCAGCCTTGGTAAGAAGAAGATGATTTGTTTTTTAAAAGTCCTTTAAAGTCGTTTAAACTAGATTGCCTAACTAGACCCACACTTGCCACTTGCTGCAGAACTTTAATTTTATTTATTTTCTAATCTTTATTCTTTATTTAAGATCTGTCCTAAGGAGGACAATTATTTCATTGACAGCAGAATTCAAATCAGCAAATCATAAATGATTTTCATGTGAAAAAGAACGTTATAGAGGATGAGATTAATGCTGCAATTTCCAAAACAGTAGAGTATGAAAAGATGCTTTGCTTAGAATGTGCGCGCATGCGCAAAGTGGTTTTTGCCGTTGTCTGGTCGCTGGACTTTATATGGCACGATTATAGCGCTGCGTCTGCGTTCACGTCCGATTCTAACGTGATCGCCGCTAGCCGCTGCTACTTTGGCCATAAATTTTGCAGCTAACTATAGAATTCAAGCGGCGAACCGGTTATATCACTTTTACTCTCATCATTAGCCGCATCATGACACGCTCGGCTGTGCGATCGCTTCATCGCTGGATCGCCGGATCGCAAGATCGCCAGATCGCTGGATCGCTCGACCACTTGCAGTGTGTCATCGTGCAAATGTTTTGCCGTAAACCAATTTTAATTTATGCTAATTGCTCAGAGTTTCGGCAATTGGGCGACAACCATAGCCAAAGCCATAGCAAAAACGCATCCGAATGCGAATTTGATTTTCTGTTTATGTTTGCTTTATATATATTTTGATTTAATTGGCGCACAACTTTTTTTGGACCTTCACGGCTTGAGCTAGAGTTGTAAACCTATGTGGCTGTGGTTGTGGCATTTGCACGCATTTCTTCTTCTTCTTCTTTTTTTTTGTGATTTGTGTTCAAGGTCAAGTGACTGACTAGTCGGAAAATGCGCTGCCATTTTGATCGATGGACAATTGAGCGGCGCTGATGGCTGTGATGGCGGTGCAGCTCAGACGACGATTATGCTGATTGGCAACTGACGGGAGTGGAGTTCCGTCGCGAGCGACGTGTGTTGGGGTGGGGGGATGCGCCATCTTTTGTTGAGCGCACAGAGACAAACGAAAAAAAAAACTTGCCCCATAATTCATCGCATTTTATTGGTATTATTATTGTTGCTGTGCTGTTACTATTGCTAGTATGCTCAACTAAGGTGTGTTTTGTTGTTATTGTTAGCGTGTTAAATGCACAACAAGGTTCTTGTTTCATCCGTTAGATGTGAGCAGCAGATCCGTAAGCTCAATCGAAAATGCTATTTTTATTATTGGTAAGCACTTTAACTATGCTTTTTATTTATCTATACCTATACACAAGCATGTATGTATATACATATAAGTACAAGTATATATAGAACTTTTTTCAGCCATAAATCATTGGAGCTGTGGGAATCAAATGTAGCAGCATTTGTAACCATTCAGCAGCTATGGAGCCACACACAAAAAAGTTCAATGCTAAATCAAACATACCTACATATGTATGTATGTATGTAGACACACAAAGAGAAGAATTTGCCACAGTTTAAAAAACCATCATCGATTATCCATTGCTCTCGCTGCGATCACAGTTACAGTTAACTAGGCAAGTCAAGTGAGTCAAAGCGGCAAAGGTCTAACAAATTGAAACTGGGCGCGTTGCTCAGCACTCGCAGTTGTATTGTTTGTTGTTGTTGCTGTTATTGTTGCTATTTGAAGGTTCGTTTTATTGTTTTTTGGCATTTCATGCAAATTTGGCAAATCAGAAGGCTTGGCCCCCAAGCACAAGGATGTGAACCGCATGTTGAATAATTGGGTAAGACCATAACGGGATCTAATTAGAGCCATCAGAGTCTGGCCAGTGAGCGATTCACTTAGTCATGTATTTTTTGATTGCTGCTAACTGTATTTTTAGCATCATAAAAGTGCTTAATTAATTCACTTTATATTCATCATAATTTTGTTTCTTTTAATGTTTTGGTTTTAGCAACAAATTAACAACAAATTGAATTCCATTCTGCCCGCATCCGTTGTGTTTTTTGTTCGTCGTTGAAATTGATCATTGAACATAATATTTAATGCGCGACTGCTCATGCAGTTAAATTAATTGCATTTTCATCTAATTGACAATGCGACGTACTCAGTCCAAATTGATCGCCAGTCATAGGTATATAGTATTCTGTTCTACAAAACAAGGCGCCCACATCGCAAAAAAGCTAACAAGTACCAGTAGTAGTGTGATTTCGAAACCAAACCATACCATCAGCCGGCGACTCGGTCAGAGACGAGAAAGACGGCCTTGAAAAGCATATTCAATTAAGCTGGCAGTTAAATGTTGCGCGTTACATTTGCAGATGCAGATGCTGTCATTGGCCACAAAACAACAACAAAAACAACAACAACAAACACTTGAATTAAATTCAAGCGGTGAACACGACTTGAAAGTTCTTAGAAGACTGACCAATCGTGTGGCTGTACTTTAGCGCCGATTTGTGAGCAGATGTGCTTGAATTGCAGTTGCGAAGCCGCCTTCACTTTTAAGTATGTGTGTCAGCTTGACTCGGTATTCCCCAAGGCTCTCTCCAGCCGCAATGAATGTGTCTGCTAATTAACAAATGAATGTGTTAACAATTTCGCAATCATTTCAATTAGCTTGGGACATTTTTCCTTCATTTTGTTGATGCGTTTTTGTATTTATCTATACAGTGAAGCCTATTTACGCTGACACTTCTATGGTTTATGGTTATATTGTCACAAACTATATTATATCTTTCGGTAGTACATAAGACACCTAACATATAATAGTAATAATAATAATTTGTAATATTCCGAATTTACAGAACTATTAGCCTTTAAATCAGACGTAAACAAAATAATCTTAATAAAGCGCATCCTACTATTCTAATTATAATTCAAATTTAAATTTAAATTTATATTTGCAATTTAATAACTGCAACAAGAGAGAACGCTACAATCGAGCAAATAGCCCCATACCACCCCCCCCCCCAAAAAAAAAGAAAAGAACATTTATTTAAAAAATATATAGAGAGAAATGAAAATATAATTGAAGAAAATACGGTTATTAAATAAATAAATGTATATTTGTGATTTATTTAAACAAGTAGCAAAAGCTACTTGCATTTGGAGATCCACGATAGCAAGGAACAAACAAAGGCTCAGGCGCTGATTAAAAAATTTTCAAATGAAATAAAAAATTTGAATAAATATTATATATGTATATTAAAAAATAAAAAATTAAAACCACTATAAAAAAACTTATGTAATAAATTAAAAAACAAATAAAATAAATGTATTTCTTTGAACCGAAAATAAAAATTGTAAAATAATAGGTCTGACTCCGTTCGCTGGTGCGTAATGAATGATCAAATTGTTGAGCTAACAGCTGGGGCTTTTCAAATATAATTTGACAAAGAAAGCAAAGCAAATGCTGAAAAAGTTATCGTACCATACTAAAAACAGTTTTTTCTGTCGATTCCAAAAACTCAATTCGAAATTTGTTGAACAAGATAAAAAAATGCATTTCATTTAATTAATGAATGTATATATGGATGATTTATGCATGGCTATTTTGCAGTTAAATGTTTATTTTTAATTAGTTTCCACTAAAATCCCACATTCCTGCCTTTTCATTACAAATATACGTAAATCCTTGACTTATGAACCAAATATACTGAAATATAGGTTTGAAAAGAGAGAGCTTTCTCTTGTGTGCTTCTCTCAAAAAATAAATAAAATATTAATAAATTTCTTCTACTATGATTTGGTTGAAACTAATTTAACTGTTTACCATCCAATGTATATATTTATTTCCACAGCAATGGGTTCACCTTAAGAAGAAGCGTTTTTCAAATTACAAGTATTTGTTATTAAGTCAAAACTTGCAAGTTTAAATATAGTTAAACAAAAAAAAATCTTTTAAAATCAACCCAAGCAACCAACCCAAACCGTTTCCCGTTCATAGTACCACTATTAGGCTTTATTTTATCATTATTTTTCGGAATCTAGATTTAAATAAATGTAAATTAATTCGATTTATATATATATAATAACATTTTAACAGTCACAAATGCTATTTAAACATGATTCCAGAACCTTTGCTATAAACTGCACCAAGCATGTCTCCGCATGAGCTCATTCCGATCAGATATGATCAGATCATGCTTGCTGCTCCCGAGAAAGTATAATGAAATGCAACGATCATAAATTTCTATTCTTAGTACAAATTATTCTAATTCTTGCTCAGTCTCCCAGCAAATGGAGAAGAAATAAAAATAAAAATAAAATTAAAAAAAAAAAAAAACAGAGCTCAAGGTCTTGGCGCGCATTTTTAAAGTAGTTAGTAAACTTTTTTTTGTTATTGTTGTATTTATCGCAGATCTGCGACTGCTTCTGCCGCTGCGCATGCGCCAAGACGGCGGCGACTGCGTTGCTCGTTTTGTATTTCTGGTTGCAGAAAATCGAGCCCCGCACCAAAAAGTTAGCATTCAGAAAAGTGTTCGTAGAGTCTTCTCAAACTTTTATGATCGCATTTGCATGTATTGTTCTAGTACATTGTATGTATGTATGTGTGAATTTTAAAACTCGCTCAAAGCCGCCATAATTATAACAAAAGAAATGTTAATGAGCTGATCAGTCGACAAGGAATTAAGTCAGCACCGCTTGTATCTGCAGTTGCCGTTATTTATTGATGTTTAAATATATTTATTTAACGCTTCCAAAAGCTGCAATCAGTTCGAATTTTAGAATTTGTATTATATTACCTTATTACCTGGCCAAGCCATAAACGAGAAACATGCTGGGGATTATTGCAATTCTAGAGTGGGGGGGGTACCAGAATATTATTTATAATTTAGAACGCGTTCGTTGTTCGTTCGACTTAATGTTATTTTCTTGCTATTTGACAATCTTGTCACATTGTCGTTTGTTCGTCTTGTCTCGCGATGTTTGAATTGGTAATGAGACATGCTCGCTGCTTCAATTAAGCCAGAAACTGACTAGCAACAAGCAACAACAACAACAACGGCCATGGTGACGACGCATCGTTGCTTCTTTAATAATTTTTACTTATTTTTTTTTTATTTACTTGTTGCTGAACATACTATAAAAACTACATTTGCGCTAACGAACTGCATGCAGAGCCTCGTATCTGGGGAGTTAAGTTTGAGCTGAGACTGAGATCTGTGAGTGGCAAGTGCTGCTGTTGCTTCTTCTGCTTAATTGCAAGGCAATTCAAGCTGGCCAGCTACTGCACATTAAACTGTACTTATGTGATAAATAATTTGGAAAACTGTGTTTGGTCAAGTAACAAACAAATGCATACAGACCAACTAGTTATTGCTTAATTGGTCATTAAACTTGTTTATATTTTGCCAATTTAAGCTTAAAAGCACCACACGTGGTATACTTAATATGTATGTAAATATACGTATGTATGTAAACATGTCGTCATTAGGGGAACCTATTTATAGGTGCTAGTGTACGCAGCAAAGGATGTGATTGTTAAGTGTGTTTGTGTGTGTGTGTGATTGCGTGTTTGTGAAAACGAGAGCCATGTTTGTGTTTTATAAACACAGGCCATCTCCTTTCCACTTTGACGTCATCAGTTTTATTTCAGCGGCTACTTCGGCACACACTCCAACAGTGAAAAGTATACTGTATAAATACATACATACATACATACATACATACATACACATGTGTAAGCAGGCGCTTTATCGATCCATTTAGGGGCTTACTGTGAACCTAACGCTCTAGTCAAAGCCAAGGACGTCATAACATTCGCATGCGTGCCGCACAAGTTTATATATAGATGCGAGCCTTTTATACTCGGAAAACTTAATTTTGCATCTGCTTTTGTAAACATTTTTTTAACATCTATTATAGTAGGAATTGTCTTACATATGTCTCTGTTGTTCAATGCTTACTCTACAGATTTGACTATAAACAAATCTAAAATTAAACTGAACTGGAGAATTATAGTACTATGAATTATTAAAAACCGCATTTAAATGCGTATTGTATTTTCAAAGCAATTTTCAAGTATTTTTTTACATATATAAAAAATATCGAAACTTCACAAATAACATGTTTTTATAATTATGATTTAAAAATTGCAGAACGAGATTGATCTGTTTGAGTCCTTAAATACCCACTTCCCTGCCATTCGGCTAGTAGTTGATGTTCCCTTGATCTATAAACTGGTAACTAATGCAAAATTAAAGCACATAAGTTCGACGGTGCGCCGTAAAAATTACATAAGGTACTAAAACGAGCCAACCACCATACAGACAGAACCCACTTCTAGGTATAACCTTATGAACAGTTTTAAATAAAAACCTATATCTATTCGGCAGAAATTCTTAAGAAATGGCAAAAAGGTGAGTAAAAAGCCGGATGGAGTCAGATGAGTAGACTAAAAAGTTAATCTCTATAAATAGCAGAAGTACATGTGATTAGTTGGTGGGCATGGCACACACACCTTTCGGTGTTACATGCAATTTAACGATTCTATAATACCCCCAATAAGTGGGTGTGTGTTCTATAACCGACTGCAATGCGATGACATCGTTGGGGAAAGTGAAATCATCGTGGGGTTGTACACTCAACAGAGGGAAGGCACGTAGAACGACCTTGAAAGCAAAGCAGCAAGGGAAAACATTGGAGAAAGAGACAGAGCGAGAAGGGGCGAGTGTAAGCAAAGACATGCGTTTTATTCCGACTGGACTCGTCATAGACTGACTGAGCCGTGCCAGAAAATGTACTCGAATACAAATTTATGTATACACATAAAAATCTGGCGGGCGCCATCTGGCGTTCGTTTCTGCAAGTAATTGTTGCTGGTGCTGCTTCTGATATGCAAGCGTCTGTGCAAGGCTTGTTGCGATGGAAGAAACGCGCCTGATGCGTGTATGTACATACATACACATATACATATTATGTGTGTATGTATGTATGTAGGTGTGTGTATCGGGCGTCCAACCCACGTGAGAGGCACGCGCTCTCTTTAGGGGTTGAAGCTCGCAGCTGTTTATGTATACACCATGCAGCGAAAGCCAACACATGGCGACCCCGACCTACAGACCCGACTCCAAACTCAATGACGTCACAACGCGGCCAACCAATTTTCACAGAGGGTGGGCGTTCCTCCGTTTTTGTGTGCACGCGTGTGTGTTTACGTTTGTAGTTGTATATGAATGTGTACAAGAAAAATTTAATTTAGATTACGCCATCAAATTAAGCAGTCAGGCTGTTTTATTTTGGAAGGTATACTCGTGTTAACACTTCGATTTTCATGTTATGGTTCATTTTTAAGAGTTATGAGGGCACATAAGCATTTGCTTTTCTGTGAATAGTAAAGACGGGCTTGTACTATCTTTGAAGTGAATCCCACATGTTGCAAGTATTAGTTACCGCATTCGTATTAATTATTAAAATATGTGTAAAAAACTCTAAGAGTCCGATATTGAAAATCAAATTGTAAAAATTCTCACTAACTGCGATATCAGGAACATTAAAGGGGAACTGGCCAGAAAAGGGACTACTGCCGCCAGACATGGCAAAAGGAAAGAAGGCACCTGCTCTGTTACTGTGCAGCTCTACAACAAACCTGGAGATTGTAAAATAAGATAAGTTCATTAGCAGCTTTGGATGCTCCAAGACGGGCCAATAGGGCCAAAGAGGATTAAATGGCAGCATAATGGGCCTTCTTGGCCTCGGTGTAGGGGCGTGTAGGACGCCTCAGCCATAACTAGCTAAGAGTTAGCTTTACTGCTACTTTTGTCCGAAATAGTAGTAGCGTCTTTAAACAAACACGCATTTAAGCCCCATTCGTGTGTCTGTCTGCCTGTCTGTCTTTCTGTCCGGCTGTCTGCTGTGCTGCAGCAGCAGCAGCTACGATCAATCAAACCAACGCCGGTGTGGACTACGCAGCCAATGCATCTGTAAGTGCGGCAAGTGGGACTTACAAACAAGTTAGGCGAAGAAACATGAGATGAACAAGCCAATTGACGTAAAAAAAATGTCAAAAAAAATTAAACACCAACACAACAACAATAATTTGTATGGAATATTTGCTGCTTGCCCGTTGGCGAATTTCCTTTGACAAGAACAGCGAGCACGGCTCATGTTTTGCAGCTGACGAGCAGCTTCTAAACGAGCAACAACAACAGCACCAACATAACTATTAGCAAACAATTTTTGTTTTTTGGGCGCACATTACAACACCAACAGACGACAAGCAGACAGGTCGAGAGACACACAGACATACAGTCGGTGAGTGGGGGAAGGAGAGGGATGAGGAAACTTGTTAGCTGCCACTTCTGCCGAGATTTTTGTCTAAAATTATTTAACTGCTTTTTTGGCCACATTCGTCATGGCGCATTTTCGGCTTATTGCATAGAAAATAGCCATACAAATAATTAAAATAATAAATTTAAACAAGCAAACATTACAAATTTATTTTTTCTCGCCAGCCGCAATTCTTAAACTTTTTGCTACATAGTTGTTGTTTTTATGTTGGCTATTTTGCGATTGTTTTTTTTTTCTTTTTTTTTTGAAAGTCTGATTAAAATGTGTGCGTTCCTTCTTGTTGCTGCAAAGCATTGTGCAATATTTAAATAATTTTGTATACGGCTATAAAGTTTTGAACTGCCAATAAAATGATTCATGCTTGGGCTCTTTCAAGGCAAGGGTTTGACTGATTAACCGTTTGGGTGACCGACTAAAACCTGCCCCCTGCAGCCCCTTCATCAAAGCTCATCAAGTGCATGACAAAATTAACAACAACAAACAAAACGAAACAAAACAAAACAGAAGAAACAAAAAAGTTTTAAACGAGACATAACTACAACAACAACAACGAAGCCAGCTAGGCAATCCAATCAGTTTCGAATTAAGGTTTACATATGTGCTGGCTGGCCAACAGCCCGCAGCTGCCAGCAGCCAAATTGACCAACAAACTGGCCAAAAAATGAATATAACGACTACAACTAAAAACAAAAAGAGGAAACCTGCCTGATCTCTCGCCTCGCCTAGCATTCCCATGATATGCTGGCTAGCTGGCTGGCTAGCTATCTGGCTGACTGACGATCTGTCTGTCTGTCTGTCCATTTGTCTGTCCTCTGCACGTTCTTTGCATGCCAAAGTGTGACATCGCCGCGTGATTCGCGTACATTGCACTCGAGGTGCCCAAACCAAATTGACCGAGGAGCCAATTGAAATCGAAATCGAAACAAAAGAAATCACGGCATGTTATGCGGAATCGATTGCGCCATCAAATAATTGCAAGAACATCGACTCCGATCGGCTCTATTTTTACAGAGCCACGCAGAGGGATGGATGGTACATGCCCAAGCAACCAATTTATAGCCGGCTAATTACGCGCCAATTGTTTAAATTTAATTGCAAAGTCGAAATGGAAACCATTTGTGAAAAAATGCACACAATAAGAATAGCGCATAGCGCTTTCCGCATTTATTTTTAGTGTCCCCCCCTAATTCACGCAAGCGTGTGAACCAATTGAAGAGCCTCCTTTTCTATCCCACAGCACCTTAGCGCAATCAATAACAAACTCCATTTATACCTATCATCCAAATCGACTTATACTCTTATATGTTTGTATATGTATATAGTATTAAATATATATAGATTTAAAATACATGAATGTATGGGTATATTTAATAAAAGGCGCCAATCTATAATTATTACGTAATTGAGGTTGAATTCGCGCTTCAAACTTTGTTTATCAAGCGTTTCTCTTTGTGCCTCATCTTGTCTTGATAACCGTCAACATATGGAACTGGCAGCCATCGATCAGACAACACAATAATAACGAGCACCTTTTGTCTTTGTATCGGTTATAAAATTCGCATAAATCAACACAAATAATTAGACAGTCGAGGCGAAGTAAGAAAAAAGTCGGCCAACTCATCAGCAACAATTGAGGGAATTGTAAAAATATTAACAGCAACGAGATGTTCAACTTCTGCGGTCATGAAGCGGCCAAAGACTAATAATTTAACAAACAATTGATCAGATAAAGCAATACACATGTCTATTGATATTATGTGATTATTAAAAACTATAAATTTGCGACTACTGTAAAAAAAGCAATCGAGATTAACAGCATCAGATATTTATATCGGGTTCTCTTTAGTTAATCTATTAAGCAGCAAACTTATAGTTTAAATAGTATTACCAAATAGAGTTGTACAAAAAATAACAGTTGTTAACAACTTATAACAATTATCAATCAGATGCTTTCTGGCCATTTGGGATTATAACTTGATGCTGAACTGAATAAATTATTTAATTTCTATATTGCCGAAAACGACAAAAAGCAACTTTAAATTATGAAATGATCGAAACTCCTTTCAACTAAGTACATATATTAACTGGGGAAGAAACAATTTTAAATTAAATTTTCTAAACATTTTTTATTTTTCCGTAACTAAAAGGGCTCTAGCTTCACTTTTAAGAAACATTTTTAAGAACTTTTCCCTCAAGTAAACAAACGTTACCAGCGCATCAAAAAAAGCTACCAGCAGAAAGAAAAAGGTTAGCTCAAGTTTAAGTTTCAGACAAGTCTGCGTCAACCAATCTACTACAACAAAACTTGATGACAGCTACTAGTCTTGGACAGTGGCAACACATAAATTCATCTACATATGTGTAGTTGTTGTTTAAACCGGTGTATGCTCAAAACAAAGACTGACCAGTGGGAAATACGCTATTTTTGTTCAAAACGCACGACGCGTCGTGCTAAAATCTACAATAGGCAATAACCGAATCTATTCGAGTGTCACGCTGCCTAAAAAGAGGAGCTCCATAGGTGCACATCATAGATATTTTACATACTATAGACTTGTATCTTATATTTGCATCATTTATCATGCTTGTATTGTTTGGAGCGTTATAAAAAATGATGATGATCAGTTGGAGTGGTTGTGGGAGACTAAGAGGAAGAAGCCTATCGATGAAACAAAGAAATTGCTGCACATTTTTTGCCTTCACATTTCAAATGTTGAAGTGCAATTTGCTACGCCTGAAAATATTGAAAACGGGGTGTATCAGCACACACAAAAGCATAATTAATTAATGTTGAAAATCATTGTAATATATTATACAAATTTCACACGCCAAATTGTGGCACAGAAAACGGCAAAGCGAAAATAGACAAAAATAATAATAATGTAAATCGGCCGGCAGGCTGGTCAATATTTAAATTAGAAGATGTAAAAATAGGACTGCACAGCCAAAATGACTCGTGATTATTTTATAAGCTGCTGTCTCATCTACGCTGTCGCCCAGCAACGTCATCAGCACGTGGCTCGCCGGAATCAACAACAAAGTGGAAGATGCATCAGCATTGCACTACGACACAAATATTTTTAGCCACATTTTGAAAGAGAAACCAAAGGAGAAAAACAATATATTGATGTAAAGATAAATGTTTTATATTCGCGCTAGTTTTGACGCACGCGTCTCACTCTCATCATCGCCGGCGTCATCATCATCATCATCACAATATTGGCCTCTCGTGCATCTTTCTCTGCCCTGTTTTTGCAGTTCAAGTTCAGCTGATTTGCATTTGGCGTACAATGACGTGCCCGATGGCAAGTGCATGTGCTTATTTGTTAAAATATAATCCGTAAAACTGCTGTAAAGTTTTGCATTCAGATTTATGGCGTCGCTGTCGTCATGGCCCCCGCCGGAGCCGCTGACCACAGGCGCGTGGTCATATGTTACGTCTTTGCCAATTTGTTTTGCTTTGGTTTGTCACCTGCACGACTACGGCGTCTGTCGCGTGTCTATACCTTCGCTGGCGCTGTACTTTCGCGCCTCTCCGACTACAATGGCTAAACAAATACGACTATACAAATATACTAATGGCAACAGCAGTTCTATTCTACCCCTTCTTTCGTGTTCTGCTTCTCTTGGCTACTATCTAATTTGAGCTGCTACGCTACTCATTGCATTAGTGCCTGATAGATGGTTCTTCACTGCCAATTGTTACACACAATCTAGAACCAAAATAAAAAACAAAAAACACTACTTATAAAGCAACTATGCTGAATTTTTAGCTTAACAATTTGGTTCCGAAAACTAAAAGAATTTAGAAAAGTTCAATCAAAGGGATCCTGGAATGGATGTGCTGAATTAATTTAACTAATGTACTCTTCAATTCTTATATAAAAAGTATTCTTATACTTGTTAATAAGCTCAGCTACTATATGATTAATAACCATCTACAATGATCTACTTAATTGAATGATTAATTTGAACTACAATAATTTGCTATTATAATCAGAAGACGCCCTCATAACTTTTTCTAAATATCAAATAAATGCCAACTAATTTATGTTGGTGTTGCAATGATTGACTTCCCTAAATGATCGCAATTACCGATAATTATAGAAAAACTATAACGGCCCTCTTCCGGTTTTCGAATCTAACTATACTCGTATCTTTCCGGGTCTCACAAATCGAATTCAATGCAACAACAAATATACACATGTCTATAAAGTGAAAGATATTTTATGTATTTGCATTAAATAATGATAAGTAGTTCTCAGACTAATAACTTATATCTCTTAAAAAATGAAATGAAATTTGAAATAATGTTTCAAACAACATACAATTTTACTTTTATCACAGCTGAAAATTCCATTTAAAGGCCAGCAAACAACATTAATTCAAAACTTTGAAGAAGATTCTACATTTTATTTCTAGTTCATTTTTTTTTGACTCTAATTTATAATATTTTGAATCTAACAGGACTCCTTCAGCAACATTGTGGGTATTAAAAAAATATAAACAATATGAACTATACTTCCTATGTGCGACAGAATTGTCTCTCATAAAAAAATAAAGTCATCAAATCTATTCCAACAAATTTATTGGAATACGCACGTCTATTCCCAATATAATGATCACCATACCGACTACTTTATTTGAGTACAGATACCAGAGGTAGTACTGATCAACATGCTTAGACATAGAATAATCTATAAACTAGTTTAGTGCATCCCCACTATATCTTAAGATCCATTCGTTCAATGCGACAAGCTGAGCGACTTAATTTGTCATGCTAATCAAAAATATAAATGTATTTATTTTGCCAAATCTACGACGCCTTCTAACACAAATGTGTTACCCACATTACTAACAAGCTTATGTTTTTTAACCCGTCGAAAATTGTATTTCAAAATTGCCTTCCAACATGCAATAGAACTTAAGATTTCGAATGCAAACATCGTTCATAGCTAAGTGGGGTTGAGGATTTGAAAACATTTTTGCTGCATATAGTACACATTTATCTTCTGCGCGCCATGTTTATATTTTGTTTATTGTGTTATTAATAAATGTGCTATATCGTGAATGTAATGGGTATGTTTGAGAGCATACTCATGGGCCTACACCCATATTCACTTATAAATGTCTCTGCGTGTGTGTGTGTGTGTGTATTTGCATGTTTATTGTGCAGTTTATAAATCATTTTGCGTCAGGCGAGGCGCCTGCGACGCTTTGCTGACGCTGGTAAACCTGTAAGACATACACACACACGCATAAGACACACACATTGCACAGCAGCTAACTCATATTTATATTATTATTATTATTATTTGTTTAATATTTTCACCATTCAGTACTATGTTGTGTTGTTGTTTTTTCACTTTGTTTGTTGATGAAAATTTATGTCGTCATTGTCGACGGCGTCTAGTAAACAATTTATTTAATGCTTGTCTTCGTTTAGCTGCTTCTCTACTTCTCGGCTTCTCTGTTTTTCTGATTTTCTGATTTTCTTCTTCTTCTAATTACTCACACAGTGTTTGGTAATATTTACGCTGCGTATGCGTTATGTGTGCGAGTGTCCGTTGCGCATACGTCGCGTATTACCGGCTTAAATATTCACAAACATAGGCAATTATGTCTAGCAAATTAGAAACCACCACCATGACCATTTTTGGTTAGAAGAAGGAGAAGAACTGCCTAGAGGCAATACATACTGTTATGGCCGTTGCTATGCCAACTGCTGCCATTGTTGTTGTTGTTGTTGTTGTTTGCTACATCAAGTGCATAAAATGCTGCGTGCTGTTGTTGTAGCTGTTGCTGCTGCTGCTGCTGCTGGTGGTGGTGATGGTTCTGGTGCTGGTGCTGGTGCTGCTGCCTTTCGAACGTTGAACAGGCTAGATGCGTAATGTCACAGCCAGCGGGAAAAAGATTGCGACATGGATAGATCAGTGGTGCTGATGGCTGCGAGGATGACGATATGGTTGGCGATGAGGGTGGCGTAGTAGGTGCTTTTAAAATGTTCAGGTTTTGTCTATAGCACGAATTATTGTTGATCTCATAGTAGCCGCTGTATCGTATTGGCGCATAGGGTGATTCGCATTTAATGGGCGACGATGACGGGGTGTGTAAAATGTTTTGTGACTGTTGTAGTTCTTGTTGTAATTGGTGTTGTTGTTCTTGTTGCTCTTGCTGTTGCCGCTGTGTATTGTTACTGATGTTGTTGTTGTTGTTACTGATACTGTTACTGTTGTTGCTATCGTGCTCCAGCAACGCCGGCGCTTCTTGCTTCACCACAATCAGTGAGGCAAGGCGATCGCGCATTATAATGAGCTACAAATTCAAGCTTATCATGTGCATGGATATGTAGGAATACGTGTATGTAGGCATGCAGGTGCAAGTGAGACAGTGACAAAGACACACAAACATACAGACACAGACAACACAGAACGCATATAGATAGTTTCTTGGATAAACACCTGTGGGGCACACGGTGCGCTGAGGGGCACGCTCTTTATCCAGCACGGCGGCCAAATTGCAGGCTCCAGTCCTTTATATGCGAGTTTGTATATAATTCTTCGTGGCTATGTAGATATGTAATTGTAATCAGGTGACTTCGTCATTATAGCAGCAGTTATTCGCAATGTTTGTCCTTCACATACGTTGCTGGCTTGTTGTTTTCTTTTCTCTTTTTTTTCCACCTATTTTTGCATGTCCTTAGACTTGAACGTGCGACCGATTTTGGCGTTTGCGCAATAGCAGCTTCAATATAGATTTAACGACGTAAGCAAAACTGACGACGTAATAACTTACGCACGTACATACATATGTAAATATGTATGTATACAAGAATTTAGCTTACGAGTATGTGTGTGAACGTGTATATACTATATTGTATATAGTAGTTGAGAGGCACAAGGACGTCTTAAAGTGTTTTGTTTTTGTTGCGCAAAGTTGTACAAAAATAAGTTTATCTAGCTAGTACTTAAAAATTCACAATAATATTCACAATAATTTTCACAATTCACAACACACGTATACGAATAAACGCATATCAAGCATACGCACTGTGTTCCATTGCATGAAATAACTCATACGAACCGTTAAACGCGCCAATGTTTAGAGCATTGGTAAATTATGCGGCATGCACCAAGAAATGATAGAAAATCACGCATACGATACGGTGTGCAGTGCTTCGTGGCTTCCGTTTCCGCATAGAACGCGCGGCTCACCGGCTAAGTGGCAACTTGTTGCAATTGACAATTGTTGTTTAAACTTTAACAAACAATTAACAGCAGCTGCACATTCATAAATATTTGTATTATTTATATGTTAGTCGGGAATTGGCGAGCGAACGATCCGGCGAGTGAGCGAATCGAATGCGAAATTACCGTCAAACTAATAGCAAGATGTTTTAGTTTAATTTACAGTTGTGGTTGATGTTTGTGCTTATGTGTTTTCAATTTTATTTTATTTAAATTTCTTTTAGCTCTAGTCGTGTGAGCAGTTTGAGAAAAGTTGTTAACAATGCGGCGTCTGTGACGCGACTGAACTTATCTTTACGGTTACACGCGACTATATTCAAACGGACGAGTGCACGAACGCCAGAAACGAAATGCTGCTGCCGCCGCCGCTGCCGCCGCTGTCGCAGTCAACGTCGCATAAAACAGATATCGATGTGATTGTCTGTGTGAGAGAGAAGAATCACAGGCCAGCAGCAAGCACACGACCTACCTCGCATCGTTGTCGGCAGCGTCCCGAAGTGCGCCACATATTACGTCATTCCCTAACCATCATCATCATCATAGACAACAACAATAAAAGGCAGGCTGAATGTCTGGCTAGCTGGCTGGCTGGCTGGCTGGCTGGCTGACTGGCTGGCTGGCTGGCTGACTGGCTGGCTGAGTCGCTCGTGCACAAAAAATCGATGACGTTGTTTTTAAGGCGCCTGCGCTGCTGCCAATGCAGTGCAGTGGGCCAATTCTGAGCGCACACACATACACATACACACAAACAGCGACAACGACGACGACGACGACGTCGCACGAAAGCGAAAACGCAAATAATTTACGTCATAAAAAAGCTTTGCTGTCTCTGTTCATTTTATATCGTTGAGGCTATGGCTGCGACGCGGCGTCAAATGAGCGCAGGAACGGCACAGGTAACGACACAACAACAATGACGATTGATTATTTTAGCTCCTCATTTATGTCAGCACTGCTCCAACTCACAGGCACCTGTGAAAAAAGCAACCGCTCTCTCGCACACCCACACAACATACATATGTGTGTACATACTCGTATATCCTTCCAACCAGCCCGGTATATATTTATAAAGCGCGCCTCCCAGCATTGTAGAGTGTGGGAACTCGGGCTTCCCTGTTGCTGTTTTTTAGGCACAATTCGTTTTTTTTTTTTTGTGCCTAACGGGCTCGGAAATTCTATGTATATTCTGTGTAGGTGATATCACTGCAGGTGCATACATAGTATATTTATATAGTCGGTATAGAAATACATATAGTATATATTAAGCGCCACACAATGGGTAGTTTTTTTGTCAATCTTTTTTTTCTACATCCAATAGTTTGTATTAATAGCTTTTACAACTAGCCTCAGTGCTAAAAACTACTGCTTTTAAGAGAACGTTTCCTTAATTTAGTATTAGTAGACATTTACAAAAAGCGACTTTTTAGAAATTGATTGATAATTCGACTATTATGTATAGTATGTTAATGATAATAACATTACATTAATAGTGAAATTCTGTGTTTGGATTTATATGTGAGGTTGAAATAAACTTCTTGTTATACTACAAGCAAGCCTTTGTACGAGCTCCAACTTCGATAAATATGTTATTGGACTTAAAATCTAAAACCTTTATGATTAGATTACATATCAACTAAAGCAAAAAACCAATAAATCAAGTAAGTAAAACAAATACATAAATAAAGGAAGATTAATAATGAATTGGACATATCTGACTTGCTTTATTCCAGACAAGAACAATATAGAGTTTGATCATAATTTGCGAAACAGGAAACGAAATCTAGCCCATTACTTTAACTTCATCCTCCATTAAAAAAAAAAAAACAAAATAATTTCTTTATACCCCAGATGTCAATGTAGTCGTAGCCAATATTAATGCACCTTACCATTGACACCGGCATTCGCAGCTCATAAACACGAACAACTACAATAGCAACAACAAAAGCAAGTATGAAAGAAACAACTCCCAAGCCGAATCCAAAGCTCGGCTTGAATTCGTTTGGCAATAAACCAAAATTAAACGTCATCAAGCGCGACCATGAGCAAGCTTAGAGCGGGGGGCTGCTATGAATCGTGCATTGGCCATTGGAAGGCATCAGAGAGTGAGAGTAGAGTGGCCAGGTGAGTCGCACGCGCATGCGCGTTCGCGTCTGCATTTGCATGGAGGCGTGGAACGAAGTAGGTGAGGCCGTCGTTGCCGTTGTCGTTGTCGTTTCGTTTTCGTTCGTTAGGCTTCGTGTCGTGTGTTGGATTCGTTGTGGCTATTTTTAGACAGGTTTTTGGACAGGTTTAAGCCACGTTTTCTAACTGTTGTTAGCGTATTGCAACAAACAAAACGAAGCCGACAGGCAGCGGCGGCAGCGACGAGGCGGCCGGCGTTTAGACAAACGTGAGATCGGCAACGCGGTTGGGCGCAGTGGGCTCTTCCTTTCGTTTTCATAGATTTTTTTCCCATAATGCTTTGTGGCGGTGGTGTGTACATGTATATTAGTTGAATTTTGGGAGCGACGCAAGTGGAACTGGTCTGGGCCACTGCCAGCCACCAGCCACCAACCACCAACCATACATACCTACTTACACTCTCATATACAGTACTCATGGTGCTGTTATTGTTGTTTTTGTTGTTGTAGAGTAAGTATGTGCGGCTCTTGCCGTTGCTTGTTGGCTGTTCGCTGTTAGCTGTTGCTTTGACCCGCTCGTGGCCCCAAAAGTGCAACATTTGGCTGTACATGCAAACAGCTCCACCGGCCAAGTATTAGAGTTTCTGTTGAGTCGTCGCTTCCACGCCGGCTACACATTTCAGCTACACTGAAAGCATTATGCAAGATGATCGACACAAAGACACACATTAAAAATAGAAAATTAAAGCTTAAAATATATTGTACAATTATAAATTATTAAATTAAATATTGTATTTGAAACTATTGATCTTGATATCAGGAACATAATTGCACTTTACGATATACTCATCGATTATTAATCTCCACTACAGAGTTTGTAGTGCAAATACATACATCTTTTATTTAAACAATTAATCATAAATAAAGTCATTTATTGCATAATGGGAATAGCAATAAGAGATATACATATTGTAGTCAAAGGTATGAGGTTTCAAAGCTTTACAATTTGAATGCAATGTATTGATTGAATACATAGTCTTAGGACTTCAATTCAATTATTTCACATCAGTTTTAATGAAACACAAAAATAGTGAAATATGTTTAAGTCTAATAACGTCTCTGACTGCTCTTTGCTGTGAATAGGGGCATAGCTGGCCGTTTGGCAAATAAAATTCCCCCACCTAGTCGGATTCGGTATTGATAAAATAAATAAAAGAAATAACAAATAAAATAAAAAGAATAAAATAAATAAAATAAATGAAATAAAATAAATAAAATAAATAAAATAAATAAAATAAAAAAATAAATAAAATAAATAAAATAAATAAAATAAATAAAATAAATAAAATAAATAAAATAAATAAAATAAATAAAATAAATAAAATAAATAAAATAAAATAAATAAAATAAAATAAATAAAATAAAATAAATAAAATAAATAAAATAAATAAATAAAATAAATAAAATAAAATAAATGAAACAAATAAAATATATGAAATAAATAAAATAGATAAATGAAACAAATAAAATATATGAAATAAATAAAATAGATAAATGAAACAAATAAAATATATGAAATAAATAAAATAGATAAATGAAACAAATAAAATATATGAAATAAATAAAATAAATAAATTTTAAAAAAAGAAATAAAATAAATAACGGTTTTTTATGTTGAAAACTATTCTTAAATATAGTTGCTTTATTTTTCGCAATGTGTAGTTGCCTCTGCCGCTCTTATTGTTGTTGCAGTCACTGCATTTGTTGCTATTGTTGGTTTTATTGGCTGTATTATACCTGACGTGCCTTCGCAAGCCAAAGCCAAGCCGAGCCGAGCCAAGCCAAAATAGTGGCCTGCCTATGGGGCACTCCTTGATTTTTTCTTGCGCCTTTGCCTTTGTCTTCGGTTCGTTCAGTTGCGCTTTGTCTTGTGATGATATTCTAAATGTGCTGCGCCAAATTTGCTTCGTTTTGCTACGTCTACTTAGCGTTGTTGTTATTGTTGTTGTTGTTGTTAATACATGTATCGTTTTCGCATCGCTGCTGCCTGCTGTTGTTGTTGTTGCTGTGGTTGCTATTACAGTTCGTGAGTTTAATTTAAGGAATTTTTGACTTTTTTGATTGCTATTTAAGGTTTGATTTCTGACCGTTTGTCCGTCTTTCTGTACGCCAGTCCATCTCTCAAGCAAATTTCAATTAGCATGCGGCACTTTGCGTTTCGTTTGCTCATTTGTGCCGGCGCCGCGCGTCTCATTTGCATAAATTACATTTTGATTTGCTGCACCAAGCAAACTGTAAAGCCAACAACAACGAAAATAAAGGCTCTTTGCGCCCACCCATTTTGTGGCTTTTACCATTTGCGCTCTTTCTCTGAATAGACATGCCCATTTTTTTTCTTCAAGTCAGCCACCACTTACCATACGAATACCCAAGCCGAAGCATTTCCTTCAAATGCAAATTTTTAGTTGTCTGTTTAGCCTGCAGGTGCATTTTGTGGCGAATTATTGTCATTATTTTTGGGCTGTTACTATTAATATTTGTAACTTTTTACACAACCACAATTTTGCAAGTGGTTGTTGTTGTTGTTGTTATTGCTAGCCAGCTTTCGTGCTATTTTAAAGCTTACTGCAATGTGAATAAATGAATATATCAAAAGTTGACTCGGCAGAGGCCTCAGCAGACCTTTTGTTGGCTTTGATCCAACAGTTCCCTGTGTAATATAGTTTACTTTAAATTTAAACTTCGTTTAAGTGTAGATCCTTTGACCTTGGAAAGCGCCCAACCTCTGCTACGTCATTCCCATATAACATTAAACAAAGCCCAATCAGACAAGAGGGAATATAAAAGAGTCGCCGATGTCGGCATTGATTTTATGGCGTGCTTCCGTTGCGTCTGTCGGGCTATTAAAGCACGCATAGCACGTCAGCAAGCTCATATGCATGGCGGTGTCCATGTTCGTCATACACGCCCCGAAGTAGGCAACATTTTATACATTTACGTTTGTTTATCTACCGCCCCTTTTGGCTTTGACTGTTTGAGTGACTGGTGGCCATTACGCTTGTTATCAATAAAATTGATTGACTCATGCTCCCTCAATACGCTTCCGCCTTTTATAAAAATGTAACGGAATACATACGACTACAATGACGTTTGACTGCGGCCAAAACGGTTGCCAAGCAATCGTGTCGTGTTGGGACTGTGCCTTTGACCTCTGTGGCTAATTCTAAATTGGTTTAATTATTTCAATTGTTCAGGTAACTGTCTAAATAAATTAGTATAGATATACCATTAGAAATATAATGAAATATGTACATTTTGTTGAATAAGAATTATACTGATATAAATTTAAAAGATGGTGACAGTCCTGCAAAGGATAATAAATTAATGGCTATTGCATAAACAAAACAGATAGGTATTTGGACATGCCTAAAAAGCATGGCACCCCTTAAAACAAATATATTAAATACTCAAAATATCCCTACAAGTTACAAAAGATAGACTCTACCCTTGGGTAGAAAAATTGAACTCATCAATTTATTTATTTATTTTTGACAAAGAACTGTAAATTTAAAGACATGGAAACATATAAAAATAATAAAAATAAATATTCATTTGAATGAAATAAAAAAAAAAAAAAACCAATGAAAGAATAAAGTTACAAAATTATAAAAATTCTTTAAAAAGTGTAGAGATTTTAAGTTTTCAGCTTATACTTGTATATTAAAAGTATTTAAATAATTTTATATTTTATGTTCTCTTAATATCTATACTAAATAATTAACAGAACCAAATGATTTTAAAAGAAGTTCCCTTATTAAATATAATCTAAATTGTTTAAGTGTTATTAAAATAAAGGCATTTAATAAGGATAATGCTACAATTTAATAGGGATGTCAAACCACTTTCAATTAAAGCTTCAACAAGCAAACTAAAATGTTGCATTGCCCTTTATCTTCATGAAAAGGATCCTTTAAATTAGTAGAAATTTACATTTGCCTCTGACATTGACTTTAAACTTCATTCAACTCGCTTCTGATTAATATGGCCAGACTCCCACAACTCTTAATACGCCCCGGAATTATTTCAAATTGTTAATTATCAGTACACAGCGTTAATTGTTTAACTCTGCGTTTTAGCCGCCAACGCTGCGCTGCTTAACAATGACGTCACAGCGGTGGAAAAACTTCCGTGGTAAAGAAAAATCAATAAACTATGACGTCAAGGTTGTGGGTGGTGCGTAGCCTGGACGCCTGCCCATCGCTCAGCCAATTGTGGACATGCGCAGAGATGTGTTCTGCAGACATGAATGAAAGATAGCCGACCAGGTGTGTAGGCAGCGGACCACAACAGCAGCGACGGCCTACGCCAACGCCAACGCCGACGTCTACGGCAGCAACCCACGTATAAAAAAACACCGGCCGGTCTCGCTCTGTCTGTGTCGGCAGCGCTCACGCTGTGACCAAGAATAGCACGTGTATGTATGACGTCATAGTTGAGCAGAGCACCACCAAAGCAGCTATCCTTTTCTATGTGACGTCATGTACGGGCTGAGGTTTATTTCCAGTTCAGCTGATGATGATGTCACAACATTTTCCACTCGGTTGTCGTTGTCGTGCACACACAAGCGAAAATACAACAAGGACTATAACCAACAACACAAATAGCTTTTGCCTTTTTTTTGCTATGCACTTTTGCATAAATTTTACGAATGGTTATTTTTGTTTCTGCAAACATGCGCCTAGCCTGGCGGCTATGTACGTGTATAGTAAATGACTTATTTAAATGTAAGCTATGATATGACGATGTAAATAAATCAGCACTATTTAAATACATTACACCTCTGTGAATACATTTCCAACTAACGTATTTCTAGGACTTGCCTTTTTCAATGGCTCTTTACCAATTTAAAAACTTTAATAAACTGCATTTTATTTGTATTATCATTGTACATGTTATAGTTATATACTTACAAATATATAAATAACATCTATATCTACTCTTCTTTCAATTTTAAAACTATTTCTACTTTAAAACTTTATTGGATAACTGTGACAGAAAAGAAATAATTTAAACGAATTAAAGTAACTCTTTAACTCTTTATTCTTTTTTATTCTGCACCGAATCTATGTACTACTTGTATATACATATACCCCTCACTTCGTCTTACAACAAATGTTGTACTTCTTCATGTTTACAGACCACGAATTAAATAAAAACAGTACTGTCCTTTCTTTATTGCCTTTTATCCATTTCCTTATCCGTTCATTCTCATTATTTAAGTTGATGCCAATACTATATATTTTCAATAAAAAGCACTTTTCAAAGTCATAGTTATATGGTCCATGTATTTATATTTTTTAATCATACGTTATTTAACATATCTTTACCGCTGCAAATATTGATTCAAAAGGCAGTTTCATATCTCTGCAAATCTAAATATATATCGCTTTCCGCTTGAACAAAGTTGGCAAATACTGCAAACTTATTTCATAAGGCAATGCTGTGTGGCCCAATTAGTTCGTTTATTGCAAAAAAGTTTTGCTTACGCAAGTTTGTGCAATAAGCTCGTGAGACTGGACAACACTCAGCTTCAACTCAGATGAATACACATCCTTATACACAGTTCTTAACGTATATGTACTTATTTATATAGTCGAGCACAGAACAAGTGCAAGTTTCTCAGTTGCTTACTTAAATTAATATAATCTTAAATTTAAGGACCGTGCCCCAATTTTAACTTTTGGGCATGCATATAAAGTGATACTTTATAGTGTAGCCATGCGGGTCTATCTCAATTAAGGACATTCAAGCATATCTTATGGAGCTTTTTCTTTCATTACCAGTAGTCTGGTAAGACTGCACTAGATCGAGAATTCTATAGAACTTTATAAATTGTTCGAGTTTTCAGCAGTTTCTCAGTAGTATTACTTAACTTAATATTATCTAAAGTTTAAAGGCCGTGGATAAATAGTATTTTTAGGAATGCATTTCTACTTGAGTGATAGTTTATACGGTAACCATGCGGGTCTATTTCAATTAAGGACATACGAATACAGGGATATGTTGTTTGTACTGTACAGATTTTCTTGCAATACCAGTAGTCTGAGAATAACTTTTAATAATGTTTGAATTTTTATCACAAATAAGCAATTTGAAGGTACCTTTAGACAAGAAATACTTACATAGGAGCAGGAACTTAAATTGTAATTTTTAAAGCACACTTTGATGCCGAATTCTGTTTAAGAATTGTGCCCGTTTATTCAGACAACCACCAACATATGAATTTCTACGAGTAGTAATAATTACAAGCACCAAATGAATGAAATCAAAAATTGTGTGGAAACTTGTAAAATGTGCCATTTCAGACTTACAATATAATAAAAGCTACAAAGACTGAATGTTCTAGTTTAAAAATCTCTTACAAAACTGGCAAAGTTTCATGACAATTGCTATATCGTGGTTTTTTTAAGCTAAGCACTCAACGACAGCAATATTATCTGGCTGAAGCTTAAAGAGTCTTGGGGACTTGCAAAATAAGACAAAAATATAGGGGCTTCTTATAGTTTGAGGTGACTTGTTAATTCTGACGAAAAGGGTAAACAATTATGCTCTTTCATAGATCTTCTGATCAGATTAATTGTTCTGCCATTACTTTATTTTAAATCGATGCCTCTTAATAGTCGTCCATATATGTAAATATTTGTAAACATAGTATGTTGGTAGCAACCACTCACTAGTCAGAAATGCTGCAATGCCGCTTGAGGTAAATCGAAATGCACTGAATATCTAGCAGGGCCCAGAGGTTGTGCGCATTTTAATACTCTTGGTTGCAATAAATTTAATGGCTGTTACAATCTGTCATAGATAAACAACCATTAAGCATAACACGACGACAAAAGCAGCTATACGAGTAGTGGCCAGCTCCAATTGCAACGTCCGCAGACAAAAGCGTTGGCAGCATGCGAATGCGATGGTGCATCTGCCAATTGAATGCTCGGATGCTGATGCTCTGTTCTTGGCTATTTTCTCACCTGCGGCGCTTGGCCAACTAGCAAATGGTAATGGTAACGGGTCCGTGTCCGTGTCCGTCCGATTGTGGTCCGACAGTCGAGCACACAACAAGCAGCGACTGCTTAGACGCGACCTCGACCTGTCTCGTGTGCTCAAAAGCGCGCTCCATGTTATGTGAGATGCTGGGTATTATTTATTGACATTCAATGCGAAACACAACAGCAACAGAAACAACAACATCGGCAACAAAAAATATCCGAATATACATACAGCCACTCATAGCGGACTTTGCTTGAGTTAGTTGACACAGGCAGACGGTAAGCCGCTTTGGCTCAATGCTGCACGTTTACGTCTCTATATTCTAAATTGCATAGATTTGTATCAATTGATAGCGGCATGTAATTTTCTAAGCAGGCAAAATACACCTTGGTCAACAATCGAATGGCACAACATGCAACGGGCAACGGGCAAAGTGTTTGTCAAACCGAAGGTAGCAGCTACTCGTACAAGCTGGCTTACTCGCAGAGCTCAGCTCGACTGCACCTTTATACTAAGCCTGTGCACGTCTTCGAATATCGACGTCGCTTCGTGAAGATGCAGACTAAAACCCGCATAGAGGTATGCCGACTATGTACAGTAGGAATCGCAATAAGCAAATCGCCACAGCTAGACAAATGAGACACAAAGCTAACTATGTTAGACTGCACTGAACTTAATTCTCCTTCACTATCGTTTACATAAAGTGTTGCAAAATGTTTAAATCTGTGACTGTGCATACCTCTTGGAAGAACCCAAAAGGTATAATCCTCTTGAAATAACTTATCTTAATTAAAGATTAAGATTCCAATGTCAACTGAAATAAATGAGCATTTTCAGGAGTTGCGTATGATATTTTATTCGTTTCTATAATTTGTTTTCATAATAAAGATATAGATTCCAATGTCAACTGAAATAAACGCACATTTTCAGAGGTGTTTATAATATTTTATTCTTTTCTATAATTTATTTTTCTATTATTATAAATATTACAAAAACGTACATCTATGTGTTTACAAAAAAAATTACAATCAACTTAAAACAAATGATGGGGTTATTAAAAATAAAACACGAGAGATGTCTGTTAGGGAAATTAATAGAGTGGGATCTTCTCAGTCCCTTCGCCACCCACCCACATTATTTGGAAAAATATATACATGAATTTTAATTTAATGACACCTTGATTGGCAGCTTTATGTTTTCTTGACTACTAGTTTAAAAAGTTCTTATAAATTTCTATACCATGAGAAACAAATTGTTGAACTTCTCTAAAATCCTCTGAACTATATGTCTCTGACAACATATGGCTGTGAGTCGGGGCATAGCTGGCCATATGGCAAATAAAACTCCCCCAACGTTTCGGAGGCATTAGTAGACATTATTGCATAGTTACTATTGAGGCTTTCTTATTTTTTAAAGTTTAAATTATAACCTAATATTAGTAAACTGTGTTGACAGCATTATTTGTTGATATATTAATAACGTACAAAAATAAATAAATACAAAATTTCATCAATACATGTAAAAAGAAAATTGATTCTACAGATGTACAGAAGCCTAAATTTCAGTTCGAATACAATGGAAACATTTAGGTATTAAAACAGACCGACAAAAGGACTTACCATGTGGAAATATCTGCCGATTTCCTTTTAACCTCTAACATGGAAACATCAAGGCTTCCATATATACTCGTACATCAGAAGTTCACATGCCAAATACAACATACCCTTTCAATTATTGTGAAGAGTATAATATTGAAGCCACCTAATCGACTTCTTCCCGTACTACCTATATACGTGTATATAAGTAAGTATGCAGTTAGCTGCCTATCTAAGCGGCTAGCCCTCAGTCTTGGTGGCATGTGCGCCTGCCTGCCTGCCTATCTGTCCGCCTGGACCTGATGGCAAGCCCGTCTTCGTGTCGAGCGCGGATACTTTTTGTTGCCGCTGTTGCATAACGTAGAAGTCATGGCAGAACGCGGGAATTAATTAAACGGCTTAAATAAGATGTACTAACAATTTGCGCTAATGTGCCAATCATTCTGTTGGTGGTTGAGCCTGCGGTGGCCGATCCAAAAGTTCGTGTCGTTGGTGTTGTTGTTTCCGCTGTCAGAACAAGTAGGAGTGGAGTTCAAATTAACTTTGCCACGCTCATCATCATCAGCACCAACTCCAACGCCAACAACAACAATAACAACAGCGACAACGACAGTCCAACACAAGTCGTGCCCGAGCCTCAACATAATGTTCGAGTATCTATGAGGCGCATACATTTCGATCTGCCAAAATATTGTAATTTCGTTATATGTTCAAATACTTGTGTATAGCGGGTGTTTCTTGGGAGCAGTACATTTTAAATACAATACAAATACATGCAAATTTAAGCCCAGAAGATGAACCAATTTTCATTTTTTGCATAATTATTTGCCGTGCCATACATTTTGTTAGCTTTTCCTTATAAATAAATGCACCATTCTTTTTTTACACGGTAGATTGGTTCCAGAAACAACCGTGTAAAAAAAGACATTGATCATATGCAAAAATAGGTGATTGGTTCCTTATCTCAAAAGAAATATATATTCAATTTTTAATCGTGTAAAAAAAACCGTGTAAAAACAGAATTAGGTGTAATTCTAGAAGACACCCTGTATATCAGTTTTAAAAAATTATATTAAATTAATGTTGGTAGCTTTGTTTTGTTTTTTCTGTCTTGTGTGTGGCGTGCAACAAAATAATTTGCCAGTCCGTAAAATAGCAAAGAGAAGGGGTTGTCTATATTGGCTGTTTGTTTATTCTTTGTACTTATGATGATTCGGTCAATATGATATTTGTTCAGTCCAGTAAGCCCGAATTTAATATTTGTTTTATTAAAACTTTAAAGATGCACGAATTCTAAGATCATTTACTTGTTCTTAAACCAATTATTGAGGCGCTTAACGACGAAACCGAAAATAAAATGTTCCATGATATCTTTTCAAATTAAAATTGGTTTTAAAAGAATCTTCAGTGTGTTGCTTTATATCTATACAAGTATGGTGGATATATCGGGGCTTTGTAGCATTAGGTATCTGTCAAGACCTTAAAAAATTACAATTTTGTATTTTCCGGCATGACTTCTCTTAGGCAGATGTTTCAACTAAAGCCTATAGATATGCATGATGCTCTACCACAAGCAATGCAATGTTTTAGCATCGTTCAGAAGCTTATATTTTAATAAATAAATATTTTCCACAGCTTTGATTTCAGATAGGGTCAATTAAATGCAAATTATAATTTACCAAAAATTAGGCAACATTAAGTAAACAATTTGAAAAAAATTAAAATAAATACACAATTATAGAATCTGAGGATAAAATATGGAATCACGATCCCAGGGAGTAATTTCGTTCGTTAGGACAACTTTTTCGTTCTCAATCTAATCTACTTACATCTTTGTAATCTTTTTTCATCTTTATAAGGTTATGCTGAAAAAGAATCTTAATGAATGATTAAGCGATCAATAAAATCAACAAAATGATTTAAAACTATTCGTACTGATCAGTTGGAAAAATAAATACTTTTTGCACATTCTGCATGAAAAATTCAAATAATCAAGATCATAGCAAAGACATCACACTTTCGTATGATCTTTGATTACTAATTTTTTATCGAATCAAAACCAACCCAATTGCAATTCCCCATGCGGTTTTCCAAGCAACAAAATATTAGAATTGGAAGGGCCCTGCAGCAACTATTTACTCATAAATATATTTCCATGGCTTTAAATTTGTCTTCCGTGTGCTCTTTTCATTTTAGTAATTTTTAATCGAATCAAAAACAAACCAATTAGATATTTTATCACATTGGAGTACTCATGCAATTCTCCCTGCGGTTCTCTTGATTTTTTCAACCATGCAACAATATTTTAGACTTCGAAGGGCCCTGAAGATGTAAGCAACGTTTTACTCATGCTTACATACATTTCTATGGCTTCAAATTTGTCTTGCCATAAAATATGAAGGCTTGTCTGCAACAACAATACATAGTATAGCTATAAGATTAAGAAAAAGAAACATTTTAAATAATTCACAGGCGTGATTGGACACGCTGTGAGCGTCCCTCCACCGTCCCCCCACCAGCGATCGCTTAATTTCCATTTCTCATGCAACTCCAAGCCATCGCAGACCAGGTGAAGATGCAGTAAAAGTCAAACGGCTGCACTGCCGTCAATTAAACAAGCATAGAGGAATGTGACGATGCGCATGCGCATGCGCAGAGACCGAGCGAGACAAACTGAGATATAGTGCTGGTAGACACGGTTGCGTTTCATCAATAGACGTAACAAAATGCGCAAAATACTTGCCTCCAAATGTCAAGATGAGGACCAGTTAAAGTACGCTAATTAGTCAAAGCCAGTAGCCAAACGGCAATCCACTTTGCGGCCACCAGTTCGGCTGACACTTGAGCATGTCAAGGCATTTTATTTATGTACTTGGTAACCCAATGTGATCGGTACTACAACTAAGTCAGCGACGGCACTCTGCGGCGTCTTGTAGCCGGCCATTTAAGGAGCCGCTCGAGGTCAGACACTGTGGCACTGTGGCAATGAATGCAACGGCGATGATGTTGCACGCAATCGCCGCCAGCTAAGCGGCTGATGACTAACTGGCTAAATCGCAGGTGACTTACGGCTGTTGCGATCACAATCGATCGCGTTCACATTGAACGAAGAGTGCGATACGCGATAATCGCCAACTGCTGGACTGGTGGACTGGTCGGCTAGCCGGCTGACTGGCTGGACCGCTTGGCGGGCTTCCTGCTGCTAACATAGACATCATTTCAATTGGCGCACAGATCGCACAGCAAAGTTCAAGTAAAAATTGAATTTGAAATTTATTGCAAGCAGTCGTTGCTTTGTGTTGCCATTTCAAACGGATTTTTATTGTTGTTTCATTTGGTTTTGCTTTTTTTTATTATTAAACGTTTGGATTCTGTTCGCACTGCATTGCTCGCTATTTGTTAGCGCAAAAAGCGACCAATTATGCGAATATTAATGAAGCATTGTGTGCGTTTCGGGCTTGTAATTGAGGGATACTCATAAACATTAGGCTCACCAAACACTTCCTTGTGAGTCAATACAGAGCCAACAATAGCATCTAAGCCTTATACTATTTGCAGCTGCAGCAATCTGTTTACATTTGTCTGACTGAGCTCCCATTGTCCCATCTTGCACTCGTAGTATTTATTTGGATGGGTAGCCATTCCAAATTATCCGAAAGCGAAAACTCTTCCAGGAAAAAATGTTTCATTAAAAAAATTAATTCTACTATTATTTAACATCTGTAAGTTAGAATTAATCCTAAATCACAAAATGTAATACATATAAAAATATATGTACATATAACCAGAGCAACGTAGGCCTTCAAAGACAACAATTGTATTAAAAATAGGAGCAAATTAAGACTTTGACTCCAAAATTGTAATCCTAAAGCAATGATTAATTCCCTCGTCTTTCCTTATTTCAAATTGCATATTCTAAGCAGAAACAATTTAACATCAATTTACGTTCGGGTGATATTGCAAATATCACATTTCCACCTTAGAAAAATATGAGCTAAAGAGCTCAGATGGAAAAATAATCGCTTTTGGTGATCTTCATAACCTTCGTAGAGTTCTCATTAGAACAACATCGGCTATGTGTCTGCTATCAGAGTAATCGCAGAACCGCTTAATTAGACCATTTATTATAGTCCCGAAGATACAGACGTACCTTTTTTGCTCCGTCTTAGGCAGCAATCCAATCCTTAGTTCTTTGGAAGTTATCTATTTTTTCTGATGGCAAAAGGTTTCTAAAAAAGTTTCTATCAGTGCAGAAGGAAGAGGGTTCCTGAAGCTGCAGAATAAACTCTGCTCCATATTGTTCTTTGAAGCTGTTAAATGTACTTAGCCAAGCTCAACACGGCCGTCACAGGATCAATTAAGCATAATTCGCAGTGGATTGTCTTCAGCACCAGAAAAATCATCCCAATTATCTATCTTAATTACTTCAGGTTCTAATAAACAAATCTGCAACATCATCTAGGTTTTCTAGCATTATCTCCACAATTTTTTGTAAGCCAACATACATAGACACTGTCATTAAAAATTATCAAATATTTATAACATTTTTTAAATATTACTTCTACACGTACATAAAACGCTTTGAAAATACTTACGAGGTTCGCAGCTGGTAGCAATTTTCAATTTAATAAAAAAAAACAAAAGCAAAAAACAAGTTTGTTTGTTTGACAAGACCGCATAATTGCTTGCATAAATAAATAAATCAAAAATAGCTTTGAAATAGTTATATCTTATTATGAATGCTATATGCTATAGCTATTTATTGTTGCCGGATATGTTTAAAAAATGTCAACTACATATTTATGTATGTATGTATGTATGTATGTATGTATGTATGTATGTATACTAGACAATTACTCGTAAGGACGGACAATAACTGTCGTCTTAAATCCAGTGCGTCAATTGCATGGTGCCATCGTGGGAGCGTTGGGTGTCCATTACACTCATTTGACGCACCAAGCGCTTCATGGAGGGACGATGAATTGGTCGCCCAGTGACGCTGTCACTCGCGTTTGTATCCAGCGGTGTGCGTTCATTGATGAGCTGTTGTTGACGCGTGCGCCGTCCGGTGGTTTGCAGCTCGAGCTCAACTTCGGAGGCATTGTTAGACGATGAGGCCAACACATCGAGGTTCTCATATGAGGTGGGCGGCGAAGCAACATCGCTAGGGAGATAAAAGCTATGTTGTTAGGCCCTGACCACCACTAGCTTGTATAACCAACTACTCACGGCTCTGGCCGGCAGTGCAGGCAGTCCTTGAACGTCCAATTCTTGCCAAATTCCTCGCCTTCCTCGATTGTTTGCGGAAGGCGATGATGCAGGGTCTCTGGCAATCGCAACCCTGTCAAACCGCCGAGCATCGAAACAAATCCCATGATGACCAGAGGAAGCTTCAGGTTCTCCTTGCCCAAATACGTTACAAAGGGTATGGCAATCAGACCAAGACCACCAATATAACTGGACGCCCCAATCCCAATACCACGCACTTGCGTTGGATACAACTCTCCCGCGAACGGATAAATGATGAGAAAGGAGGCCGACAGCAGCGCCTTGGAAACCAGATATAGTACCAGAGTTTCATCGACGGCCTCATCCGGCAGCATAACGGTGATAACGCAGAAAACGCCTCTGAAATTCAAGGAATGTTACATTTGATTGAATAAGCTTTTAGTGTAAAACATACCCCAATATCATGGACAAGCTCAAAGGCCATCTTCTGCCCCAGGTATCCATAAAATACCAACAACACAAATAGCTAGGCAGCTCTACGACTGCGGACAGAAAGAAGCTCAGATACTGGTTGCTGCCTAAGGAGGGTCCGTAGTAACTGAGGCCGAGATAGACCGTCTCGTTTGCGAACCAGCTTAGTGTTATCAATATAGTCTTTAGCCGCATGTTGGGTGTACGACACAAATCCATCAGACCCACATTTACGACCTTCTTTTTCTGTTTTTTGAGCTTGTCCCGTATTATCTGCGCCTCCAACTTGCTATGCACAGCCTCAGGAAATTGCCGACCATTCACGCGCGCCATTCGCTCGAGTATCTTCAAAGCTTCCTCTAAACGGCCACGCATGAGCAGCCAACGCGGCGACTCCGGCATGACGAACATGTACAAAAAGTATGCCCAAAACGGCAAGGATGTGTAGTAGGAAAGACGCACCCAGTCTCGCTCCAGATAGGTGACTACTGAGAGCAGCATTATCCCAGACGTGTAAAAGGTGCAAGTCATAACCGTGACAAAGGAACGATAATTCTCACCTACCAGCTCGAGTGCTGCAACATAAAACAGAAGTCAACATTATAACAGGCTACCAAATCGATAATTCATACAATTGCTTACTTACATATAATAAACGGTATTTGGTAAACGGCTGGTATAGTAAGGCCCACTATAACGCGACTCCCGGCCCACATCCAGAAATCTGTGCTCAGCGATGTAATCAAGCTGCCCAAAAGCAATGTCGCCAGACAGGTGAAGTACGATAGTCGTCGGCCGGCCCGATCATTTAGCATTCCAAAGAGATACACACCCACCGGTCCACCTGTATTGAGAGCCGCCAGTCCAATGGTGGGATAAATGTCCTGGTCGCATACTAAATCAAACTGTGATAGGCATAAATGTTGGATTGATCCAATTATACTTGTAATGTATGTGTGTGTTTAAGCCAGGCATGATTCTATGAGTTCACAATGAGTTGGGACAAGCTGCTCTAAATGCACCTCGATGTGGGACGCTGATGGTGATGGGTCAATGTATTGGTCTCTTAGCGCACATCAATCACAATTGACGACCAGACGTCGCTAGTATTATACTCCCAGCCCTGACTACACTTCACAACGGGCCAGCTCTTATTTGGTTCAAGGGCGCTCATATTGGTCACATCATCCAGTATATCGGTCCAATTAACGCCGTAGGTGTAGCATTTGCTGTAGACAAGTGTATCATGATCCTGTGAATGTATATAGGCATTTGGTTATATTTTAAATTATTGTATGCTTTGTATAGATTATTTTATTACGTCATTGTTACATTGGAAGTTCAGTCTTATCCTTTATCTAGGTGGACCTATGCCTTATTCAGATTCAACCTAACAAAATTCCACAAATACCAGAACGTACAATAAACTAAACGGTAAAAGGGCCATGGTTATTGAAAGGACTTGGCACTACCAATGGGTAATAATCCAAAAAAAAAGAAATCCACGCAGTCTCCATATTCAGCCCTTTTTTGTTTTTATTTAATCGTTTCTTGTTTTTTTGGATTGGAAGTCTAACTTTTGCAGTAAGTTGCTGAAGGTTTAGACTCGAAACTTTAGAAGTTTGGAAAAAATAAAAACGACATGAAAAATACTGCTCTTCGTTTACCGGACCACTGTACCACTAAGCTGTGCACAATATATTTTTAGAGTCAAAGATTCCTAAAAGCTATTGGCTCTTACAGTAAATATTAAACTATCACTATTATCACTAAAACCCCCTGATCTCCAAATTAAAACGCTCTGCCCTTTATAGTGTCAACCTTATATAGTGGACGGGTCACTGAAATATATAGTACAATTGAACGAACTGGTAAGGCTATGGATAAGTCCCTTTCAAATCTTCTAATTCATCCATGTACAAAGTACTAGGAACTTTTTCATTACTAGGAGTCGATTTTTAATACTTGTTGCAGATGCTACGAGTATAAATAATACAGTAAAGACATCTTACTTCTGGGACCGCCTTGCGCTGAGTAGAAATCAGCTTCAGAAGAGTTGGCCAACAGACATAAGTTACGACCACTATAATACTTAAGATAACGTTATCTAACTACTTTTTGTTGTTGCACGTGCAACAATACGACTAACAGCTGTCTACACAAATTTATATACTAATATACATATACATATATGAATAAGTATGTACATACTTTGTGAGGAATGTATTGAACACCCGCCGTACCTAAACTTTATTGACATTTGTGGTCACACAACCAACGCACAATCAAGAACGTTTATCGGCCCCCTTTTCCCGTAGCTGCTCAGCATTCATATGGCTGCTGCTGCAGCTTATACCAACAGACACACATATGTGCTTACACACATGACCATTTATTATTCACATACTATAATGAAAACTCACCATTTCCAACGGTATGGACAAATGTTTGCGCTCCTCTATGTCCATGGCGGACAACTCCGGCACTCGACACCAATAGTCTATCGGTACATCGGCCATGAAAATCTGATTAAAGGCACAGAACCCGCAAGGTATACAGGCAGGAAGACAGATGCCAAATACAAGCAGTTTCTGATACTTTCCAAATTCTCCAATTGTGGGTAGCAGATCGTCCAGATCAAAGGCCTCCTGCGTGCGAGAACCATGGTTGTTATACCAATAGGATGAGATATTTCCATTAAATGATCACTCACATCTTGAGACTGTTGCTGTACAGGCTTATTGCGTTGTCGTAGCTCCGATAACTCGTCGTACTCATCATCGCTGTCCAGAATTTCCGTCATCAGTGGGTAGTTGCTCTTACTCTACGACCTTTTTTTTCGATATTTAACTCTTTCTCTGCAAATGTTTATAAAATACTGCACCGTTCATGCGTTGCGAAGCCTAAGAAATGTTAGTCGCTGTCAGTTTGCAAGCTTGTCAGTTTGTTGGCTGACTTAAGGGGTTGCAATAACAATCGATGGATCCAATACAGCGCAAGAGGGCGCCAGTAAAAAACCGTTCAAAATATATTTTAATTCAAATTATATTGAAGTTGTTTAGACTAAGTTTTAAATATTACATATTTGATTTAATTATGTTCAAATTAAAGTACACAGAATCAAACTATAGTACTTTCTCAATGGTTTAAAGTATGGGGGCAGAATACAGGGTTTTGGAATCATCAATTGGTTGCAATTTTGCTTAAAATTAACCATTTCTTTTTTATTTTGCAACGTTTCATCGTTGAAAAAAGAACTATACAAATTGTTACTTTCTCATCTCTTTTATACTTAAAGATTATTGCGCGCATCGTACTACAACATATATAGTATATCAATTAGTTCATTAAACAGAAAACCGGCTGTGCAGGAGCGAACCAGGCGCACGCACAACGCAGAAATCACACACATTATGCTTAAGTGTAAATTGTGGCAACACATACAAAACACACACAATTCGCGCCGCTCTCTCTCTTAGTCCACCTTAACCACGCTGTATATTTTGCGTATGAACCAGAAACACGCAAAGAATCCGATTGTGCCCGTTAGTAAGAAGAAAAGGAATACCATAATTGCTGTATAACCAAAGTACAGGAAGGTCGACGCGCTATCCTTAATGGAGAGCTTTGTGACAAAGTAATGACAACAATAGATAAATAGGTAGACGGCGGTAAAGCCAGATGTCAGGAAAGATCGCCACCACCAGTGATAGTCCTCGGCACATAGATGGAAATAGCAGAGCAATATAGTGGTCTCCGAACACGTGATGACGAGTATGAGAAAGACGAGGAATAGGAATCCAAACATGTAGTACATTTGATTCGACCAGAGAGAGCTCAGTATAAAGAAGAGTTGTATAAAGATGCAGCCAAAGGGCAACACACCTCCCATAACAATGCCAGGTATCGGTTGTGTATAGATCGACTGATCGGGTATCTGGCGTGGTATTTGATTTGTGCGCACTGGATGCTCCAGAGCCTGAAATTCGTATAAAAAAGTAGAAACGTTTCAAAATGCAACAAAGTAAATACGCTATGTTACTCACTCGCTTGCGGAATCCAAAATAGGCGCCTACAAAAGTTAGCGGTACTGAAACGCCAAACCATAAAGCCAAGAGAGCAATCAACGTGCTAAAGGGGACAGCTCCAGAGCTGTTTTCTCCCCAAAGCACCAGATTCATTACAAAGAACAACGAGAAAACAATTCTGTGGAGAAGATATATCGTTGAAAATATGTTTTGAAGTCACTGACTCTTCACTGACTTACCCAGGGCACACAATTGAAGTGAGTATGACGTTGCTCTTCCACTTGATGCCGCCGAAACTTTTGTAAATACGGGCCGACACATAACCGGCAGGCGTGCCAAGCGACACAAATAAAACCATGGAGCAGGTCATAAGAGCGCCACGATTGGCAGGCGACAAGAAACCCAAACAAGCAAACGCTAAAGTTATCATAGACATGGCAAGAACCTGCACACCAGAACCCAGGAACACCGACAACAGCATACCCTTCCGAGGCGGTCGGAACACATCACCGTGCACCAGTTTCCACCCAAATTCTTCCTGCGCATCCTCGCCGCTGTCCATTTGATTATAGCGCGCAATATCCTTATGCAGGGTTCGCAGCATTATCATCGCTACCATGCCACTTAAAAAGAGCACTATGACCAGTGAGTTCAAAATAGAGAACCATTGAATGTTTGTGTGCGGCATAGATTCCAATATGTAATCCCAACGTGAAGACCACTTAACGGTATTATTCTGAATAAACTTTACGCTGTACGTGTACACAATTCTCAGGGTTTCACCTGCCTTCAGTGAACTTTCGCGTATGGCCAGGGGCTCAGTGCCAACGCAATTCGGATTCTTGGGGTCAACGTGGTTAATTGACTTCGGTGTGACTTTCACCGATATAATCCGACCGCTGCTACCCTGAAAGCCAACACCCCATTCTTCGCGTGCACCACTATGGTATGTTATCTCCAAATCCACATGGTTAAATGGATAGTAGTGACCCGGCTGATTGTAAATAGAGTTAATCGGGCAACCCTCGCTATCGGTTCGCACTAAACAGCCCATCGGAAAACCGGTACTACAATACTGCTTGCCGTTCTCCAGCTGATAACACCACGTAACTGGCATGTTATCCACAATCCAATGATGCTGGTAGTTCAGGCTGATTCCTTTCTTTAGAACCATCATTCTGCGATCGCTGTCCGCATTATTGCCAATGTATGTTTTGTTGCAGGCCTGTAAAACACATGATTCCATTAAAATTTGTAATTATTTTGATTTTTGGACATTACATACCACCCGGCACTCAATATTCTCTAGAAACTGTATTTTATATGGTCCAGGTCGTATCCGCTCGCCAAACACCACTTGACCCAAATTCTCCACTGGTGAGTTTTCCTCTTTACCCAGACAGAAATCAAAATGGTGATACTCATAAGGTATGACAGACTCTTCCGTATTTAGTCGGTTGACGTACAAAATAACCTCTGACTATATGCAAGAAAAAACGCGATAAAAAATATTTAAAAAAGAAATATACACATTTAAGCGCATAAATATACATACACACATATGTATGTACATAAAGCGAATCATATTTAAACAAACGTATGTATTATACATACATACATATATACATATGTATATGCATGTACACTTATCTTCAAATTCTGCGTACTTGATAGATGAATTTGGTCAGATAATAAAGAACATAACAATGCATGAAAAATGTAAAGCAGATCAGTCACGCTAGCAGTTCGTTTGGCTGCATGGATAAACTTCTAAATTAGAACCACGTATGTACAATGTACATATACGCGCAATATCTAATATCTTGAAAGAACTTTAAGTGCTTGATGTAAGGCTAGGAACACACATACATACATATGTAAATACATACATATATATATAAAACTATTGCATGGTGCAGCTAAGACCATACTAGTTGTCCATTGCCCTTATCAATAGTTCCGGCGTGACATTTACTAATTAATTGATAATCAGTAACAAACATACCTTGCACGTCGATGACACATCTGACTTCTTACAAAAGTTAACCGGTGCCAAGCCAGGCAGATAGAATGCGCTGGACAAGGCCAACGCATGCAGAGCCACCAGCACAATAGCCAATGAACGGCTCCATCGTATCTGTCCAAAATGCAGGAACATCTCTAACCTAGCACCCACAATCAACTGATGTTGAAGTTTTGCTGACGACGTATGTATGTATGTACTTATGTATTAGGCCAAGTTGACGAAACTGCTACTGTTACACGCGCGCGTGCACACATACACACACACACGGCATTAACGTGTGGGAGTGGAGAAAATGTGCTATTAAACGGTCTTTGATAACAATGCGATTTTCTACGAATTTGTTTGCCCAATTTTTATCTTAATTTTCACTACTTTTTGTCTCAACACTGAAACAAACGTCACCACTGCCGACACTGTCTCAGATGAGTGCTGTAAAATACCCAAAGTAACACCTGCGATAACATTGAGTTCAAGAATGTGGTAACGCCGCACAGGAATTTTTACATTTATATTTCACAATAGATATAGATGTTGAAGCGATTTCGGTGGCAGTTTTAAGAATATAATGACAGGTTTTAGTTGCACTTTACGATTTTAAATAAAAGTTAACATTGTCCCATGTGTCTACTGTTCGTGAGCAACAATTTCAAACGCAACGGCCTGTTTTGTAAAGGCGACAGGGCTGCAACATCAAAGCGCATAAACAACGCAGCCTTTTCCATGTGGATTTAAAAGCAACCGAGTTTTCTTGCAATTCGGACGGGTCAAGTGAATAATTAATTACGAATTTAGCATTTAGTTTCAACCCAATCAATATACATCTTGCTTTACCGATTGCAAACGACATCAATTCCACTCCCGCGTTTTTTTTGCCAAGTTGAAACAGAGGCAGTGCGCAGACAAAGGTGACTGGATTGAAGAGCGACAGAAAAAGTAAGTGTGTGTTTTCGTAAAAAAGAAAAATCAATTTAGCCATGGCATTTTAATTTTGGAACACGATTGATACACGATATTTGTTGAAATTTGTTTATTGTAAGCAGCTGTACGAATTTGTCTATAATTACGCTTAGGTAGAGGCGATTACGAAAAGTTTCCCCACACGCCACTGCACACCCCGCCCATAACCTCTGACGAACATCTACGCGAAATAGAAAGCAAAAAGCGCAATTATGACTTCCGATATTACCAGGCAATTGATTGCTATATTGGAGAAGACGGTTTCGCCAGGTAAGTGGAGTACTTAAGCATATTCAGATGAAACCGCCAAAGTGATACATAGAGCCAGTTGAGACGCATGGTGTAATAATAAGACACCATGATTTCGCATCAACGATACGTACATACACATATATGTACATATGTATGTATATTGAACAGGGTTGCAATTTGCTGGTACTAGTAGCTATACTTGTACATCCATATGTGCATATATGCATGTATGTATTGGTTGCTAGGGGCACCGTCACACATGCATATATACACGTCTACATATGTATGTATGTGTAACTGAATGTATAACGATGTGTGCCACTAACAATGAAGGATTTAACTCACCTAACCTCACATTTCGTTACAATCGACAGACAAAAATGAACTTCTGTCGGCAAAGAACTTCTTGGAGCAGGCAGCCGAGTCGAACTTGCCAGAGTTCCTCAAGGCGCTGTCCGAAATACTTGTCAACACGACCAACAGCGCCGTGGCACGTATGGCAGCTGGTCTGCAATTGAAGAACCACTTGACAAGCAAGGACGAGAAGATCAGCCTGCAATATCAACAACGGTGGAACCAATTTCCCGAAGAGACACGCGAGCTAATCAAAAATAATGTGAGCTAATATAGTTATATGCACTTGCTGTAAACCATTAACGCAATCTTTATTATATCTCTACAGATACTCGTGGCTTTGGGCACTGAAAATACGAGACCTTCTTGCGCTGCCCAATGCGTCGCCTATGTTGCCGTCATAGAGTTGCCAATTAACAGATGGAACATACTGATACAGACGCTGGTCAGCAAAGTCGTGAACGAAGGCTCGAGCGAAATGCACCGTGAGGCGGCGCTAGAGGCCATCGGATACATTTGTCAAGATATAAGGTACGGCGTTCTCGAGAATCAATCGAACCAGGTCCTTACGGCCATCATTCATGGCATGCGAAAGCTGGAGCCGAGTAACCATGTGCGGTTGGCCGCCACCACAGCTCTGCATAATTCGCTAGAGTTCACCAAAGCAAACTTTGAAAAGGACATGGAGCGAAATTTCATTATGGAGGTTGTTTGCGAGGCCACACAATGTACGGACACGCAAATTTGCGTTGCCGCATTGCAGTGCCTGGTTAAGATTATGACCCTGTATTATCAGTTCATGGAACCATACATGGCCCAAGCTCTGTTTCCTATAACACTGGAAGCTATGAAATCCGATAATGATGCCGTAGCTCTGCAGGGCATTGAGTTCTGGTCGAACGTTAGCGACGAGGAAATCGATCTGGCTATTGAAAGTCAGGAGGCTACGGATCAAGGTCGTCCACCGCACCGTGTTTCAAAGCATTATGCACGTGGTGCTCTACAATTTTTAACACCTGTGCTGGTGGAGAAATTGACAAACCAGGATGAGTGCGATGATGAGGACACTTGGAGTCCTGCCAAAGCCTCTTCGGTGTGCCTCATGCTGTTGGCCACCTGTTGCGAAGATGAGATTGTACCGCATGTCTTGCCATTTATCAAGGAGAATATTGAATCGCCCAACTGGAGGTATCGTGATGCCGCCGTCATGACATTCGGTTCGGTGCTTAATGGACTGGAAACAAACACGCTCAAACCCTTGGTGGAGCAGGCTATGCCAACACTAATTCGTTTGATGTACGATTCGAGCGTCATAGTGCGCGACACAACCGCTTGGACATTCGGACGTATATGCGATGTACGTTTCTTTTTTTTTTCAAACTATTTTACATATATTTACTTTACTTTTTATCAAAACAATTTACAGATTATACCAGAAGCAGCCATCAATAAGACATATCTGCAGACGCTTCTAGAGTGCTTTGTCAAGAGTCTAAAATCAGAGCCACGTGTGGCTGCCAATGTTTGTTGGGCATTCATTGGCCTCTCTGATGCTGCCTATGAGGCTGCTGTAACCAACGAAGGCGAAACTCCGGAAACTTATGCGCTATCGCCGTACTTTGAATTTATTATTACTCAACTGCTGGAGACCACCGATCGCTCAGATGGCGCTCAAGCCAATTTGCGCAGTGCCGCCTACGAGGCGCTGATGGACATGATCAAGAACTCGCCTCTGGATTGCTATCTTGTCGTGCAGCGCACTACAATTGTCATCTTGGAGCGCTTGAATCAGGTGATGCAAATGGAAACGCACATCAATAACCACAGCGATCGCCATCAGTTCAATGATCTGCAATCTCTGCTTTGTGCTACATTGCAAAGCGTGCTGCGCAAGGTACGCGAAGAGGATGCTCCTCAGATCTCGGACGCCATCATGACCGCTTTGCTAACTATGTTCAACTCGAGCGCTGGCAAATCTGGTGGTGTACAAGAGGATGCGTTCTTAGCCGTATCGACACTGGTAGAGCTCCTCGGAATCGGATTCGCCAAATACATGCCCGCTTTTAAGGATTACCTCATCATGGGTTTGAAAAATCATCAAGAGTACCAAGTTTGCTGTGCAGCTGTCGGCCTAACAGGCGATATTTGTCGCGCGTTGAAATATTTGGTCGTGCCCTACTGCGATGAGATCATGTCTGTAATGATGAGCGATTTGGCCGAGCCGACATTGCACCGGAATGTCAAGCCGCAGATACTGTCAGCCTTCGGCGACATGGCATTGAGCATTGGCACGGAGTTCGTCAAATATTTAAATTTGGTCTTGGAAATGCTACGGGCTGCTTCGCAACTTCAGGTATGTAAGCCGAACCCCAGATGTTGACTTTTGCTAAGAAATAGCTAATTCCACAGGTCGACCCGTCCAGCTATGACATGAGTGAATACATAAATGAGTTGCGGGAGAGCGTTCTCGAGGCCTACACTGGCATTATACAAGGCCTGAAGGGTGTAGATCAAACGCCAAATGAAGCAGTCTTGCTTATGGAGTCGCATCTTATGCACATTATTAGCTTCATCAAGCGCATCGCCCAGGAGGGTGACGTTTCTGATTCAATGATGGCTAGTGCAGCCGGCTTTATTGGTGATTTGTGCACTTCCTTTGGTCCTCGCCTCTATCCTCTGCTAGACGATACGGTCATCACACAGTTCTTAGCCGAGGGCAAACGATCAAAGGGACAACGTACTAAGATGTTGTGTACCTGGGCTGCCAAAGAGATCAAGAAAATGAACAGCCAGGTCATTACTCAGTAAATTGAAATTGGGTAGAAGATGCCGTTCGATGTGAGAAGCCAAAATGGTAAGTTATGTCAATTTTTTAATCACACTCGACTGTACAGACATGTTCCGAATTCCATGCGATTCACACAGTATTCTTGTTTTATTGTGCAACAAAAGTATAATTATTATTAGGATCATTTCTGACCATGTCTGTATACTAGAGCAGCAAAACTGTAGCTACCGTTTTGCAGCTTTATCGTATTACAATATTTTGTAGTTGTTTATAAACATGATTTTCATTTAGTATATTCATATATTTTCTTTTGCAGTCCAGTCCGTTACTAAATTATTACCAGCTAAGTTTGTTTGTCCGATTTTGTTGCTGTGCAACAATATATTTAAGCATTTTGTTATAAAAAAATGTATGTCTAAGCCAACGTTCGGTTATAATATTTAACTTGTTCATATGTGAAGACTTATAATCAAATAACTCTTAGCTCCATTATCACAAATCCTGTCGGTTTTTTGTCGAAAAAATTATGCCGTTATTTAACGAGACATTTTAATTAATTTAATTGAAATGCTATATAGACTAAAATTTATTTATATTAAGCCGTAATTACATTATAACAAATTTAAAATTGTACTCTGTTTGGGCAACGGCACATAATTCATAGTTTATGCCCGATTTTGATCTGATTAATATTATGTCTTGAGTTTATTTGCCAATACCGGCAGCAATTATTTAGCAGTCATCATACACGCATAAAAAACAATTACATAAAATACAAAATATTATAAAAGAAAAAAATGAAAAAAAAAAAACAATACAAAACAAAAAATTATCCTTAATCCCGCACACCAATCTATAGAGACTAAGATACAACATTGTAATTGCAAAGTTCTGAAGAATGCTAAGATCGAGGCCAATGTATGCTTGAGTGTGTGATGTGATGTGGTCTATTCGATGCCGCTTTTTATTTGGATTGGTTGGATATTCAAGCTTCTGACTAGACATGACAAATAATTATCGAGATGTATGTATGAATGATATATTTGATTTTAGAAATTATTGTGAACGTGTATACCCAAGTATGTATGTATGAGTCTAAAATGCCATAAAATATCCCCTAATCGCGCCTATTTCTACATAGTATGAAAACTGTGTGCTTGATTGATGCCTTGACTGACTGACTGCCCGATGAGTGTGTGAACTGAAACTCAAATTTTCTTGTGATTGAAGACTTGTAAATACCCGATAATATTTGAAATTTCATTTGCGCGCGTGTGTTGCGTGTTGTGTGATATTACCAAATGTAAGCTTTTTCTAGTGATGAAATGCAAGTGAATACAAAACGAATGAAATATAGTTATAAGTAACAAAACACTAGAGAAAATGAATAATACAAATGGAATCGAAATAGATAAAATGTTCAAGCAGTAAAATCCAAAAAGGAAAAAGATTTTAAACGGACTTAAATTTAAATAAAATTATAAACGAACGAAAATATTTAAAAACAACTTTGTGCACGACGGGAATAGAGTTGAAAATCAAGCACATGACTGCATATACAATACATAACATTAAAAAATAAAACGAATTAACGTAAAACAAAATGACTTAGGGACGTACAAAGCGTGGACGTGCATAAGTGTGGGCGTGCCAGTAAAACCAAAAGTTTACCAATAGATCCCAAATACTTACCGTTTATATTACAAGAGAACCAACGATATACCGCAGAAACATATAGACCGAAATCGATTCCGATAATTGCCTTAAGAGTTCTTGTCTTCTTTGCACGCCCATACAATGCCCATGCAATACATATAAACATATTTATTATACATTAAAACAACAAATGACATTTTATTTAGCGATTTAAGACAAGTTTTGTAGTGCCACATGAATACAGTGTTTTGTACAGGCGCGCAGAACAAAGAAATTGATAAGTTTCTCATAGAATTATTTGATCGTATTAATTCCAAAAAATGACGCTTAGAAACCAAGCAAGCACTTTTTATTCAACATTAATTTATATCAACTACAACAAAAAGCAATATGCAACAAAATGAATACAACAACCAATGAACTACCTGCAGCATATATATACTATACTGTATTGTATATATACACATATATATAGTGAAACAAACACGAAAACTAACGAGAAAACGGACCAGGGTAACACAAACGTACTTTACATAGGAATAGAACGCATAAAGACCTACATACTTACATACATATACATAGATGACGTGCTGGGACTTTTTAGGACAACGCTACACTAGAGACTCTTTTTCTATTAAACAATTAAGGACATACTACATTGCAGTATGCATTGCATCACGATTTTGTCACACACACATATACTTACATACATGTACATATGTATAACCAGATCTACCTACATATTACATCATTAAAGACGTGACTACTACTAGCAGGAAGAAACTCTTTAAATCAACCAAATTGTAATTAACCGTTTAAAATCTTTTCATTGTTCATTGTACATGAATGCATAACAACATTAAAGGCATATTTCAGGTTTATTCGGCAGCCACACCAAAGCTATGGTCAGACAGGGCAAATAATTTGCACACAAATTAGTCACAATTACTTTTGAAATTAAAAGAACTACTCTTATTTTCTGAACGATTATTGTCGATGACGAATTAAATCAATGGTTAAAATACAGATTATTTGCACACTCATTTGTCGTATCTAACTTCAATTCTGGTTTCTTGAACATGTACATTTCAAATATGGCAGGAATTTCTATGCAAATTGTTTGCCTTTCTGCTCGTGCGTTTACAATTCATCCCGGTGCTGGTAAGTTTTTTCGTACCGCAGAAATGTATAGGAGATATTCGGAAGGATTATTGTGACAAATTTCATTTTCCAACTTTATGATGCAACTAACAATCCGGAATGTTTCGTATGCGAGGTTAGAAAACTTTTCCAAAACCTGAAATATGCTAAGTCTTACACTTAAGTAATAAGTAATGTATGAGTGTATTGAATGAAGAGCGAAGTTAAAATTAAGTTACGTATTTGATTTAAAAAAAACATACCCAAGAAATGTTAAAGCAGTAGCTATTTCATTGTTGTCGATCTTAAACCACACCACTACACCATTAGCAATTAGAGGTTACAAAAATATCGCACAGCCGTCCAAATATCTAAATTCATAAAAACTTATCCAGTTTAATCCATTCATTTAAATTAAAACATATCAAAACTCTGTGTGCTTTAAATTGTTTTAAAATTCAAATACTTTTTTAAAATCAAATGCCTCAACATTGAAATCGCTACTGGTTCATTTTGCTGTCACATCTTTGAATATTTTGAAACTAGTTACTAAATGCCAAAATGTATTAGATTGCTATTGCTAGTAAAGAATGATTGATTGATTGATTGACGAACTTGTATGCTGATTGCTGCGTGTTATGGGATGTCTGAGGACTGGATGAACAAGACTGCGTTTGAACGCACAGCAACCAACGTTGCCAAGAGGACATGTCTTTGTGTTTCCGGACGAATGTAAGTGGCAATAATTTAAAACCGAACTAGTAATACAATTTCATATCGCTTACCTTATTATTGAACTATTCTCTTTCTCACACATTTTCGCAGGTGTGATTAGGAAAAGCGTGAAACGACAAGAGGATGAGTGTGCGTTGTGTGAGAAGGTGTCTCCGACAAATCGATTTTATGAGAATGAGACATGGATGATGTGGATTGGATATGTTTCAAGCTTTCAAAATATTATTTAGAAGATAAAAAATACAGCCCTTTATGAATGAGTGAGCGAGTTTGTGTCTAAGATTACTTTACAGAGTGTGGTGTTATCATTCCAAATATAAAACTATATCATATGACCTAAGCTTGTCATCATTTAGCATAGAAACCCCCATCATGTTCACCTAGACCTAGCTAGTTTACGCCACAGCAGCCAAAATGTGAGCCTTAATGCGGGCAACCATTTATTTGGTTGCCTTTAAATCAAATTTTTCTTACTCACATTTTGGCTGGGTATATTATTAGTATAAAGCGTGCATGTGTCATTGTCGTCTGTACTAAATTGTACATAATTTTGCTACAATTTGCAACTTTGCCTGTGATTTGATATAAAACATAAATAGTGTGTAACATTTTGGTATGTTTGTGTGGCGCAAGCTTAAAGCACCACGCGCAGCGTCAAAAAAAGAAAATGGAAGAGAAACGTGTACGATATTTTTTGTAAATATAGAAAAAAGAAGTTGTAATTGTAAACATTATACTATATACAAAAACAAAAAACAAACAAACAACAACAAAATGAAAACGTAACATATGGTACTGATATTATGATACTGAGAACTGAGACTTTATACATTATCTAAATACTAACCACATACTTAAATACATACATACATACTTGCTTAAGGACTTACTTTAATTACTTTACGAGGGACTTTTACACCGACTACCAACAAACGGAAACTAGTGAAATTTACATATACAACACACACCTACACGCATTATTACAACTTATTAAATAGGTACAAAAAAATATATTAAAGAAAATAAATTAAAATAGATTCTAGACAATTGGTAACGCTGACGCGCGGTGCTTTAGGCCAAACTTTATATATAAGCATTAGATTTAAGTTCGAGGCGTATTGTGTGATTGCGTGCCGAATTGTAGTGCATATAGTGTATTATGTAAGTAGCATGTGAGAAGCGATAATATTTCAATGAAATTAACATGATTTATAAGATTTTATGTTTAAGATGCTGTAACAATGCGAACCTGTTTTGTCTATAGTATTTGCAAATTTGTAAGACGACGAACCGAATTATGTTGCTTCCCATCTGAAAACTTTAAACTATTTCTATTGTTTTTGTTGTATGTACAACATGTATGTATAGAGTGCGGTTTTAGTTTTCAAAATCAATGTATGACTGATAGTTTGTACGAGAAGTCTAGCAAATGTGTTTGTGTGCGAAAGCTGGAATAAAAGAATTTTTGAGTGGTAGAAAACAAAAAATGCTGTTTTATTTCAAAAATAAAAGGGGGCTGGGTGGTTCTGGTAAGTTGTTGTATTCTGAAACCCATTGTGCTTTTCTACAAAACTAAAATCGTCCAGGATAACGGGCATTGGGACGAAATAAAAAAACCTAAATAACTTGTGTTGCCTGAGAATAATGAGTATCCACATAGTATGGTCAATGTGCGCTTAGCCGTTTCCGGAAATCAGACGTTCATCCAGACGGACGGACATGCCTAGATCGATTCGTCTCGTCATGCTGATTAAGAACATATATATACTTTATGAGGTCGGAGATGCCTCCTTCTACTTTGCACAAACCTAATACACCTAATTCAGTTTTTACACGGTCTTTTCATACGATTTTGATTAAAACGGTTTGAAAATTAAAAATTGTATATGCACATGGTGTTCAAAAGTAAACAGGACTTTAAAAAAACAAACAGAACAAATGGTTTTTTCGGCAAAATCTATTTATTTTATTCAAAATAGTCTCCTGCTTCAATACAGTTTTTTGCACGATCCAAAAGCATATCGAACGAGTGTTTTAGCTCGTTGGCCGGTATGACCGCCAGTATGCCGGTGCAAGCCCTTTGAATGGCCTCTACGACTGCATAACGCTTTCCTTTCATGGGCAAATGCATTTTTCCGAAAAGGTAGAAGTCGCACGGTGCCATATCAGGTGAATACGGCGAGTGGTTAATGGTTAAAATGTGATTTTTGGTCAAATAATCGGTCACAAGCGTCGATCGATGAGATCAACTTTTCGTAGCCCAAATGTTCGGTCAAAATGCGATAAATCGATGGTTTGGAGATGTTCAATTACATTTCCATCAATTTCAATGATGATTTCGGCTGATTTTTGATGAATTCACGCACAGTTTCGATGGAATTTTCAGTGATCACGAATTTTGATTGGCCCACATGTTGATCGTCATTTATGTCCTCACGACCACTTTGACAACGTTGAAACCACTCGTGCACTCTGCTACGGTATAGGCAATCATCGCCATAAACTTGTTCCATCAATTGAAACGTTTCGGTAAAAGTTTTACCAATTTTATAACAAAATTTAACCACCACCAGTCGACATATAGATAGCGCCACCAGGGGGCGCTAGATTCAAAAAGTCCTGTTTACTTTGGAACACACCTTGTATATATTTCTTTAGAGATAAGGAGGCAGTCATCTATTTTTACATATGATCAATGTCTTCTTTTACACGGTTTTTTCTGGAACCAATCTACCGAATTAGATGTATACCCTTTTATAAAAGCATTAATATAATAATTCCTAAATTTGAAATTAATCGTTAGCTCCAATTTTTTTACTCCTTACAAAAATACTACTTGTATTTATTTGCAAAAGTCTGTCTAGAAAGATATATTTATATAGCATAGCTTACAGTTTTGCCTCAGAAGGCAAAATTAAAACTCCATCAGCCACCAACTTTTGCATCTCAGCTGGCTTCAAGTCTATTTCTTCAAATATCGACTGCTGCTGGCAGGTCGAGCGCAATTTTCCGGGCGTGCGACTTAAACGCGGAGCTGGACGTGGCGCCCAGGTATCACCGAAGCGATCAAACGCCTGCCGCTCTGCATTGTGATCGTGCTTCATGACGTCTTGCCAATCGACAACAGGATACACGCAGGCATCAAAATCCTCGAATAGCTCTGACAATTCCTCCTGAGTTTTTGCCAAAAACGCTTCGGTCAGCAGCTTTTTTCCCAGCGCCTGATCTTCGGGACCATACTGCGAAAGCTCTTCGGGCAGATTGAGGCGTTGCTTAAGCACCTCAAAGAACTGGGGCTCCAAGGCGCCCACTGACATATATTTTCCATCTTTCGTTTCATAGGTATCATAAAAATAGGCTCCGCCATCTAGCACATTTTTACCGCGTTCCTTCCCCCAAATGCTGAGACCACGCGACATGAATAACCAACTGGCCACATACGCTGTACCGTCCACCATAGCAGCATCCACAATCTGGCCTCGGCCAGAATGGTGGCGCTCGAGCAAGGCCAGACATATTCCCAAAGCACACAGGACGCTGCCGCCGGCAAAGTCCGCCAGCAGGTTAATGGGTGCAGTGGGCTTCTCCTGGTGACGGCCCAACATAGAAAGTACCCCAGAGATGGCTGCGTAGTTAATATCATGGCCAGCACGCTGTGCCAGTCTGCCCTCCTGCCCAAATCCGGTAAGGCGTGCATAAATGAGACGAGGATTGTCGGCCCACAGCTGCGCAGGACCCAAGTTGAGTTTCTCCATGACGCCAGGTCGAAATGGCTCGATAAGCACATCATGTTTGGCAGCAAGACGTTGCACCAACTTCTGGCCAGCTGCCATCTTTAAATTTACAGCAACAGACCGCTTCCCATTATGCAACACATCGAATGAGTTCTCAACCACCTGATTGGAAACCAATTGATGGAAACAATTCAGAACAGTTCCAGATGCAATCCTTGAGAGCTTACCTTGTCAATGCGTGTTACATGGGCCCCAAAATCGCTTAGTATTTTCCCGCATAGTGGGCCTGGAGCTAGTCCTACAAATTCCAGCACTTTAACGCCTTTTAGAGGCATTTTACTGGGAATGGCTTAGAATGGCAACAAAGTTGTACTTTGTACATCCCGAACATCGCAGCATTTGTTTACATATGTATGTACATACTAATACAACGTAGTACATGCAGATGTGTGTACAATTGTATGTACATTAATACATATGTATGTGATTTGTGCAAGAGTGCTGCCAACTCAATTAAAAACAATCGACGCACATTGGGTCTTAAACAGGATAGCTTTTGTAAAGCTGTTGCTACCCGCTTTATTTTGGGAATTGTTAAATACAATACACCTAACATTTAACATGGTTTAAAAATTATAAAATGTATATATGGTTTTACGCATTTAACACGATACAAAATAACATATGATCAATGTCTTTTTTTAGACGACTTTTTCTGGAACCAATCTACCGTGTAAAAACAGAATTATGTGTATTTATAATTAAGAAGTAAAAGATATCAGGGAATCTTTTTGAATATAATACGTAATTAATATATTTATTTTGCTCAATTTTATATATTTTCGTTATCAAATGGAAAACCAACTAAATCAGTCATTTTTATCAAGTAGTATATGATGCCATGTGTTAGTTTATTAAATATTATAATAAAATATTATAAATTTGAAAATCTATTTATACTTATTCTCAACGAGCTCATTTCCTAATTATAATACTTTTTTAAGCACATTTCAAACTTTAATTAATTCAACATATTTATGGTATATGGAAAGTATTTATAATACACAAACAAGCACGAAAGTCTATCTTAAATAGGGAAATATAAATAAATACATCTATTTATTACTTTACTTTTTAATCACATTAAATACCTTTATAAATGACATCATTTCATTGAACTTTTCTTTTTTCGACCCACTGTGCATCAAACAAAAAGAAAGCAATGAGTTACAAAATGTGAGGTATATTACAAACATTTCATTAAAATAAAAACTATCAGTAGAAAAAAGAACAAACAATGCCGCAGAACCGACGCAAAGTGCCCTTTAGCGGTAAGAAAAAGAAAGATCAACTGCTCCAGAAACGCACGACAAAAGGTACACACACAGGTCTTGAAAAAAACATATGCCGGGGCATTTAAAAACAACTTTCTGCTAATTAATAGGACCGCCCAAGTATCTGCGCAGCACTCAGGAATCTTACGAGGACAGCGATGCGCCGGAAACAGCGTCAGCGGCACGCAAACTCATGGAGCAGCCACATAGTCATGGTAAGAATGTCAATCGGTACAACTTGCAGTTCTATCAGGAAAGCAAGAAGCAGCTGGATCTGATGAAACAGGAGGGCTTCAAGCCACTGCAAGCACTGTCGCCTCAGGAGCGCGAGATCGATGATCGCTTCTTTAAGGACAGTAGTTTTCCCGTGCGACCTGCCTGGAGTCTCGATAGCAGCAAGGAGCAACTGGATCGCAATGAAAACCGCTATTTTAGGGTTTGCATTTCTTTTATGCGAATATAAAATAATAATAATAAAACAGTGTCATTGTCTAGGAATACGTTGAAGAGCTGCAAAGACAGCAGCGTGCCAGTAACCAGGAACTTTCCCTTTTCGAGCTAAACCTGGAGACTTGGCGGCAACTGTGGCGCGTGCTGGAATTTTCTGATATACTGCTCATTATAGTCGATGTACGCTATGCTACACTCATGTTTCCGCCAGCGCTCTATGATTATGTTGTGAAGACATTGAAGAAGGATGCCATTCTCGTCTTCAATAAAGTCGACCTAGTTCCACCCGAGGTGGTAGTTGCTTGGCGGCATTATTTTCACGAACGATACCCAGAGTTGTCTGTTATCCTATTTACCTCAACGCTAGGTCGAAAAGGAGGACATCGTGGCGCTCGGGGGCATAGTCGTAGCCTGGAAGGCGTCTATAATATCTATCGCGCGTGTCAGGCTTACGTTCAAAACGAAGTGGATCTCTCAGCTTGGGAGCAAAAGATACGTGAGGATATGGAGAGCGAGCAGCTCGACATACTAGACGCAGAGACTGGCGAGTTGAAGATCAGCAGCAACATTGACACTACACCCCACGAGCATGTGAAGTACCGCAACGGTGTGCTGACTATTGGCTGCATTGGGTTCCCAAATGTGGGAAAATCTTCACTCATTAATGCGATGAAGGGTCGCAAGGTGGTCAGTGTCAGTCGAACACCTGGCCACACTAAACATTTCCAAACCATTTTCCTGACACCACTCGTTCGACTGTGTGACTGTCCCGGTCTAGTCTTTCCCTCGTCCACACCAAAGTGCCTGCAAGTGCTGCTAGGCAGCTTTCCCATCTCACAGCTGCAGGTTCCGTACCGCTCGCTGAAGTTTCTAGCGGAGCACGTGAACCTGCCACACTTGCTGAAGCTACATCTGCCCGAGGACTATGACGAGTGGTCTGCTGTGGCCATAGCGGACGCCTGGGCGTATAAACGAGGCTTCCTCACTGCAAAGGCGGCGCGTCCGGATCGCTATCGTGCCGCTAATCACATATTGCGCATGTGCTTGGCAGGACAACAGCTCGTCTTGTGCTTCTATCCGCCCGGATTCGACGCACAGCGCAGCAAGTGGTTGGAGCATCCGGAGGTGGCAGAAGTCCGAAAATATCAGGAAATTGATGAGCCTATGGCTGCAGTCAACGAAGCAAATGAGGATACCTCTTCAGTTTACTCGGATAGTATGTTAACAAATGACAATTCTTTTTTCTTCACAATTGCCATTCAACAAATTTTATTTTTATAGCTGGCGACAGCGAGGATGATTTGAGCAGCTCCAATGATGAAACCAATGCCGACGACGATGAATGCGCTGCAAGCGGTCCAATAGCTACACCGTCGCGCTCTCGCAACGTTTTTGCTTTGCTGGAGGATGATTAGGGCTTTGTCTTCGGCACACAACATATTCCATATTTAATTTAATAATGCTTACACCTTTTTATTTTTTTGGTAAAAATCTACAAGGTATAAATAATAATGTGTATTTTTGCTAACAGCCATTGATTAAATCAAGTAAATAAACACGCATGCATTGTAAAATTGAATTTAAATGTCGTCAATTTCGTCTGAGGATATGTAGTCCTCGCCCAGCTTGTCATCCAGCGAAAGTAACAGTTCTATGGCTCTGTAAAATCATAAAGGCATATAGGGATTGAAGTTATTAGGATATTTGCACTCTACTTACTTGATCAGCTGCTCCTCATGGCCGTTCTGCTCTATGGGCGCGGGATAAAGTGCCTTTCTAAGCAGCAAACCAGCTAAATGTTTTCGCAATTCGAGCACCACGGCGGCGGTTTCGGGAGTGCATTTAAAACTGAAATATAGTTGGCACTCAATTCGCCATATAAACTTTTAATTTGATTTGATCGGCTTACTAGTATGTCTTGGCAACGCATAGGTAATGCTTATTTTGCGTTACCCCAGCCTCGACACCATCGCCGAATATGAGCAGCGCCATGGGAAAGACCATAGTGGCATCGAGCAGGTAGAGAGCTTCCGATTGCCGACGTTGGAAATATACGAAATAGTCTGAATCAAAACTTGACTCGCCATTATTTACCGAAGAAGGATGGAATTGGACTCGGCGTCCATCGTCCGTTGCCATGCTGTGAATGGCGCGTACCCGATTTTTTATCTGTCGACATTTGCTGTAAAATACAAATATATGTATTAACACCCAATTACATTTGTTAGGCTTTAAGTTAAGCTAGAACTGCTTACCGCAAATGGGCCATGTTGGGATAGAGACCAGCTCCAATAATAGCACGTAAAAGCGGTATTTTCTCTGAATTTACGTTTGAGGTATCTTGCTTGCAATTGGATGAAGTGAGAAATCTAGAAAATGAAGTCAACGTTACAATAAATAGCAGCAAGTTTAAAGGGCGTACGTACTTGTAATTATTAAGGAGCTCAGCAAACTGTTGCTTCATCCGCTCCAGCTGCTGGAGTGTCATAAAACTGAGAAAATTGTCGTAGCAAAAGTTGCGTTCGCGATGGGCTTCTTTGCTTTGTCGAAATCCGCAAATGGTGTTATGGATCATTAGATGATCGCTGCGTGTGTTGAGTGACAATTTACGCTTAATCTGGTCCACTCTGCTCTCCTGACCTAGCGGGGTGTAGAAGGGGCTCTTATAGGAGAGTCCCGCAGCAGCAGATGTGATGGGATCAAGGCAACGAAACAGGGCCGACATCAGAATCATTTTGCCCATTTGCGGATCGATTGGCAGCTTGGCCAGATGCATGCCCAGCGGAGTGAGCTGACCCGATTGGCTATCCAAAGCCTCAATGCTAGAAATTCATACCAAAATGTATTTAACATCATAAGAACAATTCAGCAAAGTATTACCGTTTGAGCAACGCCACTCCATGGCTGATGGCTTCCGGTTGGGGAGAATTTATCAAAGTTTGCAGAAATGTGTACGGGTCATCTATGTGTAGCATTTTAAGGCTTAGAATGATCGATTCCAGTTTAGAGCGCAATATTTCAGGCGTAGGCACCTCGGACATGCAAGCTTCACGTGCCCTGCTAAAAAGATTAAAACACACGCCAGGCTGTACGCGTCCAGCACGTCCTTTTCGCTGTTGGGTGTTCGCCAGCGTTACCCATTCTTCCTCCAGCGATTGTATATTGGTTTCTATGTCGTAGTTAGTGCTCTTAGTGCGCCCCGTGTTGATAACGTAGACAACGTCCTCTATTGTGACAGAAGTTTCTGCTATGATGGTTGATATGATTACTTTTCTTTTTCCGGGCGGTGCAGGACGGAATACTGCCTGCTGCTCGGCGGACGGCATCATAGAGTGAAGTGGAAATATTAGCAGATTATTACGCCAACGTTGGCCTTTCGGCGATTTTGGTTTATCGAGTGTACTGTGCAAATTGGAAATTTTATCGTACCCCGGCATGAAGACCAAAATAGCTCCATCCGGTTTCATTTCGCAAATGTAGTAGATAAGTTGTGCTATAAACTCAATGTCGCCACAGCCCTCTGATTCGGGAAAGCGCAGTTGATCCAGCACCCGATCATCGTACTTGCCACGCACCCTACGTATGTATGGCTCAATCATAGCCTTGTGCTGCATTTCGCGTTCAATGCGATCCCGACGCTGTCGCCGCTCACGTTGTTGTGAAAACCGATGCCCCGTCAGTGTGAGAATATCCTCCAAATAAAGCATTTCGACGGGATACATTACACCTTCGATACGAAGCATTGGACAGTTGTCAAAATAATTACAGAAATCCTGCTCCCGAACCGTCGCACTCATCAGTATGACTTTTAGACACGGTCGGTGGGGCAGTATTTTCTTTAATAGACCCATAAGTAGATCCGTCTCAACGCTTCGCTCGTGAATTTCGTCTAGAATGAGCACGCTCACGCTGTGCAGCAAAGGATCCGATTGCATTTGTTGCAGCAAAACTCCCGTTGTGCAGTATGTGATGGAAGCGCGTTCACGCGGCTTACAGCTCTCCAGGCGTATCTGATAGCCCACGGAAACGCCAAGTTTTTCAGCACGTTCATAACTAACGCGCTCGGCTACAGTTATAGCCGAAATACGACGTGGTTGCGTGCATACAATGCGACAGCTGGATCCTCGACCTTTGGCAATACAGTTATCCAGCAGAAGTTGAGGCACTTGCGTTGTCTTGCCACAGCCTGTGCTGCCCACAATAAGCACCACAGGATTGGCATCTACGGCATCAATAATGTCGCTGGCATTTTGCATTGTTGGCAATTTGAGTCGTGCCTCGTACCGTTGACGCACCTGTTCATTTTCCAAACGCGATAGAAATTGATTTAGCAGCATTTCATCCAATTTTGTATTTGTCAGGTCAACGTCATATTTCTCTTTGGTTTCCGCTAGGAACTCGTTAAAGTTCACTCTTAATAAATGCTGAAACTGTCGATCAAAGTTCTCATCCAACCGCTCCTCTACTGGCGCATTTTTAAATTTGTCAATACATTCCTGAGCTCGATCCAGCACGACGGTTGGCACCGACACACTACAACCCAGTCGAATCTTTTCATCATCTGTATCGCCGCGCTCCTTTTTACGTGTTTTGGCCAAGTTTTTGTAGTACATTCCTATCTCCTTGCCGCGCAGACCAGGTGGCCTGTTCCCTTTCCGAGCGCGGGACTGCGAATTTTCATCTCGTTGCATGCTCTATAAACACATTAATTTTCCCCAAGTATGTTTTCCAAAATCAACAAACCAAGGTGGCGTTGCCATCTATTTACGAATCTATGTATGTTGTGTATGCACGTAGTGTTGGAAAATTCATTACCGCTCTCTCATATTTTGACGTTTGCTGCGTCGCTCTTCAACCCAAAAAATTCACATGCATGCACATTCAAAAAGCAACAGACTAGAATGAACTGATCACCGCGCTTCGGAACGCTTAGATTTTTAATTTTCCTACGCGAAATACGTGTTAAATTGTTAATTTCTATACAAACTGTGCGCACGTAATCGAATAGCTACGTTTTGGGATTTTATGTTCATTTAATGCGCAAACGAGACAGCAACAAGTGGTGCCACCACTAGACGCAACAACATCCAAAAGACGATCAACACAAGACATAATAATAATTAAAATTGCACAGGTATTGTACAACTACTTACGAATGTACATATGTACACATGTAGCTGCTGTTTAAAAATCGCCCCGTAATAGTAGGTTCGCAGTGTTTTATTGAGTGCGTGGTGTGGAAGTGCGCTGCGCAGGCAAAAAAAATAACACAGCGCAGAGGCTAAGGCAGCAGAGCAGCGGCGTCGACGCCAGCGTCAGCCGAATAAAACAAACAAAACGTTGTCGCGCACCCAAAAAAATATTTTTTAAACAACAACCACTAAAAAGCAAAGCCAGACTGTGTGACTGTGTTTGTGCGTGCGTGTGATCACCAAGCCATTATTTTTTCTGACTTATGACGTAAACCATCGAAAAATCAAAAGTGAGCAGCGCAAAATATTTAAACGAGAAGGTGAGCAATTCTTGTTTTTGGTTCGTTTTCTTTGCTTTAACGTATTTTCTGAAAACAACTTCAGCTCACGCTAATAAAAACAGAGACGTTTTTGGTCAACCGTTAGAGTTTAAAATACGGACGGCGTACGATTGGGGGGCTTGTTTACAATTGGCACAGATTTACTATACAATACATATCTTGCATTGTTGTTGGCCCTGTTAGTTGTTGCCCCACACACGCTCACACACGGTGCAGGGTGCATTCGCCTCGCATGTAAACAAAAACACTCGACGCAGCCGAAGGCGCAGTCGCAGCATCTGCCGCTGCTTTCTAGGTGCATTCATGTGGCTATGGCCCATTCAGTCAGTGAAGCAAGTCGGTGCTTCATTGCTGCTGCAGCAGCAGCGGTAAATTCTTCAGCAAAAGAAATCTCGTTGAAAGCATTTCCATTTCCTCTTCGCATGAAAAGAAATACTCTTCTACATACATTGCCGCTCCACTCTTCACTATTTTGCGCATAAATTGTTGACCGGAATTGTGAAGCGTGCCTGCACACATCAAATCATTCACATTTATGTGCGCCAACAAAGCAGACTTTTTTTTATGGCATACAGCCAAAGTCTTAAATACTGTTTTACCTTGTATTTATGTAACATGCAGAAGAAGGCTGTATAAAGATTATATATTGGGTTGTTTTTTGAAGTAGGTACCCGGTTTTTAAGAGAAGGTCTCACTAGACTCCAGCATTTCATTTCCGTTTTAAGCTTAGACGTTAAAATATCTGCTCAACTTTTAAGTACTATACAATTTTTCCCCTTTTGATTGCATTTTATGTATTATATTTTAAATATTTTTATTTCATATCACCTAAGTATATAAGCATTTCTGTGCTGATTCTGGATCAGATTTGAACTGGCCAGGGATCCTACAACAAGTCTGATAGTTATTTTAATTATAACCGCAAAATTCCTATCAGTTATTCAAGAAAATATTTCTTATTCAATATCTACAGTATAGTCAGCCATTTTTCCATATAAATGATGTAATAAGTGTGTCTTGCTCTTTCGATTTCTCGCTTGCTGTTGTTTTTGCTATGCCGACCGATGTCTATAAAATAATCCAAACCAAACCTGTTGCCTGCTCAATGTTCTAACGCTGATCGTCAGCCGTATTTGTTATGCCTCTGTTAATGATTCATGATTTACCTTCTAAATGGCTTAAATTGTTGTCTCAAAGACGACGCAAGCATCATTGCCGATCGAACCAAATCCACTTGAGAGTTTTTCTTGTACAGAGGCGTACAATTGTGGATGTGTAATTGCATCTGCCATGATTCACACATTGGCGATAGGACCAAAGTAAACTGGCAATAAACTTTTATCGCTGGTGTGCTTTTCTCTTGCTCTCCATAAATGCTCTACACTTGAAATATCTATTTTAGATACATTAGCGCCTCAATTTGAGCAACTTTATGCTTATTATTTATGTACTTTATTATTCCAATTTTGTTTATCTCATATGTTTATTTAACAGCAGAGGGAACGCTTTGTTTGAACGTTAAATCTACAGTTTTCATGCTCCACGTAGCATTTGAATGGGCCATCCCTCATTATTATTGTTAAACGGCACTCTTAATAATTATTATGATAATGGCACAATGATTATTTATTTGTTTAGAAAATTGAAATAAATTCTACAGTATTATGTCGCCATCATAACAATGCAAATGATATGCCTTCCAGTCTTTAGTGAATCAATAAGTCGCTAATTCTCATTGCAGGTATTTTGAAATGTAAACAAAAATCAGCTGTGCTTAGGAATCCAAGGCAGAGCTACGCATGTCCGGGAATAATTCGCGATTCTTGAACAAAGCAGCGCGTAGTATTATTTTAAAGCTCTTAAAATGCGCAACAAAATGTTTAGGTCTGCTGCACATGCATAATTTAAGGTTCTTATTAAATTAGCAGAGTTAATAAAACCCGACTGTTACTCTTTCGCAGAATGTCGAAACACGAGAAAAACAAATCAAGCGGCGGAAGTCTGCTGGAGAGCTGGTTTGGAAGGCCCAAGTCCAAGGGCGGCAGCTACAACAGCAACACATTGACCCACGCTGGCCGACCCGCCAGTTCAGACCAGGAGGTCTTTGGCGTTGACGACTTGGAGCGCCATATACGGGAACTCACCGAGTCGGAGGTGAATGCCAAATTTTTAGAAATCATCGAGGATATGAATATACCTACGGACAAACGCGAGCCTTTGTTAGCTAAATCGAAGGAAGAGCGTCAGAAAATGATTTTCATGCATTTAAAAGGTGAGTTGGAGATCAAATATAGTAGAAATAAGCTGGCAGTGTGGCTTGGCCACCAAAATATAACAGTAAAATAATCCAAGGAATCGGTCTTTCGCACTCGAAGGACAGGTTGCTAGGAATTTAGAAAAACTAAAAGTTTAAAAACAGCACCGACCGAAGGTTCGAAGGTTGGGTTTAGTACAGACAGACAGTTTTTGTGATATGATCATAAATATCATATATATAATAACAAAAATACAAATAGACGTACTTTTTGCTGGTTCTAGATAAATCTAGTAGATCCTACACTTTTCAATATAAATATTCTATATGCAAATATACTTTTAAATAAAAGTTCGTTCCGCGAGGTCCATCGATAAAATCAGCTTTTCCATTCTCGGATTTAGGAGAACCGGCATATCTTTTTAATTTGGTGAGTCTTTCGCAGATTTTTGCAAGCGGACGGACCGTCAGATATGCACAGAACGACGCATTTTTATGGGTGTTAAAAAAATAAACGACTTTATGATACTCTTCTTTTCTTATGTATAATTGACGAATTCTCCCGTCTCGTCTTCTGGTACGTGTTTTTCGTGCTTTTTTTAAATCAACACGAACAAAAATAATAGACAATGTTTGAGTAATGCTAGAGACCCATTTGATCACAAGCTTTTTTATATTTGCGGCCCACATTAATATCAAGCTTATTGTTAGTACAAAGATATGTTAATATTAACTTAAATATGAACATTTCAAACCCATTTCAATTTAATTTAAAATTTTAAATGCAGTTCTAAGCTTTAAATGGTTTGACGAGCTCTAGCTCTTTAACTCGCTGTTTGAAATAACTATGCATGATTACTATTCTTAATTTGTAATTTAATTATTCTCTGTAGATAAGATTCTTATATCTCCCTTCTTACAGACTTTATATCAGGGAGCTTGATATTAAAGATATAACGGAGATAGTGATCTACAATAAGGAGTCCAGGTGTTGAGTGCTGGTTGCTTTTGATTTTCACAGAAGAAATTCAACATTTTAATAAATACTATAAATTAAATTAATATAAACAGCTGCAGACTAATAGGTTATAAGTTAACGAATTAAACTTCGTTTAATAGCCTTTTAAACGATGTTAGTTAGTGTAATAGAAATTTGTAACTTTGTTTTCTGGTGTTATCGGCCAACCTGTCGTTGGGCGCTCATTGCATTCCGTTGTGATAAGATTATAAAGTGGGAGTGTATATGTGTCCATTGTTGAGAGAACATGTATCTGTAAATGCCAATTTTTGCTATGCATGCCTTTTTTATTTGCCAATTTTGCGTTCAGAAGAGGCGTCAGTGGCGTCATTTTTCCTGAATTTCTCACTTCTATGCGCAGTTTATTTTGTTCTGCATGACTCAGAGAACATTTTTAGTTCACTTTGTTATCAAGTCCAGTACTTATCTAACTAAACAGTCAAACATTGCCAAATAGGTTAATAGCACACATTCTAAATAGTAGTATCTTATAATCTAAAATTCTAGGGGCCTTCAACAAACTAAGTTGCCACATTTTCGGTGATAAGTCTAAGTGTTAGTTGCTCTAATTAAATTGGACGAAACAATTGAAACTCAAGCACCACATTTCAATTACCCCCAATCCATATGCAAATTGTTTGCCTTCAAAGCAGCGATAAGAAAAAACAACGATTCAGAGAGCAAATGTTAGTCGCAGTCGACTATTAAGAGTTTTTATTGCTGTATGTCAGCTCTCTTGTCAAACCTAAGACCTTTTCACACTCTACTTTGGCGGACAATGAAATACGAGCAAGTACTCCGAGTAGATCAAAGGGTCATAGGCGACATAATAATTTTTTACGATTGATCGAAAATAACTCTACATTTTTTATATCTCCAAAAAATATTAATTTTCTCGAGCTTTACTGGGTCTAAGATGATTTCCAAGATCTTAGCGTTCATACAGACAGAATAAACGATCAAACGGGTGGTCGAACAGACGGGTTTATCTAGATCAAGCCGTTAATACGTTTTAATTTTGGTTGTCGGTTTGCATTTAGGTCCTAAAATTAGTCTTTGGATTCTGATAGGCATGTATGTATATTTAATGAGACCAAATGTTTTTATGGTAGAGATTTGCATCGCTCCAAAAAAAATATTCATCAGCCCTTTTCAAATCTAAATCATTTACGTTTAGTTTTCGTTTGATTGAGCGATATATAAATAAGTGTTATATAAACAATGGGGTATAGAAATTCGAATAGGCACATATGGCAAAAACGTTGGCCGCCAACTCAAGCACTGGTTACTAACTGTTTTATTAATTAACTCGAGGTGTGTGCCACTACTCATCAAGCGTGTTAATGAACGGGCTTGTTGTTTAACTGGCCCGCCACTGTGGGCATGCATTTTATTTTGGTTCTGCTACAATGAATACGGCTCTACTGGAACCTATGAGTTTATAGATGGCTGTTGGGCCTGTATCTGATCGTCATACCAGCAGTCAAAGTTTATTGGCTTTTTATATTATTATTGCCATTTTAATATTCACTTGGCGCATTTATTTTAAGCTGATTTTGTCATTTTGCACACAACACAAATACACTTATTTCTATAAAAATAAAAAATAAATCACTTGGAAGGCTGTCGTCGATGACAAAACGGTGATGATCTATGAGGCTCGCCTTGTTTGCAATTCTCTCGCGAGATCTACTCAGTTTACTCACGTTATGCCTCTCTTAATAGGCGTTGTGTTTGTTTATTTAAATGAAATGCAGTTGTTTATTATTGTTGCTCTTTATATACATATGCAATAGTTACACAATACCAGAATGTTCAGAAGAGTTGTTTATAAGAGATTTAAATAAAACAAGCTACAGGTTGCACGTCAGCCACTTGACGCCATTCAACAAATTTTCAACTTTTTCTTCAACTATACAATTTACATACATACTTGTATATAGCGATTATATAGTGCATATGCGATAAATGTCAAGGCCAATTTTAGTGGTTTTTTGTTTTGGTTATTCCGTTGATAAGCAAATGCGTATTTATGTATGTACTATACAAGTATATTTATGAAATGAAAAACTTTGTAAAAGTAAAGCGCTGGCTTTGGCAAAACATAAAGCTTATAGAGAACTCTAAAAACGGATGCCAACTACTAATCATATTATTAATAAACAAACACTCATGTGTACATTTTTCAATTTAATTTATAATTGCTTTCATTTTAAACAACATTTGATAAAGTAAAAATAAAGGGTACTTGCTGTCAGTTACTTTAGAATTGTAGAGAGTATCGACACATATATAGCGAAGAAAGAACCATAAATAAAATAAATCCGTGTTGTCTATAGATAAGGAGAAGAGTCTACATATCGAGTTTGCTTAATGTGGATCTAACCATTTCAAATCAATCCGTTCATCTAGACAGACGATCATGTCTAGATGGATTTGATTCTTCATTCTTAACCCAGAAATATTTATATAGGTAAAAATGAATGTCTTTCTCTTTCTTAATAGGCGTCGAAATTATGGAGTCAATCGTTATAGAATTACAGCTTACTATTTTCACATCGATTTAAGAAACTTATTCTATACATCATAGGGAAACAATTTGTCGGAACCGTTCTTCTATATATAATCCAAAACCAAAATTAGCAACTATTCGACGCAATGTGGTATATATTATTCGACGAAGGGAAACACTGGGTGAATATTATTAGAAAGAAGTGGGCGGTACCGCAATTCTAGTGAAATTCATAATTTCTCAGCAAATATGTTCTTGAATCAGGTAGATAAAACTGTAAACACGATCAAGAGAACTTAGCTTGTTTCTTTTTGAAACAATAGGTAAATCTTTTATCTATTGAAAGAAAAAATGATTACAATCAAATCTGCTAGAAGGCAATCTATATTGAATTCTTTTATATTCTGTGCGAACATACACATATCATAAGAATTGTTGAGAAATTAATTGGTTTTTAAAACATTCTCAAATCTTTATTTTTTTCCAGGCAAAAACTCACTGGAACATCGTGCGAACTCTAGATTTGAGAAACCACAAGACTATATAGAGTATCTCCAAAATGGTGAGCACAGCGAGAATAAAATTTACCAATGTTTGGAGAGCTTACGAGTGGCGCTCACCAGCAATCCTATATCGTGGATCAAGGAGTTTGGCGAGGCAGGCATCGAGCAAATTGAGAAGCTGCTGTCGCGAGCCAAAAAGGATCGCACCTACGACCGCATCGAGTTCGAGGCTATACGCTGCCTTAAGGCGATCATGAACAATACGTGGGGCCTGAATGTGGTGCTAACGCCGGACCAGCACAGTGTGGTGCTGCTGTTAGCCCAGGCACTAGATCCGCGAAAACCTCAAACCATGTGCGAAGCGTTGAAATTGCTGGCTTCCTTCTGTCTCGTTTATGAGCGCAATGGCTACGAGAAAGTTTTGCGTGCCATAACAACCATTGCTGCCAACTCGTACAAGGCGAGTGAACGCTTCCGACCAATTGTGGATGCATTGTTTGTGTCCGCCAAACATGACTCGAAACGGGACCTGGCCTGTCACAGTCTAATTTTTATCAACACGCTATCCAACACGCCGTCAGATTTAAACTTTCGCATCCATTTGCGCTGCGAGATCATGCGTATGGGTCTGTTCGATAGGCTCGAAGAATTCACCGAGATTGTCAACACCAGCAACAATGAGGGATTGCAGCAACACTTTAAGATCTTTAATGAGATACGCGAGGATGATTTTGAGGAGTTTGTGAGCCGTTTTGATAATGTTACCTTCAACATGGATGATGCCACCGACTGCTTCGAAGTGGTAAAAAATCTGGTTACAGACACCGCCTCCGAGCCGTACTTCCTTTCGATTTTGCAGCATTTGCTGTACATACGCGATGACTATTACTTCCGACCTGCCTACTATCAACTAATCGAGGAGTGCGTTACGCAGATTGTCTTCCACAAAGGCTACTGCGATCCGAACTTCCAGAATCGAAACTTCAACATAGACACCTCGGTACTGCTGGACGACATGGTGGAGAAAGCAAAGGTCAATGATTCGAAACGTTCCGAGGAGTATGAGAAAAAGATTGAGCAGCTGGAAAGCGCTAAGCAGGAAGCCGAGGCAAAGGTGGCACATTTGGAGGAGAAGGTAAAGCTGATGGAAGCGAATGGTGTGGCGGCGCCATCACCCAATAAATTGCCAAAGTTGAATATACCTATGGCACCGCCACCACCAGGTGCAGGCGGCCCACCACCTCCGCCACCACCTCCTGGAATGGGTGGTCCTCCACCACCGCCCCCACCTCCTATGCCTGGAAGTGGCCGAGGAGGTCCACCTCCACCGCCACCACCCCCTGGAATGGGTGGCCCACCACCACCGCCTCCACCACCTGGCATGGGTGGTCCCCTTCCACCGCCATTCCCTGGTATGGGTGGGCCACCTCCGCCACCTATGGCGCCTGTCTTGCCGCACGGTATGAAACCGAAAAAGAAGTGGGATGTCAAAATTCCCATGAAGCGCGCTAACTGGAAGCCCATTGTGCCGCAGAAAATGTCCGAGAATGCCTTCTGGGTTAATTGCAAGGAAGACAGGTTGGCCTCTGATGATTTTCTGCAGGAACTCGCGGCTAAATTTAGCTCGAAGCCGGTGAAGAAGGAGCAAAAGGATGCAGTCGACAAGCCCACAACGCTGACCAAAAAGAACATCGATTTACGGGTGCTCGACTCTAAGTCAGCTCAGAATCTGGCCATTCTTTTGGGTGGCGCACTGAAACATTTGTCCTCCGAACAGATCAAGATATGCCTGCTGCGCTGTGATACGGATATATTGTCCTCCAACACGCTTCAAGGGCTAATACAATATTTGCCGCCACCAGAGCAACTAAAACGTTTGCAAGAGATCAAGGCCAAGGGCGAAGCTCTGCCCCCAGTTGAACAGTTTGCGGCAACTATAGGTAAGTCATTCGTCGTACTTTCGTTGTATCTTCTAATTGAATAACATAATGTTTCTCATGTGTTCACAGGTGAAATAAAACGCCTCTCGCCGCGTCTGCATAATCTGAACTTTAAGCTGACATACGCAGATATGGTGCAGGATATTAAGCCGGATATAGTAGCTGGGACAGCTGCCTGCAAAGAAGTTCGCAAAAGCAAGAAATTCTCCAAAATTCTTGAGCTCATTTTGCTGCTTGGCAATTATATGAACTCCGGCTCTAAGAATGAGGCCGCATTTGGTTTTGAAATTTCATACCTGACCAAGCTAACGAATACCAAGGATGCCGACAATAAGCAGACACTACTGCACTACTTGACCGATCTGGTTGAGAAGAAGTTTCCAGACGCTCTCAACTTCTACGATGACCTCTCGCATGTCGACAAAGCCTCCCGAGTCAACTTGGATGCTATACAGAAGGCCATGCGGCAGATGAACTCGGCCGTTAAGAATTTGGAGACCGATCTCCAGAATAACAAAGTTCCACAGTGCGATGATGATAAATTCTGCGAAGTAATGGGAAAATTCGCTGAAGAGTGTCGGGAACAGGTGGACGTTCTGGGTAGGTGTCGATATGTAAAAGTGTTAAAAACATGCCGCTTTGTTTTAGGAACTACAATTAGTTTTTATACCCTGTAATACGCATAAGTAAATGTCGCAGACTGCATATTCTAGGTAGATCTATAAGCAGCATGACGAGATGAATCGCTAAACGTCCGTTCCTTTTGTTACTTACTTGTAGTCTGTCTGTATGTATACCGAGATTTTTATATGCCCATCAATTTGATTGCAAACTATAGCCTCAATATTTGTTGTAACAACCATAGGAACGATCGCTGAGAAAGTTACTTATATTACCAAACCCGGTATTACAATTAATCGCTATATAATGATGTATCATTAAAATCTGTGCACTTATCATATTTAAAACATTCATTTTTATAGCCTGTACCCAAAAGGCAAAAGGCTATATTAGTTTTGTGCGAATGTATGTAACACACAGAAGGGGGCGTGGCAGACCCCACAAAGTATATATATTACGGATCAGGATGACAAGTCGAGTCGATGTAGCCATGTTCGTCTGCCTGTCCGTCTGTATGAACGCAAGGATCTCAGCAAGTACAAGATTAGAGTAACCAAACTTGGTTACTTAAAGTCATAGATATGTCCGTCGATGCGTATGCATAACGAGGCGAATCTCGGCCCGTGCACGAGTGACCTCTGTTAGACTCCGTGGCGATTCATGCTGATTTGGTAATCCCAATAACCTAACAAACTGTCAGCCAGATATTGTTGTTGTTAAAGAGGGGTAGGATAGAATAAGTATTACTTCTTGTAAATCGTTTAATATATTCTTTGAATATCTATTTGCTCCCACAGGAAAAATGCAGGTGCAAATGGAAAAGCTATTTAAAGACCTGAGCGAGTACTATGCCTTTGACCCGAACAAGTACACCATGGAGGAGTTCTTTGGCGATATCAAGACCTTCAAGGACGCTTTCATGGCTGCATACCAGGAGAATGTGCGCGCCCGCGAGGAACTCGAGAAGAAGCGGCGCATGCAAGAGGCGCGTGAACAGTCGATACGAGAGCAGGCCGAAAGGCACCAGCGCAAGCTTGCAGTAGTGGACATGGATGCAGCCCAAATGCAGGAAGGTGTCATGGACAGTCTGCTCGAGGCGCTGCATACGGGGTCAGCGTTCGGACAACGAAATAGACAGGCCCGGCGACAGAGACCGGCGGGAGCCGAACGTCGTGCGAATCTTAGCCGTTCACGCACGCGCGCCAACAATGGCCAGCTGATGACGCGAGAGATGATACGGAACGAAGTGCTTGGGTCGGCGTAGTTCTATTCGACGATTTTGCGTGTACATATACGTGTATAAAATAGACATCTACATCTATAATTAAGTGCCTAGACCTATGCTATGTTGTGTATCGATAAGAGTGTTCATATCAGATTGATGCTAAGTGCCAGATTTTAATCGACGGCGAACTTCAATTTTATACGAGTACATTTATTTTTTATACGCTTCTATTTTTGAAACTGAAAACGGAACTTGTTGTCCTGCGGTTAACCGCACTACTTATGTTGCATTTGCTTTTTTATGAAAAATGTTGTAAAATTACATTGGAATGGTTCTTTTTATACATATTGCTTTGTTGTTGCATGTCAATGCTGTGGCACTTCGTTTTCGAGGCACCCGAAATGTTTCAGCGATACTATTTTTATTTGTATTAAAATTGTTTTAAGTAACTTTTTAACATTGGAAGTTCCATTTTTTTTAATATGTCTGAAGCTATAACAATTTGTTAATTTATGTAATTTAACAATGATTTAACGTACATTTTTAAATAGTTCTATTATATACAAAAACTGCGGAAAATCTTCAAGAGCTTAGAAATAAAATTCTAATTACAAATTTTAAATGTGTCCATACAGAATTTCTTAGAGTATGTCAAATTATGAGTTTCGTTTTGGGCAGAATTTGGTTTATGTTATGACGCCACAACTCAAATTTTAATTTGTTTGATTAACAAAGATGTTTTTATCGCTAATGGTCGGCATCCATAAAGGCGAATTGCACTTGTCAATGAAGACGACGGTGGTGGTGGTGAAGGGCAGGGGCCATAAAACTCTTCAACGTTAAATGAACCGACAACGTCGCGCCAATAAGGTCTTGCGACGGCATATACTTGTATAAACTTACATGTGTGTGTTTAAATTTAAAAAATTTCGATGGATCGAAGGCGACAGAGGATGATTCGGATCTGCGGATCGACGCTTCTTCAGCTATCTCACGAATTGCCGCTCTGACTTAATGGGTTTATAGCCCGTAATTTTTAATTGAATTTTAAAAAGAAATGTTGCCCCTTTAAATATTCTTGATGTCAATACTTGATAAAAAGACTAATAGCCGGTTTCCACATGCATATTCATAATATTTGAATGATGTCATTGTCACTGGATACGTTTACATTTGAATGACAACTGCATCTACTTGACAGAAGAAGATAGATTTTGTGTCCTTGCAAAAACTTACATAATAAATACTACAATATATAGTTTTAGAGGTGCTATCGGTCTAATTAAGGTATTTCAGATCGAAGATGATACGATTAAGGGAAGAGCGAGAGGTACATTGGGAAAACACAATAAATTTTATCTTTACTTTGGGAATTAATGGAACATGATTATCCTAGCGTTTATACATCCCGAGATCCCTTTCATTCAAAGTATTTAAACCTGGACTACAATGTGGAATGTTGAAATACATACTAACTTGGCGTCTTTGGGGCTTAGAGAAAAATGCTTGTCTTAGCTCTTATACTTCCTGAGATCCTTGTTTTCATACAGGCAGACAAGGCTTTATTAAATCATTTCGTCTACGCCTATTTCTGTGTGTATTTAATATATATAGTTTTTTCAAAAATTAAAAACACTTTTCCCTAAATATAGACCCATACACGTGTTTGTTTTTTTTATTAATTGTTCACATACGACATCTATATTAACATAAAACAATTCCTCATTATAACTATTCAATTCCTCATTACAGCTATTCAATTCCTCATTATAGCTATTCAATGTCTTTTTAAATTTGGTTAAAGTTTGTTCTTCACTTTTTTGATGTAAATTGAAAAGTTTTTAAATATATTTTCAGTGTTTAATTATTTATTTATTTTTGCCTTGAAAATCTTTTTAAATTTGTTTTTTTCTGCTTTTTTGAAAAGTTTTTAAATATATTTTCAGTGTTTAATTATTTATTTATTTTTGCCTTAAAAATTGAAAATCTTTTTAAATTTGTTTTTTTCTGCTTTTTTGAAAAGTTTTTAAATATATTTTCAATGTTTAATTATTTATTTATTTTTGCCTTAAAAATTGAAAATCTTTTTAAATTTGTTTTTTTTGCTTTTTTGAAAAGTTTTTAAATATATTTTCAGTGTTTAATTATTTATTAACTTCTGCTTGAAAATTTAAAATCTTTTTAAATTTGCTAAACATTGTTTTTTTTACTTTTTTGATGTGAGTTGTAGAATTGATTAATATTTTAAGTTTTCAATTATAATTTATTTTTTGCTTAGTTATGCACGGAGTTATAGAAAAAACGTAGACATTGCTGTAACTAAACCTTAATTTAGTAATTAGTTAGCGCGCTAATCACATCTACCCGTACATCAACAAAAAATTGTTAAAAGGAAAACTACAGTTTCCAAAGTCACAAGACTGACAGCTTTAGCTTCTCTGCATCTTTCAATGAGTATTACAATTTATTATGCTGTCCGATGTGCCATAATTGAGTTGCATTGCTAGGGGTAATATTTTCAGCTCAACCGCTCCTGCCCGAATCTGCCGGTCCGAGGCCTCACCCGGCACGTTCATGTGAATTTGGTGCAGGTAACATTATGTCCAGTTGCATGACTATGACTTGGCAGGTCGTGCCGCCACGTTTCTTAAAAAAAATTGCTTACCCGTGCACATTTCACTCGATAAATTCCGCTGAATTGTGGACGATTTGCGAAAAAATGGGCTGCCTAATTATGGTACGAGCGCGAACTTTATGGCCAGCGTCGTCCTTTCCCATTGTTTGATGTCCCTTCAAAAGCGAATAACTATTTTTATGTTGCCTGCTGCTCTAGGTCGCGTTCAGCCTCTCAATTGTTTTACAATGTTTTGTTTTGAGTATTAAGGGGTTTTTGTTTAACTAGCACGCAGGCGCGTCACCCAAGCCCGATCGCGATCCCAACCATTTTCGGGCTCGTAATTAGTAAAGGGCCCAGCACTGTTGCAGCAACTGTCGATTTTAGTTGGTGGCCTACCCAAAATTTGTCATTGTCCCATTTGAATACTCTTCAAATTATCCTCGCTTACCGAACACATTTGTGCAGTGGCGGCAAAAAGTTTTATTATACGGTTAGAGGACATAAAAATTGACGATCAATGAATACGCCTTGGCACAAAGGTGTCTTGGTCTACTCAATTAGCGCAAGGTGTGCACATTCAGTTGCAAAATTATACAAATATAAACAGTAACGGATGGGAAAGTCTTGAGGAATCATAAAGTATTCAAATTTTAACATTTACAAGCCACATGTTTGTGTACATATTTATCCTATAAAGAAGACAAATCGATCAGAAAACAATTGCTGCAACGTTTGTGCCTTGACGTAGAGGTGGCTGATTCCACAAAAGGTTGGTTATATTCCTGATAGTCGAGTCCACATAGCATTTGTCTTTTCATCCGTCTGTATGAAGAAAATTAACTTGGATAGAAGAAGAGTATATTTTTTAAGCAGAATAGGCTTGTATTCCTTCCCCCCCATTGGCAGATATTAGTAATATTCCATATTTCATAGAACTGTTTACCCCGTGCATGACATGTTAAATTGTTTAATTCTAAAGAAATTAATAGCTCTGCGAGCTTAAAAGCTCTTAAACTGCGGCATGCATCCATATTTACTTTTGGTTTAGATTTAATGGACTGCTAGCGAATCTTAATCCCGCTTAGAGAATCTTAATTTCTAAAAATTTTGGAATTAAAATCTACATCGAAACAGAATTAAACTTGGAAACTAAGAGAAATCAAAGCAGTTTCAAATTTGTCCTCAATCATATATCGACAATATAATAAATTCTGTTTGTAGATTGTAGACTGTGCAAATATTTTACTTGCAAAATGCTTCATAAGAAACAAGTAAAAAAGCTAAAGTCGGGTGTCCCGACTTTGAAATACTCTGTACATATGTTTACAATAATTATAGAAAATAAAAAAAATTAAGAAAATAAAAAAAAAAATTCGATCGATTTTACCTCTCTCGGTATTCGAACTCACGTAAAGGGTGTATAATTGCACATTTACATAGCAATTGCGTCTGTGTGAGTGTATGTATGCCTATGCGCATCAATTCGTGTCTGTGTAAGCATTTTCGCAGTCAACCAAACAGCAACATCAACAACAGCCGCGGGCAGCGCTTGAGCAGCGCTGCAGCAGCGCTGTATCAGCAAATATATTTATGGCTATAACTTCTTGTTAAATCGGTCTATCATAATGAAATTTGGCATACGGACACATAATAACTAACTGGGGGTATTTCCAAAATTTTAGTTCGAAATTCCAAGAATTACGGGAGTTACGATTTGCGGGGTAAAGGGGGGAGGGAGGGGAATTCCAAAATATACATTTTCTGCGTATTCACATAAGGCATCTGGGACTAAAATTTGGTGTTCCTAGGTCTTATAGTCTCCGAGATATAGGCGATTATACGAATGGAAAATCGGGAAAACCCCCATAGGGGGGAAGTGGGGGGGGAAAATCAAAAAAATAAAACAAACTCGTATAGAATACACACATAACGCATCTTCGTGCAAAATTTGGTGTCTCTATCTCTTATAGTCTCTGAGATCCAGGTGTTCATACGGACGGACAGACGGACAGACAGACAGACAGCGCTAGATCGACTCGTCTTGTCACGCTGATCAATAATATATATACTTTGTGGGGTCTGCCACGCCTCCTTCTGCCTGTTACATTTTTCAGCTCCCGCAAACCTAATATACTCTTGTACATTTCATGTACAGAGTATAAAAAGGAATTGACTTAAAGAATAGCTCTACAATATAAACGTGACGTTTTGTTATTGACATGAAGACAACATTTTTTAAAATCAAATATTTACCGATTTCAGTTCTATAAAAAGTAATTGAATTGAAGAATTTAACTCCGCAGAGGAAAAGTGACGCCACCGAGGCGTAGTATTCCCCAACCCCTATATAGCTATATTTTATTGATGTATAAAGCTATAATACCATAGGTTCCAAAATCGATCTAAGTTACACTCTTCTTTGTTTGTAAAGGAATGTTAAGCAAATATTGTATTTATGGGTTAGTTATAGTCCATCATTACAAGTATAATCTGAATCTTAAGTAAAGTTATTGTAATATGTTTTATTATTTATTTAATTGATTTGGGACAACAAGTCCTGATTGGCTGGCAGAAAATTGAAAAACAGTACTGACTTAAGACATACAATGCTTTTATCATAAATAAAAAAAACACAATATAATCGCTGAATATTATTATTATTCTTTTATGGTTAGAGCGTTACAAAATTTTCTTCCGACATATCACATGAAATTATGCTGCTCCGCAAAGAAAGTCATTAATAAATTCACCAGTTTTCGGATAAACTGAGAGCCGTTTTCTCGCCAATAGAGGCACGCGTTTATAGTTAAATTATTGACATATGACATAGAAACTATAAGAATTTTTAGTTTGCACAATTATGTTGTATAAATATAGCAAGTGGTTGTGTGTGTGTACATTTTTTATCGTTTTAAGGCCGCTGTTTGTTTGCAAGTCATTGACGACTCATTATATGGCGCCATCAGTATTACGATTGGTTAATAATTGAAAATGTTAAGAGAGAGCAGTGATTTTGTCATTTAAAGTGGCACAATAAAACTGAAATTTCAAGTGGAATATTGATATCTAGAAATACGAGTATATGTAGATACTAATGAGCAATAATGTAAGGACAGCATTTTATATAATTCGAATATTTTATACGGCCGAAGATGGTAATGGGTGCGACACTAATACGCAGTAATGTAAGGACAATATTTTTTATACCCTGTACCCAAAGGGTACAAGGGTATATTAGTTTTGTGCGAGTGCACATGGAACACACAGAAGGAGGCTTGGTAGACCCCACAAAGTATATATATTCTTGATCAGCATGACAAGCCGAGTCGATATAGCCATGTCCGTCTGTCTGTCTGTCTGTCTGTCCGTCTGTCCGTCTGTCTGTCTGTATGAACTCAAGGATCTCCGAAAGTATAAGAGCTAGAATAACCAAACTTGGTATACAGATTCTCCTGAGCCCGAGAAAGGACGAGTTTGTTCATTTTTTCTGATCCACCCCCCCCCACTCCCCCCCTATTAACGATTTTCACTCCCATAATTCTTGGAATTTTAAACTAAAATTTGGTAGACACATCCAGTTAGTAATTATATATCCGTATACCAAGTTTCATTATGATAGAATGATCGGAAAGAAAGTTATAGCCATATAACCAGGCCCAATGCACACATACATACATATGTGCAAGTACACAAACACGCATAAGGCACGATTCTGATGGAAATGTAAATGTATGTATGCATGCATGGAATATTTTATATTTAATTAGTTAATATTTAGTTAATTAATTAAATTAATTTAGTTAATTAATTAAATTAAATTAATTAATTAATTTAATTACTTTTTTGTGGGGCGGTACAGGGTATTTAAGAGTTGAGCCTGCTCGACTTTAGCATTCCTTTCTTGTTTTCAAATCAACTTTTTCTTTTCGGAATGCAGAATCCCCCATTCACTTCCTGCTACTGGAAAATTCAATAAACGAAAAATAAATGCAATTATTCAATTTTTTCCACATATTTTCAAAAATTTTAATAAAATAAGAGTAGTGTTTTTAAAATCATGGTAGCTTCAACTGTTCAATGGTAAATTGTTCTAGACATTTAACATAATATTACAAACAATAATTACGCAATATTGATAAGGTTTAATGGAAATTAAGTACAGAAATAAATTAAAACAAGAAAGGAATGCTAAAGTCGAGCAAGCTCAACTCTTAAATACCCTGTACCACCCCACAAAAAATAAATAAATCGGGAAAAATGAACAAGCTCGTCCTTTCTCGGGCTCAGGAGAATCTGTATACCAAGTTTGGTTATTCTAGCTCTTATACTTTCGGAGATCCTTGAGTTCATACAGACAGACAGACGGACAGACGGACAGACAGACAGACAGACAGACGGACATGGCTATATCGACTCGGCTTGTCATGCTGATCAAGAATATATATACTTTGTGGGGTCTACCAAGCCTCCTTCTGTGTGTTCCATGTGCACTCGCACAAAACTAATATACCCTTGTACCCTTTGGGTACAGGGTATAAAAATTACTTGCTGTCTGGTGGCTACTGGCCTTGCGAGGAGCAATTTTTGTGGGCAAACAGGTACGTGCCACAGAAAAATATAAAAATTCGTTATGACTTATTATTACAAATAAGAAAGGCGGCAAGTGTGGATAGATTTAAAGTTCGACATGAATAACATATTGAGATATAGGCGGTCTTAAATTCTATATTGAGGCCATGGGGAGCCAGTCTTCAGACGCTAAAAGGAAATAACATCACACATGTATATAAATTAATATAAATATTTAAGTAGTATGGAAAAGCAAAACGAGTCTGATAATTATACCCTGTACCCAAAGGGTACAAGGGTATATTAGTTTTGTGCGAGTGCACATGGAACACACAGAAGGAGGCTTGGTAGACCCAACAAAGTATATATATTCTTGATCAGCATGACAAGCCGAGTCGATATAGCCATGTCCGTCTGTCCGTCTGTCTGTCTGTATGAACGCAAGGATCTCCGAAAGTATAAGAGCTAGAATAACCAAACTTGGTATACAGATTCTCCTGAGACCGGGAAAGGACGAGTTTGTTAATTTTTTCTAATCCACCCCCCCACTCCCCCCCTATTAACGATTTTCTATAACTCCCGTAATTCTTGGAATTTTGAACTAAAATTTGGTAGACACATCCAGTTAGTAATTATATATCCGTATACCAAGTTTCATTATGATAGAATGATCGGAAAGAAAGTTATAGCCATATAACCAGGCCCAATGCACACATACATACATATGTGCAAGTACACAAACACGCATAAGGCACGATTCTGATGGAAATGTAAATGTATGTATGCATGCATGGAATATTTTATATTTAATTAGTTAATATTTAGTTAATTAATTAAATTAATTTAGTTAATTAATTAAATTAAATTAATTAATTAATTTAATTACTTTTTTGTGGGGCGGTACAGGGTATTTAAGAGTTGAGCCTGCTCGACTTTAGCATTCCTTTCTTGTTTTTTTAATAATTAGTAATCAGTACTTGTTGTCCCAAATTAAACTGCAACTTTTTATGCGGCAAATGCTTAGAGCCAATAATGTCCCCAGCACACAAAAACGCCATCGTTGCACCACTTCTCCCACATCCAGCATCCTAGCAAGCTGTTTTTTACGCGGCCTCGACCTACTGTTTTGAAAGCAGAAGGACGAAGGGTTTCATTTGTCTGTGTTCTGCCCAGAGTAGCGCAACTTCAGCTCTCCTTCGGCTCGTGCATGTAAAGAGCCGATACACTACGTCCTCTGTGTGATTTGAACGTGCAAGTACTTGATGCGATGATATTGAGCCAACGTGGGACCAATCAATGTAAAAATGTGATTTGATTCCAGTGATTTTAAAAGCCAAAAAACAAGCTGGAACAAGCTAAGAAGTTTTTTTCGCGACCCACTAGACGTGCAAAACCATTTGGTTCCAAAATCTTTATACACAGAAAGTTTTTCGCACAATAACTGTTTCTAAATCATACAGTTTTTGTGACAGCAAAAGATATAGTCACCTGACATAGTGCCTTAAAAAAGTAGCCACCGTTCAACTAAAACTGTTAGTGCTTGAATCAGATAGACGGTTAACACGGTTAATCATCCTGATCATGCATGTATACGAAAGGTATGGTACATATATGTGATTCGAAACCGCGCGATCTATCGTTTTTGATCTACTCTTGGTTGAGTGCTGGGTATATAAAATAAATATCTGTTCTATTCTTGAGTTACGTTGCAGATTTGATACCCTTCAGACAGTCTTTGGTACTATAAAACTATATTGATATAGGGAGGGATGAGGGAAGTATTTATGTAATAACGTCGACAGTCGTCATAAGTGAACGACTTGTTACACTAGACGTATAGCTGTTTTTGAAGGCACTAGCTTTGTTATCAAGATACACTGAGCCCCGTCAGTTATCCCGACACAAATTTAGTTGAGCTTAATTTAGGCCCCTAATAATTAGACAGGATTTGTGTGTAATTTTGATTGATTTGTGTTTTACTCTGCTTCACTAACCCTTAATAAGTTGAAATAAAGGTTTGTTTTAATTTAATAAATTAATTTTAATTATGTTAATTACAACACGGTGCACATTAGAAAATAACTACTGGGACTGTGATTATTGCTTGGCATTAGATCTTGAGTGCATCGACTTCCTTCCTCATTTAATCTGGTCATTACTCCATGCTTCTTCACCTTCTTCAGTAACGAACGATACAATTATTGTCTTTCGTCAAAACCATTCATAAATAGTTGCTCGTATTGAATTTGTTACACTTCAAACATTACGATATTTTATTCCAATCGCTTTGTAAACAAAATGCAGCTGATTAGAAATAGTGCTAAGGCCTAAGGCGAGAAATTTAACTTCGGCCTTAGGTTTTTTTTCGCTCGGCCTAGTGTACTAACGGCTTTTTGTGAGTGGCAATTACAATAATCGAAGTGATCATAACGTAAAAAACCAACTAATCCGCTCTAACGCCTACCATGGTATTTCTTGTCGCAAAGTTGAAGATTTTTACCTGCCCGCCCCAAAGCCGGGAAGGGCGGAGTCAACTGATAGATATGGCGAGCTCATGTGAGTGAAAAATCGAATAGAGCGAGGCAGCGCAAGTAAACATAAGCCATCTTGAATTTCAAACACTGGGCGGAAATGAGAATAGTGACCGTTAACTGCTTGTCTTGCGAGCGAGCGTGTGAGTGCAAGTGAGATGACAGCTGAGTTTGTTTGAACGGCGGGTGGGTTGTCAAGCACAGGCAGTTATATTGCTGTGCCTTGAATTTTTGGTTTTTTATCAGTGCGGCGTTTGTTGAGTTCAGTACGAGTTCGACTGCGGTTAACGTCGCAACAAGCCACACGTAAAACGGCAGTTGAAAGCAAATAGAATTGTTAAAAAAAATTCAATTTTTGTCTACATTCTCTTTACTACCGCATACCTGCTTTCCAAATCCCAGTTCGCAATAATCCAAACGTAAAGCGGCAGTTGGACAATAAATTGTGCAAGCACATCGTAAATCGGTACTAAAATAGTAATTAACTAATTGCAAGCGATCTCGATTTCGCCATCAAACAATCGATAAGTCGTAAAGTGTTAACGGATTAGCTCTATTGTGAATTGTTGATAGCGGTGGAACGGCTGAGCCGCTGTTGAATGTGTGTGCGCCTCCAAAAGCGAAAGACAGATAAGACATGTGAAAGCAAAAACCATACAATTGACAAAGCAACGCAGCAAAAAAGGTCCAACGAATGAGCTTGTAAAATGTGTATTTAAATGTAATCAAAGTGCATCAATAAGGAGAGATAAGAGCGTTTTGAGAAGCGAAAGTGAAGAACTTAATTACAAACTGCTTAATTCTGAAATAATCAAAGTTATTATCATCTGCATACGTGTGCCTAACCTCAAACGCATTTGTGTCCAAAATGGTTTCACACTATTACAACACACTGCCATACACCCAGAAACACAGTCCCGCCAACTTGGCCTACGCAGCATCCGCCGCCGGCCAGCCATGGAACTGGACACCCAACTATCCCACGGGACCTAATCATCAGTTTCTGGGCGATATAGACTCTCCGCATGCCGCGCACCATGCCGCCCACCAGATGTACTACAATCCCCATCACATGTTCCACTCGGCAGCGGCCAGTGCCAGCGATTGGCACTCGCCCGCATCTGGCTCGACAACATCTGCGGATAACTTTCCCCAGAATGTGCCCGTCTCGGCCCATCAGCTGATGCAGCATCATCATGCGCATGTAACGGGCGGCTTGCCGAGCGGCGGATCCAGCAGCTCCGCCAGTTCGGGCAGCAGCAACAGTTCAGCAGTTGTGGGAGCGGCGCCGGGCAGCACACAACTTAATGAGACGGGTGGCAGTATTGGCAACGATGCGGCGGCGGCAGCAGCAGCAGCAGCAGCGGCGGCAGCGCAACAACAGCAACAACAACATATTACCGAAGGCTTGCCATCGCCTCCGATTACGGTATCGGGCAGCGAAATATCTAGTCCGGGTGCACCGACTTCGGCATCGTCGCCCCATCATTTGGCGCATCATTTAAGCGTGGCTGCCAACAACAACAACAGCCCGTCTACGCACAATAACAACAACAACAGCGTTGCAGCTAACAACAATAATCGTAGCTCGCCCGCCAAACCCCAGTATTTCGATTGGATGAAGAAGCCGTCGTATCCAGCGCAACCGCAGCCAGGTAATAATTCGATCATATTTTCATCATAGCTCGTACAGAAAGGATGAACACAAACTATGAAGTATTTTCCATGTAATGTAATGGAGTCAAAAAAACAACTGAATCAGAGTAGCTCTTCAAGTTTCGATTGCAACATTTCGTAATCCTTCACCCATTTTTGCAAAATAGTTCAATAACGATAGGGTACCTCTAATATAATCCAATTTTAAATTGTCGTCCCCCAACATTCGGTATTTTATTGTCTGGCTTGATTGCACCTTCCATTCCAATGAAACTCACCTTCATTACTCACTACTCCACTGGTTTTTCCAGCATCCGCCTCGAGGGCTAAAGCGTAGCCATTGTATTCGATTTTTTTTAAAGTTAAGCTCGTGCTGTTCGCGCTTTGCTAAAAAGAAACATAATTTTATAACTGAGCAATTGGCTTGCGCAGCAAAGCGCCGAGATTCATCAGACATTGGCTCATAAAACTTCAAATGTTTGACTTGGCTTTATGAGGGTCGTGCTGGTGGCGGGAGAAGGGGGAGGGGGATGGGACAAGGAACGGGTCGTCGCAGTAAGGCGTCGATGGCATGTCGCTTTGATTTATGTACCAAACAAAATTTGTTGTTGACTAATTTAGTATCGTAAATCAATTTATCAATAAAACCGCGTCGGGTTATTCTAATCTTTCAAACAATCCAAGCTCCTCTAATGGAAAATGCAAATACCGAAGAATGGACACCACCATCACACTACTCTCACAGTAATTAGCGCCCAGGTGTGGAGGGGCGCGGGGATCTAATAGCTGAACCATCGTGTTTCCCGTTGCACGGCTTTATGTTTTAGTTTGTTGTTTGCGCTTTTTTATGCACACTTCCTTTTTATTATTATTATTATTTTGGACACAATCTTTGCTGAAAAAAAAAAAAACTCTTTGCACAACGCCCGCCATTGAATGCCAATGCAAATATGCAGACAGGCGGGCATACTCGTATGGAGACAGGGGCGCACGTGCACACGCTCAGAATTTATGGCAGAGTTCAAGTTGACAGCAGCAGACGATATCGACGATATCCATTAAGCTCATAAAATCTGTTGGTGTGCAATTAACGTTTATTGCCGGGCTGGCTGTATGTTCGACTATAGCTGTTGCTTAATCCAGTTGGTCAAGCCGACAAGGCAACTTAAGTTTGGTTTATTTATTGCATAACAATCATATCTGAATGTCTCTGCACCGTGGCGCTTAAAGAAGTGAAGCAAGTGAAGGGGTAACCCCCAAGTATCCTAGAAGCTTCACCTTCATCAATTGTCCAATTATTGGCTGACTAATGTGGCATTTGGAATTGTGTCGTTATTTGCTTAGCTTTCGGTGCATTTCTTGTCATATCACACCAATCCTACACTCACTCGTACACATGCCATACCCAGACCCAGACCTCTAGAATCACTCGACTATGTCGTCAATAGGTGTGGCAATAAAATGTTCTGCTCGCATGTCGTTGTCGTTGTTATTATTGTCGGTGGTACTTGCGTTTCAATGGCTCTGGCTGTGGCTCTGGCTCTGGCAGGTTTTTATTTTTTGCGATTAGATTAGTGTGGGCAACCTTTGTTAAATGAATACTGGCACGTCTGGCTCGTCAATAATGCTCCATCGCCGGGAACGTTAGAGGAACATTCGGAATTCGGAATTCGGATTGGGGCTGGGGCTGGGGGTGCGTTCTATTAATTTGGTCATATCAAAAGCGGGCGTGCTATCGCGCTTGCCTGATAAGCACGCTGGCGTATTGATTAAAACAATATAGCCATAAACCAATAAAAATTAGTGTTACTTCCAATAAAACTAAATAGCGACATTTACGCTTAAATCTTTTTGCTATTCATATTTTGGACGGAAAACGAGGCCCTAAAAAATGTTGAAATATTTTTAGCCGTCGGGTATTTCCGCGAATATCGATGGTCTTGATGGTGATAAGCAACTTTGCCAAAACACTAGCTAAAAGAGTTGTCGGTCTTAGCTGAATATTTGCTGTCCATATTGCATTTGACAGTGTCTCCACAGGCCTCATACTATACAACTTAATGCCACATGACACATTGAGATTTAATTTGTCAGTAAGCACAAAATTTATATATCGGAGTCGAGCAACTGCGCTCAAATAGATATTTATAAAGCCCCAATGCAGTCTGACATGTTGCCCAAATGTCTAGTCCCAAAAAACGCACTCGTAGGCATTAAGACACATGTCAATGCATGCATAGATATATACGAGTATAGTATATACACATACGAGTAGTATACATACCCATATAGAGGTTACATAGGGCCGCCTTGATAAGCCATTAAAAATGGCCACGTTCAGCCTAGGCGCGTTTATATAGAGTGCGCTATGTGTCGATCGTTATCGTCGTTATCAATATACTACGTATATATATTTGGTATGGGAAACGTGCAATGACGACAGCGACACGTCCGGGACGTCGGCGACGCATGTGTCAAAATGAAGTCGCTGTTGATTAGGCCTCGGAGTTCATCTAAACATCGACAGCCAGCGGGACAGCCAGAGCGCAATGCCAGAAATGTCTGAAAGGCAGGAGGCGCAGGGCGCATGATTGACATGACAGGATTAGCGCTTGACTCTATTTTCACTGGGCATTTGTTTTGGGCTCAGTTGTATAAACAAATGTGGGCCTCTATTTGTATTGATAGCGATATTGGTAATAACTGGAGTTCGTTGTTATTTCGAATGTTTGTGTATTGGGTTTTTGTTTTTGTTAATTGTTAAGTAGCTGCAAAGCCCTTCATAAACTGTTTAGGACTCGGAACTGTATAACATGCTATTTGTTGATTGCTCATTGGAGTACCGTGGATTTGCAATCTCGGTCATAGAGAATGCAAAACGGTTCACTTTTATTTTAACCATAAAATAATAGGTAGGCTGTCTTTTTTGAACACATTTAGGCCTCTTGGCCAGTTATGATGTTCTACCTGAGGTTTCAAGTACCTCTATAAAAAATACAGAACCTTCCATAACAAAATTGTACAATTTCATCATATTTGATGAAATGTTCTTTCTTTGCAAAAACAAAAACCCCTTTAGGAAGCATATATTGAGGTTTGATATGCAACTGAACCATTCCAAGTCAAATTGACCAACCAACATAAAATAGGTTATAATTACAAGGTTTGCTATTAGAACCTAAGATTCAAGTTATAAGGTGAAACCGAAATCCATTTGTCAATCAAAATCCCTCGTACGTGGTGGTTTTTGTAGAGCAGCAAATATTTTGTTTCCATCAACAAATTCCAGTCCCTAAACGTTGAAAGCTATGCATATCTGTATCTCATTGTCAGTCAGAGTTTCAGTCCCATTTTGATTCTCTATCTGGCTGCTAGTAGGCTTGAGTGACGCACAGGTTGACTGACACATTGCTTGGCGTTGATTGTCAAGCGGGAAACGTGTCAAGCTTATGCGAGCACACGTTTCAACAATATATCATATGGAGGCGGGCAAAAATAAATTTGTAAACATGTTGCACACCGAGAGAAACTTAACAATTTCCAGGCAAAGTGATGTCAAAAATATAAAGCGCTTTAAGTTTTGTATGTTTTTGTCGCAGATAGAGTTTTATTTGCCAATTTATTTTGGCAGTTGTCTCAGAAACTCCCTGCGTACGATGGTCTGAGAATGGGTCTGATTTGATTATAGTTCATTGATCTGATTTTTATAAAATCTGGAAGCTTTGTTTTCGCTTATTTTTCAATTATACATATATAACGCAATCGAATATGCCAGATTTCGCACCAACGATTTTTTCTATTCCCGTCTTTATTTCTACTGATTGTCCTAAGTTTTTATTTTGTGCAATGTTGAATCAAATGCCTAACCGCTCTTTTTTAGCAGATCAACACTTGAATAGCATTAAATCAAAGAAAGATGATGGATATGATTTGTCTTGAAACACTACGATTAATGGACAACTTCTGAAAACATTTGTTGCCAAAGAAAGATGACAAATGATTTAAACCTAATATTTTTCAAATCTTATGATTCATTAAAGAAGACTTTTCTATTATATTTGGATGTCATTGGATTTAATTTTAGTTTACCTGCAGTTTTTTAGTGCGATATGATTTGAGGAATTGAAATCACTTTCTGCCAGTGTACGAGAATTTTGACTATCTGACGGGCTACCAAGTTTACTCATTACGCAATAGCGAGGGTGATTCTTTTTATAGACGGGACGCGAATACTTTTATTGCTGGCAAGATTTGCAGTCAACCATAAGGCTAGGAGCCATATACCATATATTGTGGATGTAATCGCTTAGAAATACAATAAAGTAGCAATAATTATAAAAAATAAACTAAATGTGCTGTTGGAAAATGAGCAGAAATGGTCGTCGCAATAGTAAAATTCCTATACGGGCATACTCGTATCGTATAATAATAATAATAATAATGAATATATATGAGCGCAATATTGTGCTCTGATTTTTATTCACCTTTAATTATGATTATGATTATTATTGGATGAATTTAACGAGCCAGGCCAAACACAGTCGAGAGCTTGTAAACAAGCAGTTAATGCGGCTTTGATTATATTGCAGTTTTGTGTGCGGGCGAGCGCGCTCAAGTTCAAGGGCCAAGCAAATAGCACACGATTCCATACACAGCTATATATTTTGCTTCTTCTTCTTCCCTACTCACTGCATCAGTGCAGCCTCCAGAGGCACTAGAAGTGGCACTGGGGCTGAAGCTGGTGTTTGCGCATCGCACAGCACATTGTTGCTACAAAGATTATTCAAATATTGTTGCACGTTGACCCAATCTGTTGTTTAACCCACTAAGATAACAACACGGTGTGTGCATTATGTGTCTGTGGCCGCTTCTGTTGCTGCTAGAAAATTTATAGTTCACACCAACCGCCCGATAATTTATTGCATATTATTTTGTTTAATAATTTTACGATGGGCAAATTGTCAATAAATTTGTAGGAGCCTATTTGAACATAAACAATGGCCAGCAAATATTCTATTTTTTACACACTCTCTATAGCGCCACTTCTTATCAATCAAGTCAGCGTGAAGTGGAATTTTCGATTGATTTGGCTCACAGCTTTAAAATTAAGGACTTAACAAAGGGCTTCCTCAATCGTATTGCTATATATTTTTATTAAATCTGTTCTCTGATTAAAATAGAATTCCCATAGTTATGCTTTTATTAAAGACATATTTCATGACAATAGTGGGCTGCTTGGAATGTTGGTAGCTCTATAGCGCCACTTCTTATCAATCAAGTCAGCGTGAAGTGAATTTTTTCATCGATTTGGATCACAGTTTTAAAATAAGGGACTTCTAAAAGAAAGGCCTTCCTCAATCAATGTTTTTATTTAATCTGTTCTCTAACTAACATAGAATTCCCATAGTTATGCTTTTATTAAAGACATATTTCATGACAATAGTGGGCTGCTTGGAATGTTGGTAGCTCTATAGCGCCACTTCTTATCAATCAAGTCAGCGTGAAGTGAAATGTTAATCGATTTGGATCACAGTTTTAAAATTAGGGACTTCTAAAAGAAAGGCCTTCCTCAATCAATGTTTTTATTTAATCTGTTCTCTAACTAACATAGAATTCCCATAGTTATGCTTTTATTAAAGACATATTTCATGACAATAGTGGGCTGCTTGGAATGTTGGTATGTCTACAGCGCCACTTCTTATCAATCAAGTCAGCGTGAAGTGAATTTTTTCATCGATTTGGATCACAGTTTTAAAATAAGGGACTTCTAAAAGAAAGGCCTTCCTCAATCAATGTTTTTATTTAATCTGTTCTCTAACTAACATAGAATTCCCATAGTTATGCTTTTATTAAAGACATATTTCATGACAATAGTGGGCTGCTTGGAATGTTGGTAGCTCTATAGCGCCACTTCTTATCAATCAAGTCAGTGTGAAGTGAAATGTTAATCGATTTGGATCACAGTTTTAAAATTAGGGACTTCTAAAAGAAAGGCCTTCCTCAATCATAGTGCTACATTTTTTTATTAAATCTGTTCTTTGATTAACATCGAATTCCGATAGTACGTTAAGTTTTTGAAATATTTCACGACAATAGTGGTCTGCCTCGAATATTGAAACATTATTGGTATACTTACGAATATAGCTGGTTGTAGTTATTTGTTAAAATTACATTTCTACTCTGTTTCTATTAAGTACTTAACATACCTGCAGTTTTTGGTCACAAACCAATCTTGGGCGGCCCATTTAAATGATTGTGGCTTACTTAAAATTGTGTCTTTATTACCTGGAAATTAATGTACTGGAACGGCTGCCTATTGAAATGTATTCCTATAAAATGACAGCTTTTCTGATAGCCTAGTATAAATTAGTTTTAATTACATCTACAATTTTCTATTTAGAATTTCTGAACACAACCACTAATCAATATTAGCAATTTTTAAACCATCCGCAGAGCATTGCAGCACGCCCCATTTAGAGGACATAACAGAGTTGCTGGACCCAAGCGGTAGGAGCTTTAAATTTTTACCATATTCTTCTTTATCGCAAGTTTTCCTAAAATCCCTTCTTTTTTTTGTTGTTGCTCCTGCTGTTGTTCTTTTTGTTCGTTCCCCCTTTGTTTGCATGTGAGGCTCATAAATGAGCCCATACATACATCCATACATACATCCATACATATATCATATCGTAGTATATTGTGCCATATATCGCATATAAATTTTATTGCATGCCACTCGCATTAAAATAATTAACGTAAATTTGAAAATAATTTTTGCCTGCGCGTATTTATGACTTTAATGGCGACGCTTGCAGTACTTCAGCCTCTTAGCCGTAGCCCCCAGACCATGGCATCAGCAATGGCTCTGGCTTCGGCTTCGACCTTTCCGTCGGCCCAACTTGTGACTTGGGAACTGCCATTTTCTAACCGCGGCGCCACTCCTCTCGCGGTCGCGTTAGTTTCCATAAAAAAGCAGTCGACCATATATTAAAAAAAAAAAAAAACAAAACAAAAGAAAATGAATAAAGAAACCGGTGCCGCCAATGGCGTGCCACCATCGTCTTCCTCCGCCCCAATCCTCGCCTGCTTGCGTGCCACATTTGCCGAGGCACGTACAATTGTGCATTCCTAGCTGTTGTTGCACGCGATCTGATAATTTTTTCTCTCCTCTTTGGCATTTATAATGCTGCGTGTCAGGGCGCGACGGCGCGGTTCGTGCTGGGGGCGAACGGGGACGTCCTGCCTTTGCATATTCATCATATATGGATGTATGTATGTGTGTGTATATATAGAGTTGGCATGTTGCATGTTTAATGTTGTGTACGCCATTTTGAATTTCGTTAATAGTGTGGTGAGAGCGGCCGTATGTGTGCTATTTTTATGGGACTCGTATCACAAGTTGGGGTTTGAACAGAAAGGAAAGGCTTAGATGTAGAGACAGATAGGCAACGAATGGGTTTTAATGGCTTCATTAGAGCAATGACACGACTGTTTCCTTTTTAAGGTCTAGAAATTCTAGAGAGTCAGACATTACCTTTACATAAAGCTTACCAACTACTCTTTAAGTCGAAGAGTACATATGGATGTTGTTTGCTAACACTTCCTTACTCCTATAGATACAAAGTTTGCGCCTTGGAGAGAATTTCCATTTGTTTCGGAGTTGCAAATCAATATATTTTTAGCTCCTGGTATACTCGATATGTTAGGAATCTTTAAAGCAGTCTTCCCACTTCCAAAACCACTTGCTTAATTATATAGATTCAAAATATGCCAGAGGGAAAATTGGAAAGCTAACACGTTTGCTACGTTTGATAAATTGTCTTTTCTGCACGGCACGGTTTCTGCCTTTTGATATATGAGAGGAATCGCTTAAGCAGTCTTCACACTTCAAAAATTAAGCTTAAATATATAGGTTCAAAATATGCATACGGGAACATTTAAATGCTAACATCATCAATAAAGGATTTGTAATCTTCGATAAGAACCAAAACCACTATTTATTTTCATGTTTGCTTACTTACTATAATCATATAGATTCAAAGTGTATATATGAGAGAAAATTAAAAAGCTAACATCATCGGTATAGGATATGCAATACTTAATCAGCTGTACGAACTTTTCTAATATTTTTAATATATAAGCAAGCTTCTTGAGAGGAAACTCTAATGCAGTCTTCACACTTCCCAAACCAATTTATGTTCAAATAATTACTTATTTTAGAAACTAGTCGTTCGCTTGCTTTATTATATAGATTTAAAATATGCACGCGGGGAAATTGAAAAGCTAACATCATCAATAAAGGATTTGCAATATTTGATATTTTAAATCTATAAGCAACATTCTTGTCTGCAACCGCTGCTGGAATGGATGCTGCATTTTGATATATAGACCCTGATAGACCCTGCTCTCCATATTTGTCGTGTGTCAGATCTTGGCACTTGTATATATGATTGTGTATATATGACTGCCTGCTCTCTGCCTGGTGCCACTTATATGGCATCTTACGGCACTTGCAGCAGCCAACGCGAGCGCTGATTTACAACAAAAACAATAGAGCCTAAAATGCCACACTTTTCCGGCCACAAAGGTGGTAAATTTTTCACCAAATGCAAAAAGGAAACAGGGAAAAGCCCACACTGAAATGGCGAAAAAAGAATAAACGTCAAATCGAATCAAATGATTTTATGATGTAATTTGAGCTAATATTTACGATATAACAGCAGCTAAAACAGCAGCAAAATGCCAAATAAATGTTATTGTTATATTGTCGCTTGGGTGGTGAGAGACGAACCCGTTGTTGTTGTTGTTGTTGTTGCTCCGCTCTGTCTTTCACTCTGGCTCTGGCCCAAAACATATTTATGATGCTGCTGCTCTTGCCACGATTCGGCTGCAGTTGTGCAAAAAAAAAAAGGCAACGAGCAGAGAAAAAGTGCGCAAAATTGTGGCTTAACTTTAAGTTCGGGCCACGAGATGAGAGCAACAACGAGAATTTCTCCAAAAACAAATTGTTGAGTGTTGAAAAGTCAAGCGCTGCAGATCCCAGGAGTGCAATTGTCGAAATTGCTCGATTGTGTGGCGAGCAAGATGTAGAGGGTAGTGGTTGGGGGGAGGAGGGTTGCTGGTCGGTTTGAATCGGCGAGTGCCGGAACTTTCGGCAGCTTTAATTTCCAAATTTAAATAGAGCAGACTGGCAGGAAGGCTGGCGGACAGGCACTCAGGCTGGCTGGCTGCCTGGCTGCCTGGCAGGTAATAAATGTTTCCCCGAAGACGACTCTGTCAGAGATGTGAGATGCCGCTGTCCTTATAGGTTGTTGCGCACACGCTGTGCCTTAGCGTGGGTTTATTTAGCCATCATGTTGGCCACTGGTTGTCAACATGCCTTGGCTGTTGGCAAATTAACACGCAGCAGGATGTTTAAAAAGCCGAGTCGTGCATATTACAACGCTGTCGGCGGCAAGCCGCCACAACCACCAAGTAGGGCAGATTGGGAACAACCCGCAAATGTCCTTGGCCGGTGATTTGTCCGCTGGGAGTGCGCAGATAATTGCCGCAATCAGATTGTTCGACCACTTAGCAGCGGCTCTTTAACATTTGCCACAGCTGGCCAAAGCATTAACAACAACTACAACAACTACAACAACAGCAACTGCAATTACAGCTGTGAAGACAGCACCTTCCTACCACACCAAACCATTCCACACCATGCCATATTGATAATTTATAACCCAAATTCATATAATGCCCTCAACAATTATTTACTGTCGTTGTCATTGGCAACTAAAGTTCGATCCATTTTGTATTGTGGTGTTATTGTTGTTGCTCTATGGTAAATAATCAATTTTATATTATATAATCCGCTGTGCTATAAAAGTTTAAGTCTACCGGCTATTAGAGTTGTTTGCACATTTTGCTTTGTCGGCAAAAAGTTACAGATAGATAGATATGTATATACATATATGCGCGTGTATACAAAAATATAAATAAATTGTATAGTCGGCAATCGTTAAATAAAGAGTCTAAGGGTGCGCGGACTTGAGTGAAGATGTGTGCGAAATGTTAAAGATTCAATCAGTAGTTCATTAATACACTGAGCAACGAAGGGCAAATGAGCTTAGATTCCATTACATTAAGACAAATTGAAATAATTAATGCAAATGCGACATTTGACATATGTATGTATACTTCAAAAATTGATTCCACCCAGGTCGGATAGTCCCTAAGTCGGACTATTTCTTGTCCATGGACCATCAATGCCAAGTTCTTCAGAGATATATTTCCCCCAAAAAATAAAGAAATGACGGACAGGAGATTATGATTCTACCAGGCTTCACAGTGCTGGGGCTCTTAAAGCCTTTTACCATGAGACACATAATATAGTGTAGCATTATGTCTTTTGAGCGTAATTGAACGCTATTCTATTTTAAAAGAGAAGTATAGATTCAAATAAAAAGCTTTCCAATTTATAGTCTTCTGACAAATTTGATGACGCTCAAAGTTTTGATTATTATATACGAACTTTTCAGCCCACCTAAGATCTAAACAAACACATTTCTTAACATTGGAGAAAATCTCATCTTGAAGTCTGTACCAGTTATAGACATGGGAAATTTTCCCTTAATGCTCTTCCCCAGCAGCTCTTTTTTGCGCACAGTGTTTACTTCATGGGCATGAGCTCTCCAATCAATTGGTGGTCGAGACCCCAACTCCCTGACACAGTACTCCCGGCTGCAGAACAACCATTAAGGCTTATCTGACAAGCCCATACAAAGCCTAACAACTTCAATTCCAACAACTTGGCCGTGCAAACATCGATGAGCCTGGGCCGATGTTTATTTATATAGACCTCAACTGGGATTAGGGAGTGCGTGCAGTTAGAGACTTTTGAACTGTGCCGCCATGCGTGTAAAGGCAATACCAACTCATCTATCATTATATGGAACTCTATGGGAACGCTATATGTGTTTATATATAGTATTGGTGAGATAACCCCCCATTCATATTCAATTCACAATATGTGCATTTACGATGCAATGTTGTTCAAAATCAAACTTTTAGTGCGTCTATCAGTGTCTTCAATGGCAGATATACGAGTAGTAAGTATAGTCGACCTCGAAAGCAATGCACTTCACTTACTGGCAGCAGCAGCCACCACTAACTGTTAACCCATGGCAGCCCTAAATGGAGCATACTACTTGTATACTTGTATGTATAAATTACGCCACCTTGCCGCTGACAGCGAGTCAGCTAGCGGGCCAGTGACAAAGTCATAAAAAATTTCACACCTTCCCGTAAAAGCAGCACAACAATTTTATTTAATTACAAATAAAATGTATTTGTACTGTTTAATCTTCATACGCGCCAAAATATATTTGTATATAGCAGTGAGATTTGCTTTTTGTTTTTTATTCTGCGGGCTTTAAATACATAAAACGTAGCATGAATTAAAATTTTCGCTGGGATTATATAAAAGCCGTCGTTGTCGTCTTCCACCAAAGCCATTTGGGATCAAAATATTTGTGAATATGACTGAGTACTTCTAGGCGTAGAGTGGGAGGCTCTTTGTTGCAGCAACACCATTACCGCAATGTTGTAGATACGTACGCTGTATCTTATCTAAGCGGCGACGAGACTAGAAATAGTCACACAGATTCGTACAATTCTGAGGCTGTACTGCTGGCATATTTGCTCAGAGCTAAGCACCAAGAGACAGGTGCTTCAGACATCTTTACTTAGTCCAGATATGCATAGATGGGGTTGGTACGGATGGGTCTATGCATTTCTGAGCTGTATCTGTGATAGAGCTCTAGCGTATTTGCTTTCCGCTGACAATAAAACATTTCACTAATTATATCTGTAGAGCTCTGTAGTTTTATATAAAATTTATTGCACAGCGACCTTGAAGGTCAGACAGGAACGGATATATAGTATGTAATGATGTGCTAGTTTTTTTTTATCGCCTATCTGCTGTACAGGTGTGAGAAATTGGAGCTGAAAATCTTGCTATAGATAAGCAGTGGTTGTGCTGATAAATCTGAAAGAGGTACAGCTACTTGTACAGGGCCAACTAGGTTTCCCACTAAACTGTTACTGGACGTGGCGAAATACGAAGAGGGCCATATCTATGAAAATCCCCAGGATGATTGTGCAGCTTTCTTTAGAAGATAGCCGTAAATATTTCTAGATAGTTACCAAAATCCGTCTTTACCCACTAAGTCTGTTCAAATAGACTGATGTTATCAGCTTTAGCTACGACCGGGGCCCAACACCCACCCGTAAGCAAGCGCCTAAAATTGCAAAGAGACAGAAAATTGTAGATTTATTATTAGAGAGATAGACTGAATAAAATGAAGAGTCATTTGTGAACCGAAAAAAGGAACATGTGGCTTTAGCTTTGGCAACACCACGCTATTCCACTCCACTCTTCTCCATTGCACCCCCTACCATGCTCGAACCACTATTTCTACATTAGGCTGAGCAAACAGACGACAATGGCGGGCTATAAATTCACGTCTAAACAAAAGTGTAAAAAATAAATAGAATAGCGAGAGAGTAGCTGATAAGAAACAAATCCGTTTTTGGCCAGATATTAAAGACCTGCTAGCGTACTACTAAGCTGTCGCGATTAGCAAAGGGGATGTGAATCAGACAGATAGTCTGAAGTAGTCCGAGGGAGGTGTTTAGTACACTGCAATAAATTGCATTGGCTTAACTAAATCAAAAGCCAACAGCTCCCCAACCCCAACCCCAACCACATGCCATGCCGATATTCTTCAGCCCCATGGCCATATATCTTCCTCGGGTGTAGCGCACATTCGGTTCTTTAACACCTACTCCTACGCCTTACACTCGCTCGGTCGCTCCAGCTCCATGGTTTCGTGCGTCGTTTGAACTTATCATCTGTGAAAATATTTGTATGTTTGCTCCGCTGTTTGCTCAATTTTAATTGTGGGTACGTTTATACTACACGGGTACATAAAAAATTAGAGCAAAATCCCAAAAATGTTTGCACTCTGCTTGCGCTTGATACCTTGCCGACGCGTCGCGTCGAGTCGAGTCGTTTAGAAATGTGTGTGGAAATGTGTTCTAACTGGGTGGGTAGACGGATAAGTCTGTGTGTGTGCCCATCACGTATGCCGGCGCAACTATGGCATGATCCCTGGCCTTTTTCGTGCCTCGCCTGTGGCTGGCAGCTCTGGGCGCGTTCTTGAGTTGACGTCGTTGGCGCAGCCGTCATTTATTTGAATTTTGATTGACTAATTGCGCAGCGCCAGCCAGCCAGCCAGCCAACCAGCCAGCTATTGTGTTACTTTTGGGGAGGCAACTAGGTATTCCATCTATTCTAGGTGTTTGGTGTTTGCTGTTTGCGCGCCAAAGTTGAAAGATCTTGAAGAGTAGAGAAATTTTGATGTTCTCCGAAAAGAACGTCTTGCCTTATCGTGCAGACAGCTCTTAAGATGGGGATGTTGCATGGGATCGGCCTGGACTCGGGCTAGATGGTATCATAATTCAAATATTGTCAGTTGGAGCTGTTTGTATAACTGACGCCAGTCACTCACTCACCAGAGTACCAGAGCAGCTAACGGAATAGCGATCTGGAAAAGATTATCACCAGCGTGCAAGATTGCGCACGAACCTTGCGAACGTTGAGAAAATAAAGTGTTTGTTGACTTATGTGCATGGCATACGTTTAAGATACATATACACATTTATATCAGTATGTTTTTTTTTTTTTTTTTTAAAGAATTTCCAACTCTTCTCGTTTACAGGCAAAACCCGCACCAAGGACAAATATCGCGTCGTCTACACAGACTACCAGCGTCTCGAATTGGAGAAGGAATACTGCACATCGCGCTACATCACCATACGTCGCAAAAGTGAGCTCGCCCAGACGCTAGCTCTGTCCGAGCGTCAGGTGAAGATCTGGTTCCAGAATCGACGCGCCAAAGAGCGCAAGCAAAACAAAAAGGGTAGCGATCCCAATGTCATGGGCGGTGTCCAGCACACAGACTACAGCCAACTGCTCGATCCGAAGACGAAGCTCGAGCCGGGCCTGCATCTGCAGCACACACTGCACTCAATGAATCCCATGGCCATGAACATATCCGCCATGCGTCTGCATCCGCATCTAGCGGCCCACAGCCATTCTATGGCTGCTGCGGCCGCCCATTCCCATCCGCTCCAGCACAGCGTACAAATGTCTGCCGCAGCGGTAGCCGGCACGCTTTCGATGTGACCTGACTATGCCAGCGAGGCAAAGGCGGAGGCTCTATTTGAGCAATCGGCCGTTGGCTATGGCAACAGCTACATTCTGGGTGGCGGCGATGGCGACGGCAACGGCAACGGCAATGATGGCACTCCCACAGCGTGTCCTAGTGATCTGGCGATGGCTTTAGCCTAAGGTTTGGCAGCAGTTTGACTGCGAAACCTGTGCAGGGTGCGTTCGAATATTGCACGTTGTTATTTTTTGTGATTGTATATTCGAGGCGTTCAACGCTGCACAGGAAACACGAAACAGGAGTCAGATCGCAGGCACACAGACACACCCAAACCCACACCCACACTCTTACACGCCGACCAGCGAAGCTTCAGCTGCGATGATTTCTTGTATATGTATGCTTTATAAATTATGATTATGTATTTTATTCTTGTTTACATTGCTTGTTTCTGAACATAAATGTTTAGCTCTTAAGTGCAAAACTATTAATAAGCTGGCCCCCTTATAGCTAGGATCAATTGCAACAAAAACAAATTAATTATAGCCGTCCCCAAGTAACACTTTTTAAACTAAATAATTTACATATACTTGTAGAAGACACCCACAAAGCAGACAGCAGAAAGCAAAACGCCTTAAGTAAGCAGACACAATAATTGTAACTCCCACTCCCCAATTGTGGGGCAAATATTTGTTAATCTTAACCCCAAAACTTGTGTGCAATTAATTTTCAAATGATCACCATTTCATCGGCAAAAAAAGGAAGAAGGAAAGAAATATAGAAATAGAAAATATAAACAATATTAATATCCAAGTTGTAAATATGAAATTACGTACATATCTATGTGTGTGTAGCAAAATGTTTAACGTTTATTACTCTAAATATGTAATAAAAATTAGTTGTAGTCCTAATGTGTAATATAAAGAGCTAAATTAATAATATTATAGACATACTACATGCATTAGTATGTGTAGGTATGTATGTACTTGTGTGTTTGTATTCCGTGCACAACAATCGAGCAACGCAACAAATTAAATATATTGTACTATACTTGTATATGTATATGTGTGTGTATGGAAAAACGAAACGCATATAAATAATAAATATAATTTTCGCCTTGGTACAAATAAAAATGCAAATCATTGTATTTTAGTTGAATTACTTAAACACTATTATCGGGCAATTAATTTATAAATGTAAAATGTTTGTATCTGCCTAAGCTTAGCTATTTGAATAAAAACACAAGAAATTACAAAATAAAGCAATCAGTTTCCCTCCTCAATTGTGTCTCGAGGCGTTTTTATATTCAAATAAGTACTTCTACTATTGATGTACTTATAGCATGTGGTTGTCAAATTGTTTTTCTATCTCGCTCTGTCACGCCCCCCCCCTTGATAAGGGATAGCTGCTGTCGCCCTCACTCTCTCTCTCTCTCTGTCTCTCTCTCGTTCGCTTCCCCTCTCTCTCTCTCTCTCGCGGTTGGCCGTTTTCATGCAGGGGAAGTTTCGGAACCGGCCTTTCCTGTAATTGTTTTTAGTGGAGCAATACCATATGTATTTATTTAATGGCGCGTAATGGGAAGTATAAATAGGTCATGAGGGTACTTAGCGGTTAGAATGAAACAAAATGGCCTTTGTCTGGAAAACAACTTGTTAGATGATGTGAAGGAATTGTTAGAACTGAAGCTTTTTGATGTGCTTTGCTGGAAACATTTGTTTTGTTTTTGGCTCAACAATTGATTTGGAACAGGCTTTTCAGCTTCAGGCAGGAAAATCGTCTTGCCGTCTGATTCTGAACCTGAAATCAACAAACTGGCTCAATGCACGAAAAATACAATAATTAATTGAAACGATTTTTATTGCCTAATTATACTTAATTGTTTTAAAAGTATGAGCAGCAATGTTTTTATTTACTTAATAATGGACCGGGGAAACAAATGTGAAAAGAAAGGAATTATAATAATTGTAAAGTAGTAGAATAAATGCATTTGCGTAGCAGTTGAATTAAAATGCGTATTAAATTATTCTGCAGCTCCATAACCCTGGTGCTGAAGGTAAAAATATCTGATATTTTTAAATGCACATGTGACAAGGGCGTACGCAGGGGGGATGGGGGTGGGTTGAACCTCTACACACATATAGTATGCCATTTTGAGGAAAAAAATCAAAAAAAATAAACAATACGTTGCAGACGTATGTAATAGACTTACATTTTTGGCCTCCCCCTTTGTTAAAATCTGTGTACGCCCTTGAAATTAGATAAGATAAGATTGGGAGAGTGTTGCAATAATTGGGAATTTCTATTCCACAAATGAGGGATTTCACATCAAAATCTCAATGGTTTATAGCAGTAAATCTAAGATTAACTAGTGATCTGAAATAATGAAATTAATTAACTAAAAAATTGTTAAACTGGTGATTGGAATAATTCTACACATTATTTGATATGAATTTTAAATACATTTTTAACCAACCCATTTTCAGTAGCAAGCATTTTGTAATTCCTTTCTTTCTTTCACACTTCACTGAAAACTGTAAGGCTATAGTATGGTTCTATTATTCTATGACTGTGTCCCGCAGACGAAGCGCTGCTTCCTTTAAACTCTCACTAGATCCTACAAAATTATATCAGCAATAGACCCTTCGCAGAACGCCATAAAGATTGTATGAATGGGAGCAGAGTTACCACAAGAAATCGTTCTCGCTCCGTTATTGAACAAAGAGACATTCCAACGAACTCACGACTTACAATATCCGGGTTTACGGATAACATTGCAATCTTAAGCAATGCTCGATCTCCACATCATGCAACTATAGTTCTGGATGGCTAGTTGATACTTATGGAGGACTGGACTGGCCAACTGGGGCATCAAAGATATTATTTAACAGAAAAAGTAAACGAATTGCCCTTCGCCATAT